>NC_046222.1:7498358-7810488 GCF_009819885.2 Catharus ustulatus | reverse complement strand
TTTTCTGTACTCTCTATCACTGATAGTGATTTTATAATTTCCAATTCATTTTAAACCTCAGAGAATGTTAAATAATGTCTAAAATGGGGAAAGGTATGATTCTGTATTCACAATAAGTCAATATAAAAGAATTTTTCTCCAAAGATGTAAATGTACTATCCAAGGTACCTGTTTATCTCTTGGACACATTAAGAGACATTTCTGAAAACTTGAACAATATCTTTTTATGTTGTTCAAAAGAGAAAAAAAAGATTACTATTTTGCTATAAAAGAAAACATTTATGTTTGAATAGTCAGCTAATTCCAGACATGAATTTGAGAAGATTTTTTTTTTCTTGCCATTTGTGGAAAAGTTAACACAAAGAATTATAATATTTTCTATCCCTCCACTTCTTCTCACTTTATGTTTTCTTTCTATTTAACCCCTTTTCCTTTCACTTGATTGTGAGGTCCCTGTGAAATGTGTCACATATATAGGGGAAATTTAGAAATATTTCCAATTCTGTGGAAGCCAGCATGGAAAAAAAACATAATCTCAATGTCACTTGATGCTCCATTTAGCAGCACCAAATGGATTAAAATAACATTAAAGGCCATGTAAAAGATTTATGAATTGACTGACAGATCATGCAAAAAGCTTTTAAAATGAAGAAATCAAAAAAAACCTCCATTCCCACTCCACATTTTCAGCTGAGCTTTGTGGATCTGATATCTTTTTCTTCCTTTGGTGGTCTGGACGAACAAGATTAATAACCAGTAAAAGCTGTCCGTAACAAAGGTAAATTGGGAATAATTGAGAGGATATGACAGGTGTATAAGATGTAGCTTCAGATATAGATGCTGTCCTGGGAAGCAATTACTCTGGGAAGGATTTAAAGGCTGTGAGGGGAGGCAGTAACTAACACCAGTTCCCACTGGAGTAAGGCTGCACAAAGGGCCAGAGATGGATGGAAATACAAACCAAGTAATGAGAGGGATGGAGGAATAATTTTACCTCAGTCTGTGGCATCAGCAAGACAGATGATGTAACACTACACACCTCTCTTTGATCCCCATAAATAGTGACTATTGAGTAATAACCATAAGAACAACTCAGGGCCTGGGGATAAAAAAAAAAAGCTCTTTAGTGAGAGAGTGAAAGACTTCATTCTGTAAAATTTCTAATAAAAAATAATGTACCATTATTGTATGTGTGTCTGCACACATACACACACAGAGACAAAACTGATGGATATTAATGACCTTTTTGACCTACATAATAAATATAATTTATTAATGATACATTACAATAAATGAAAGTGCTAGTAACTAACAAGTGAAAGGTCTGGAGCCTTCGTCCTTCTATAGTTTCATAATCAGACAGGATCTCTCTGATTTAATGAATCATATTCTATTGGATTTCAGATAAAGATGGTTTTCAATGGCCTAAGCATACAAGAATAAGAGAAAAATAGTCCAGGTCACCTCTTGTTCTCAACTACTATGAAGCTGAATCCTTTACACATTCAGAACATTTTAACACTTACCATAGACTTTGCTAGAAAATACTTGCCTTAAAAGAAATAAAAACAAAAACATGGGTCACAGTTAACTGAATAGTGTGAGGTAGTGTGAGACTCATAATGGCAGACCTGGCAGGTATTTTCTGGGGAAAAAAGTAGACATCACTGGAAAATATGTATTAATAAATGAAAAAACCTTCATCATCAAGGCATGACCCACTGAGGAGGCAATTTCCTGCTTAGAGTTCCCTGAGGCCGCTGGAGGTTGGGATTGCCTTGGATCCATGCCACCTCCAGCCATCAGGGAGGGAGGATCCCTAGGATTTGCTCTTCTCCCATGCCTCCTACCTGGCACCAGCACTCACACAGCATAGAAGGAAAATGTCTCCAAGAATTTAATGTGATATTTGTTTTGATTTCATACATATTAGAAGTCAAGTTCAAGAAACCTGCAAACACCAAAATCATCCATCCTGAAACTTAATGGTGTCTTCAAATCACTATTTAGAAAAAACTCTCCATTTCTCCCTGTAATTCTTTTGGCTTTTTTCACAGAAGCTCTCTGCTGAGACACAACCTGTTATTTCCCCAATACAGAGACCTGACACAATGACTCATAACTGAGCCAAGAGATGAACCTGACTCATGAACAACATTGATTTAAGAATAATTACTGCTTTTCTCCTTCTCTTTATATTCTTTTTTTATTTTTATTATTATTATTTTTACTTTTTTTACCCTGCACATTTAAGTGATTCCTTTAATTCAGATAATTTCCATGGTCTTGTTCTTACTACAGTGAAGAGATGCAGAGGCCTCCCTAGGTCAGTCACTCTGCTGAAAATACCTAGGAAAGGATGATTGCCTCACAAGCAGAAAAAAAAGCAAATTAACTGGTACCTGCTGTAAGGTTTGCTTAAAAGGTCACAGCCTAGCAAGTCTATTATTTTCCCAGCAAAATGAACTGGAAGAAATGTAGCTAAGATGTTCACTGTGGAAACATTGTGGAATTCCAGTCCTTGAAATATAGAACAATTCATGAAAGGAAGAGGAGTGCTAATAACCAAAGCTAAGAATCAAGGCATGTTCAAAGCATGCAGAAGAAATGAAAATATAACTATGCTTTTTTTTTTTCTTTAAATATGTCTCTACTCTTTTTCTTGACATCTTTTTCAGCAGTGATTTAGGCTTTTGCATCCATAATCCACTTTTCCTTGAATTAGCATTAATGTTGTGCTTCATAATTAGCACTGTCTCTATCTCCTTTCACAATAGATTGTGCATCTATTTCCTTCTGTTTCTTGAAATAATTTTTTTACTTTAAAAAAAAAAATAAACTTGTGCCTTTCCTTCTCTTCTCAGTGGTGTCCTGTGCTTGAGTTCTTTGGCAACTGCACCAGAGGTTGCTACCAGAATTCCTCTCCTCTATTAAATATTCAGCACTCATACAAATGCTTTTATCTTTTGCTTGATCTATGGGAACTTATTCAGCTTCAGGACAGAGGCAGACCTGAATAGAACAGAAAATATTCTGCTAAACTCTGTGTGATGCTTTTCCCTTCTCCCCACTTATCCAGGGCCCTAGAATGTAACAACATATTTTTGTCCCTGAAACATCAGCGTTGCTGTCCCTACACAGAAGGAGTCAGACCCTTTCTCAAGGAACAGCAAAACTGGGGTGAGTTAGGCAGTGCAGTTGGATTGTGCAGTGTCCCTTTTCCAGCTGCACTGTGAGCAGTCTCTTCACTACGGCAGCCAAGATGAATTACTGAAGAGCAGAAACACATCTCCTGCTTTCTTCCAGCTCTGACATTCATAAGTCTTTCCTCACTGACTCACTGACCAAGCAGAAATCTACGAGTAGATTTTCCAATGGGTTAATTAAATTAGCTGATGGGGAGGTTCCCTGGCCATAAGGACCAGTATAAGGTTGTCATGACCTGCCCATAGTTAGGATTGGTGGCCCAATCTGGACGCTTCCTTCCAGAGGAAAATTGTCACTCCGTGTCTCTATGATTTATATCCTAAACAAGATTGATTAGAACACAATTCCTATTCCTTTTTTTTTTTTTTCTTTCTTCAATCTTAAGTGGTATTTTTTAATACAGATCACTTAATTGTTCTGAAATGATCACTGACTCATAGCAGGAGTCATGTAAGCAGATCCCATTCCCTGGTGCTCTTTCCTGTTCCCTAGCCATCAATTAAACACCATCTTCCTGTTCCCTTCTCAATTAGACAAATAAAACTGCCTTTTCAGCCACAAAATAAGAAACAGACCTGGATTAAAAAAAAAAAAATCTATCATAAATTTAGAAAATTATTACCTCTTAGTGGTTCTTTTCTTTGGTGGGGAAGTGTCATTGATAAAGGATCTGTAATAGAATGAAAACAGGGTGGTTAAATTCATTTGTATCATTGCAGCCTTTTTAATACTGATTACCCTTAAACTTGATTCTTACTGGGCTGATCCTCAGGGTTTCAGAAACACTGGAAGGGGTGGGGGTGGTAAGGAGGGTGGGAAAATGAGGTAGATGTGTTGAAAGCTCATGATTTTTTTTCATTTTAACAGTGAGAAGACTAGAGCTTAAAGTAAAGGTTTTGATCCTGGTGTAATATACAATAAAACTTACCTTAAAGTTAGTTCTCTCCTGAAGTCATGGATACAGTCATGAAAAGTACCCAAATCATATTCCTTAAAATTAACACCACATTCACATCGCATTTTGTTGTTAATTAATAAACTACATAAATAAAAAGTCTTGGTTGACTTCTGACAACCAGAGATTAATGACTAAATTAGGTTTCAGTGTATCAGTCCATGATGAAAAGACTTAGAAATGAAAGCACTGTTTTAATTAATTCAGACTATTTTTCCAGTTTCTGGTGGTAACTGGAGTATGTATGCATATGGGTGTGGATATATGTATGAGAAGGAAAAAGGGAAATAGTCATTTTACACTATCCTGTGAACTGTGAAAAGTTTCCTTCTAAGGTTCAATGCCTACAGCAGGCCTCCAAGAGCTCAATATGCCAAAATGGCCCTAACTAAAACACCCATTAATTTTTCAACTAATTCCCACCTTCAATTGATTAGAAAAACAAAAAAAAAACCCAAAAACAAACAAACAAACAAAAAAACCCAAAAAACCCACAAAAAACCCAAAAAACAAAACATAAAACATAAAACAAGCAAACAAACAAACAAAAAAGCCCACAAAACCACCCCCCCAATAAAAAAACCAAAAAACATAAAAGAGTTTTATCTTACTGTTAATTCTGATAATTTACCTTGCTTAGAGCAAGCGGGGACTGAAAAACCTGATGGTCACATCAGTAACCCCATGGTTCAGCTGATTGTCAAAGAAAAAAAACCAAAATGCATTTGCTTCATCTGAACAGTCAAAATAATAAAAGCCAGTTGTGAAGACTGACAGATAAAAACAATAAATTGTGTAAGTAATAAAATTGTCACAAGGGAAAGACAACGAGTAAGATTTAATGAGACAGAATGGACAAGTAAGTAAATTATTTATTTGAAGTCTCCATTCAGACATGACATGCTTCACTATCTTTCATTAACTCATGCACAGGTCTGACCTGCTGCACTGGATGTAGTCACTGTTCTGTCTTCTTTCCTAAATGCATGACATTTATTGCCTATTAATCTTGAGCAGTAGTTTCACTAATAATTTATTGTCTTCATAGTGTTGGCCAATGCTGATAGACTCAGCCTATACTCAACAGAAAATTACCTAATGGAAAACCACACCATAAAAATGATAAAGAGATTTTTTATTTTTTTTTTTTCCTGCATAGACACTTGAGGTCTTCAAACAGCATGGCTCAGCTGGTGGGCATACATTCAGAAGATGTTTTACTTGATTTCAATTATTTTCACTGAAATTATTTATTCTTGTGTAAAAATATATTCATCTGGATTCGATTGGTCAAATGCATACCAGCAGCTCCATGAGCATAGGGAAGCATATAAATGGTTTATATTTGAGTTTATATTGAGTAGTCATGGAAAATATGTGTTCTTGACTTTTTGAATGACAAGATGCATAGAGTTGATACTTCAGATGTAATTAAAGCAGGGGTCTTCAGGCTCTGGTTCCATTTCATTTGGTTCAGACACACAAAGCACAATCTTTCATTAGCAAAATGCTTTAATATGTTCTTTCAGCTGAAGAGTTCATCCCCCATTTTAGATTCCCAAGCTCTACAATGTTTTTTCCATCTAGCTTACTGTGGTGTGGAAGAGAAAATGGGGCAAATTATTTTACAGGCAGAGAATAATTTAAATGAGCTATAACCTATTGTATGGTGAGTGTTCCAGTCACCAGGATTGAGGGGACAAGCCAGAGAGAAATTTGCTGCTTTGTTTGATGATTGCCTGGCTTTTCTTGCTAGCTGTGGGAGCTACTCTGTGAGAAAATTTCCCAGTGGTTTGAAGGATAGTTGGAAGCATGAAATCTACTGAGTAGACTGAATCCTCATTTCAAGCATCTCATGGAGAACTAGTGACCATTTTACTTCTGCAGTGCTTCTTCTCACAATGACTGCTTAAAATGCCTTTATGAATTAAAGCATTTCTAAGCAATTTCCTTAACCTGGAAGCAAGCACAGTGAGCTGCCAACATGAATGCACGACAAATTTTACATAGCACACTGCTGGTCTTTAGCAAACCAGCTCTCAAATCAATTATGTCTGCTGGCAAGGAAGCCTTTACACTCTAAATAATGTAAAGTGCAAACTGTGTGGCATGCAATTCCTTTCATCAGCAGCAAGATTGATTTCACCTTGTGGTATCTCTGCCCTACAGAAACAGCCTTTTTTAGTTAAGTTTTCAAAGTTAACACAATAAAGCAGTAAAGTCTGCAACGTGCAACACAAATTACATCTGTTCTTCTCAGATCGGATAGGCAGTCATTAGTCAAAGTAAAAAATTACTGAAAAGGCAGCATTGAACATTCTCTTCCATTCCCTGTTATAGTCTTGCAAGAGGAGTTTGTAAAAAATACCTTATTTTAAGCTTTGATAAAGTTTAGCACTTATTCAGGATGACATTCAGAAGGAAAAGCAGATTATTTCAGAGTACACGTAGAGTTTAGTCACAGTACATTAATTCTATGTAATTTTATTAATATAAACACAGTTTGCCCAAATAACCTAAGCAAAGATGATGTACCAAACAGATCTGTATTGGTCAGGTACATAGGTGTGCCCTTCTTCAACTTAAGGGAGGACTGTGAGCTCGATATCTGAACCCAGTAACTTCAGGGTGGTTTTGCTTTCAATGGTTGTGAAAAATCCTCCATTCTCTTTCCCAGATCCATATAACAGAAAAACTTTTAACTAAGAATGTCTTTGCCAGTGTTGTTTCCCCATGGCTTCACTTTCTTAACACCCAAGAGCTAGGAACAAAAAGATCCACAGCTACTATTTATTTATTTAGAATATTCTTTTAGATTAAAGTCAACTTTTTCTGGCTACTTTGACAAAATACTGAGCTAGAAGGAATTCTTCCTACAACAATCTAAACAGAATTGAGGAAAAAAAATCCCATTCTTCTTTAACACAAAAAAATTGTTGCTTCTTATTAAGCCTATAAAAATTGAACTACCTTAGCAATAATGGAATATTCAATTGGTTTCAGCAAAGAAAATAAAAATTTAAAAAATGAAAAAGAGAAGAAAAAGAATTAGTTTACCTACTTAGCTTTAGGATTACAGCCAAGGGTACTCTAATAAAGTACACATTTCTCTGCTTATGGAATAGCCTTTGAAAGTTGAATGGTGAATATATTTTACAAACATGATCTGTGAGTTCAGAAAGAAAGAGGTTTTGTACAATTGACTCTGTATGGCTTCCTATTTTATTAGTGATATTGTGTATGCATAGGGGTTTGTTTTGGTTTTATTCAAATGAAGGTTTTTTGCAAACCTTGCAGATGTAAAAAGAAGTCATTGGACAAAGTCAGACAGGAATTTTAGTGGAGAACCTTACCTGTGATATGTAGAGTGGTCTTAATTTCTAGACCAGTTGACCTGCAGAATATCATAATTATGATCAAATCTGAGTTATCACATTGACCAATAAATGATTCAATCATTTCTCTATTTACTTTTGTCTTTGAATTAAGACCTTTTTCTGTAACTTAAGAGTCATTCAAAGGAATGAAAACTGAATGTTTCGCAAAACACCCCCAAACCAAAAAGGTTATTCAGTCACTTTTTCCAAGCATTCTATGAATACATGAGAATTACTCAAAGATCAAAGTTCAAGTACAAGTCAATGTTTCCATCAAACCACGTATATCAAAGCTATGCTGCAAGATTTCCAGCTCTACTCACTGTGCAGGCTGAACTGTGTTGTCTGAAGATCCATGAGTTCCATTTATTCGCCAGAACTACACAGGCATTCCCTTTATCATTCTGTGTAAAGGGCCAAGACAAATCATTGAGAAACAGTACAAAATATGACACTGTACCTACTCACAGTTTTAACCTTTGAATAGACAGACCACTTAGATCAATGCTTTGCTATGCTGCCACAGCAAACCAGAGAGTGAGTTAGAATGCAGCTTCACATTCAAACCTGGTTTTAGTCATTTGTGTCCTTGGGATTGCAGAAGGAAGACATGCTCAAATTTGCCAAGAGCCTCCTAAAATTATTGTTACAGTCTTTTGATTTTCTGAGAAAAAGGACAGAGCAAAACCATACAATAATCTGACACATTCAGGAGATTATAAACCTTTACAATTGAGTTTTGGATTTTACTTGAATATATACTTAACAATTAGAAAGTAATGCCTTATTCCAACTACTCAATTGCTCTAATGTAAAAGACATTCTTTTTGGCCAGTTCTATTATGATACACTATTTTTAAGAGATTCAATTTGATAATTTAGGTGCAAATTTTGCTCTTCTTGCTGTGTATTTAATTTTGCTGTGAAGAAACTGATTTAGTGAAATAGAATTTTAAAAAAAGTTATTAAATTATTCAAGTTGTAAGAGTAGTTTATAGTTAATAATTGTTTATTTTCCTTTTTTAGAATAAAAAACTTACCAGAAATCCTGTAGTGGACAACAACTGAAGGGAAAAATTTAGTCCTGTTTTTTAATTACTATCTTCTTAGGCAGTTGAAATTACCCTCTTTCAATCATTTCTAGCATATATATTTTCCATATCCACGCAATAGTTCTCTTTGTGAAAAGCTCCTTAAACTTCTGTAATAAACTTTCACAGCAGTAAATTTGACCGACTAATTAAATGTTTTGCCCAATGCATCTTTCTTACAATTTGAATTGTTTTCTGTTTCAGTTTCAACGACCATTCTGATGGTGTGTATAAAGCAGCAGTGTATAAAGCAGCATTTGATTTATCTTCTTTATCTCACCCTCCTTTAAATGTATTTTCATACAAAGCCTGACCTACCCAGCATTTGCAGTCATTAGAAGGAACTGCATTTTAAAAATCCTATAGACTAAAATTGTTTTCACAATGGATTTAGAAAGCCGTAAATGCAAACTTTCTTTTATTTTGTTTCGTACTGATGAGCAAATTCCTGGAGGTTTTAGCTCCTGTGACACTATCACAATCCACAGGAGGAATATAGTGCATTGTGTGACCAACACTTACGTTTGTACGTTTCTCAAAATGACAGTTCTCAGTCAAATCCTTCTGCTTGTTTGCTTTCAGTGTTAACAGTATTGTAAACAGTATACTCCTATAATCATAACACATTCAGTAAATACTGTTATCTTCATTCACTCTTCTGCTAATTTAAAAAACAAATCTGTATTTCTTTTAAAATTTATTACTTAAGGACATGATATGGATATTACTGAGAGCCTTTCTCACAAATAACAATGCAGGACAAATGTCAGGTGCATCAGTCAACAGGAGAAACAAGATGCTGTGCTTCTTTGAAGAGGTAAGACCAAATCAGAATAAACTCTCATGTCAATTATTAATCAATGTCTTTGGAGCTTTGCTGCTTTTTCACTTACAGCCTGTGTTTTTCTCACTGGGGATTCACATGAGGTTGTCAGAAGAGGGCTATAAATGCAAACCGACCAAATACCTGTGGTCTGACCTCAGACATTTTAGTAAAATTAGGTTTCATAGGAATAAGCTCCCTTTTAAATGGGAACTGTCTATATCTTTTGAGTCAATAAACTCCCTCAGGCTAACACCACCTCTGCTCTCAATCTTCAATTTTTCTCTTGAACTTCAGAGACCAGGGATGTGAATTACTGCACTGATGAATGATGATTATTCACCACAACCCTCTTTCCTAAAAAAACAAGTTGTCTCACTGGACAGGACATAAATATTAATAAAAGCCATCATTGCAGGAATCAGTGGCAAGATCAGAGAAGTGAAAAGTATCCACAACCTCTGTAGTAGAGCTTGCCTAAGGGAAAATGATGCTACCTGGTCCTTGATGAATCTGTGTATCTACAGTAAAGGTAGAAAGGGAATTTCAGAATTCAAAGAGGAATAATTTACAAAGGTTATATAGTTTACATGTATAGGGCAACCATTTACCATTTCCTCCATTTTACTTTTAAACAAACAGAAAAATCAACAATCCTTTTGTTCTGTTTGTTGGAGTGGGAGACGACTTCCACTTTAGAGGCCAGGGTGAGTTTAAATTTAGCATGAGAAGATTAACTTCACAGTGTGCCCAGATTGCAACAGAAGGAGCATTAGTGACTGGTTATCTATTGCCTTTCATCTTCTCTCATCATGTTCTCATCTCTCTTTCTCTAGGCTCTGGATCCTGGGAAATATTTGGAGAATATCTGGATTCTAGGGAATATTTGAGAAATATTCTCAAACTGAGATACGAGTGAGAAATTCCCTGAGCTGCACCAAATATCTCCTCCCCACCCCTCCTTATCAAAATGTTTAAGGATATGCTGGATACAAAAAGCAAACTCCTCAGAAGGAGCCTTTACTGAATACTTAAAATCTGATTGACAAAATATTCTTCAGGGAAGTGAAAGAGCCAAGCTCAAATCTTCTCTGTCTGTGTTGATCCAGGCATTTAATCCCAAACTTTGAAACCTGGGACTGAAACTTCTCTTCTCTACAGCTGGAGCTGTGCGTCATAGTGTGCAACTGAAACAACTCTGGATAATGTTTGAAAAATAAATGACATACTAGTTACCAAAAAAAAAAATTACACCTGGAATCACAGAGGTAGTGTCATGCTGTATATTGAGGATGTTGTGTATCTCCTTTACCCCCTCACAAACTAATAATTAATTGGGGAAAAAAATTGAACAAATCCCTGTCAGCAGAAAGACACAGTTAAAAAAATAAGGTTTGTTTGGGGTTTTTTTGTGATACATTTTCTTCCATTCACTATTGAAAGTTTTCTATAAACAGAATCAAAATTTTCAGATTTTGGACCGATAGTTCACCAACATTTCATTTATGAGAACTCTCTCTAATTGCCTTTTAGAGACCAAAACAGCACAACTAAGTGTTAGAAGCAAAATGGAAGAATGAGAGGTAACACTAGTGCTGAGGAGACAGGTTGGAACAGATGAATTACTAAAGTTTATCTGAGATACACTCCTAAAGCTGAAACAAGTTTTAGAGACAGTGGGGAAAAAAGGGCTTGAGAAGAATTTGTATTAAAAATCTACTGCTTTCTGGAAGAGTTTTGAAAGGGTTTAAAGGAAGGAAAATGGGATCAAAACAGTATCAAGGCATGAAATAATAACATTTTTCCAAGGTGTTTTAACATTTCCTATTGTTTTCTCCTTTCAATTGTCTTTCTAATTTCCTCTGAAATGTGTGATATTGTGTAGACAATTAACCTTTCTGATGGATTCTAATTTTGAAGTTAAATTTAGTTCTACATTTCCACATTCATAATAATTAATATCACATTTTTTTATTATTTTTATTATATTTTATATGAAACTGTAGTCAACTTAGTGTACCAAAGCCCCTTAATTTCCATAATATTTTTGAAGATGCTAATGCCACATGAAATAGAAATCAATATGTGTGTATAGATGTGCTATCTACTCTTTAGTTACTTATATATCTACTCTTATTTACTTAGATATGCATTTGCAGTGAGGATAAAAGAGAGATTGATCCAAATGTTTTATCTTTGTGTTGAATTTTCCGTGCATTCACACAAATATTTCCACTGACTTACCTGGGTTTATTTCTTGGTAATCCATGGTTACTGTTTCTTAACCTATTTGTTATTTAAAATGAGGAAACATTATTAGGAGTTCTTGTATCCTAGCAACAGAATTTCTTCTTAAATTGACCCTTGTATTTTCTGTGGATTGTGCAAAGCTCACATAGGCTTTTTACAGAATTCAGATATATCTTAGCACACTAATTCAATTTGTGGTTTGAAATTTTATCAAAAAAATTATTTAGTTCCTGAATTGGCTAAGTGAATATAGCATTAGGTAAAAAAAAAAAAACCCCAAAACTTAGCTCTTTACTATATTAACATTTCAATAATCTATTTTAATCAAGAAATGAGGTAAAAAATGATATTCCTTTGAAGTATTACTAAAATATAGTTTTGATAATGTGTTTTTAAGCATGTTTCTCAGTACCTATCTGCAGGATGGTGGAAATTATTTTTTTCCTCCAATTTCCCATAAGATCAAGTCAACTTAATTTAAGACCCTGATTCTTGGTCTGGAATAACATCTTGCCATTAAATCAACATATGTAAAACCCAGGCTTACAAATGGTGCAAGGAACACACTGTTTCCAGAAGGAAGAGCCTTGGCAGACCCTACTGGCAGTCACTGTGCAGGAAATTCACAGGAATCTTCATCTGGAGCAATCCCAGAGGTGCACTGTACAGTCTAAGCAGAGTTCTCCTTCCTGGCTGCATACCATATTGCATTTATAATGAAATAAAATTAGAGAAAATTAAGATTGTCAGCCTCTGACATTAATGTATATTTTTGAGATATGGAAATTTGCAATCTATGCTATGGTACAGTGATTTCTCCCCTTCACCTTACATGAAAAACACTGAGATATGAAACAAAAATTTTCTTTTTTAACTGATACTTGCATGAAAAACTTAAGTGACACTTGAGCTAAATGCATTCAGATCTTTCCATTCCTAACTGACTTTCTTTCAAAATACGTATTTTGATTTATATGTTTGCTTTTTTCCCACTGTTGCTCTTTGGTGTGATAGAACACATTACTGCTATCTAATTTAACTATATTTCAGCTGTGCTCAGTACGAATGCTTCTTTTCTTTAAACATATCCTTAGACCACCAGTAAGCTTGGACCTCTTCTGAAAAATTCTATCCAATAACTCCCAAAACTACCAATCTTTCAAGAGGTATTTCTGGTCTCTTGTTGCTTATGAGACCAGTTATTTCATCCATGTATTCTGAGCATCTGTCTTATTCTGTGTCTCCTTGAAAGGAAACATTAAGAATTTTGACAGAAAAAGTGAAAAGAATGGGATAAAAGAAAGAAGATCAGATTCCTTCAAATATAATTTAGGTGTTGACCAATGTCCTCTGCTCTCATTTTTCTTCTACCATCAGTACTAATAAACACACACACACATGCAATCTAATATAGATATTTTTTCCATGTTACAGCTGGATGGGTTTGCATCAGTGTGACCCTCCAAATTGTGGTGGAAACAATTGGAAAACATTAATTCAAATCTATTTCAAGTCACAGGATATATTGCTATCATAGACAAGCAACAAAATTTCTACGTAAGCTGTCAGCCTGAAATATAGTATGGTGACTAGACTTCATAGAATGTATGTGTGTTACATGTCACGTGTCACAGTTTGTTTGATTTTGCCCATTTTCCTTGATAATAAGCAATACAGAAAATTTACCCACAGGTGTAGCATCACCTATAGTGTTACAAGGCAAGGAAAATAAAGCAGCAGACATTCTTTCTTTGGTCCTGACTGCATATAACTGGTAATAGAGCCAATATGGGAAAGTAAGTGCTTTAACACTTTAATTTGACAACACGATCACTATTATTACTCATCTTATATTCACCTTATAGTCACTTAGTGATACCTTCCATATTTTCAGGGATGGGTCAATATTTCATACTTTCAGTTCACAGTAGTCTTTACTCTCAATTTGCTCTCAAATTTGGGACTGAAGAGCATTTCTTTAAGTTACATGTTTTCTAATAAATGTAGATGGCATGGTTCCATTCTTAGTAGATGAGAAAAATGACAGTAGATGAAAAAAAGACAGGAATTCTCATGAATAATCTTATGATTAAAAACTTGAATAAACAAGACTGTTTGCTTGAAATTTATTCATAACTCACTTGCATACTAAGCTTTCTGCAGCATATGCTTTTCTGAACAACTGTGCACAGAATACACCAAAGATTCAGTTCAATTGATTTCTGGAATTTGAAAAAGCCCAGACAAATTATTTCCTTTGTAAAACTCCCTTTGAATCTCAAATAGTATGGAGCTGGATAGCACTGTTCTGGGGGACCAGACAAGGGTGGCCTACTAAAGAATTCCATAGAAATGAACAGCCTTGGATCTTCTCTGAAAAACTCTTTTCTTTCAGATCATAAACAAAGGAACTTGGGCTGGAGTTTTCCTTGTTTGTTTTGTTATGTTGTTTGGGTTTTGTTCTGCTTTGTTTTGTTTTAAAATTTACTATAAAGTGCTGTATTCTATAATTACTGCTGCTTCTGGAAAGGTTTCAGGTTGGTCATTGATGAACAACGGGACAGAAAGATGGTAGAATTGTAGAATAGTTTGTGTAGGAAGGGACCTTTAAAAGTCATCAAGTTCAACCCTGTTAAAATGAGCAGGGACGTTTTCAACATGAACATGTTCATCTTCAAGCTGATTGAAGTGGGGAGGGTCCAGACAACAGCCACAGCCAATGGTTCCCTTTCCAGACAAAGTTGGAAATGCTGGCTTTGCTCAATGTGAGGAAGGAAAAGCCAACAGCGTGTCTCTGCAGCCTCTCACCACCCAAGGGGTGGCTGGCAGGGAGAAGATAGAGCCAGACTCTTATCAGGGGTGCACAGCAAAGAGTCAATGGGCCCAACTCAATGCCGACACTATATTAAAATACATTCTCTCCTTATGGACTCCAGTAGAGCAGTAGAACAGGGACACAGAGACTGTGTGTTCTCCACCCTTGGAGATTTCCACAGCTCAACTGGGCAAGGCATGGATGACTCTCTGTAGTTTCAGTGTTGGATCTAAATTTGAAATTGGCTGTGTTCTGTGACAAAATGACCCCCCAGTGGCTACCTACAAACTCAATTATGCAGTGATTCTGTTGAAACTGCTTAAATTTAAAATCTTTTGGTATATTATAAGTTACACAGATCAGGGATTTGAATTTCATTTCACATATGCCAGATAACAACCTTGTACTACTGAGAACAGAGTTGTTCAAGGTAATTATATGTAAATGAATTTTTAAGCAGCCTGAATTACCTGCTTTAACGGTTCAGCCTGGAAAAAGCCAACAAGTGAGATTAGCCTATTTTAAATTTTTTTCTGCTCCCACAGCAAATTGAGACAAGTTTATATTTTTATAAGAAGACTAATTAAAGTATTTACAAAGCTCATCTCTTTTGAATCTGAGAGGAACTCCACAGTATAGTCCAGCTGTATTAGGCCTTGACCTTTTAGACCTTTCCATTTGTGAGAAAAGCTGTATTTGTATGATGATGCAACCTGGGAACACAGTTTTTTTAGTGTAGACATGACCTGAATGATTAGTGAACAAGGAGATGTCATTGGAGTTTAATGATCATTACATCAAATACATAAACACTTCAGGTCATGATTAGACTTTCTGAAATGGGAGTAGCCTCATAATATTCCTGACTCAGAGGTTTGGGCAAATGCCCATGCACTGGACTTCTGGGGGCAGATTTTACCAGTTACTCATTGCCCCTTTGCCAATCAAAGTTCCTCATTCATAAAAACTGTGATGTGAAAAAAGGAGGCAGGAAAGTGAATTAATAAAGTTTCACAATCCAAAAGATTAAAAAATATATATTTGGTTTATATACTTACACTAGTATAAATAATTTATAAATATTGGACACACTGGTAGATATTATTAAAATAATAGACATTATTAGATAACTATTCTTATAAAATTTATAAAAGCTTATATATTTATATCATTTAGTACTGTTGAATTAGTTATGGTGACTCTCTCTTTGTAACACTTGCACTTCCAGCAAAAATAATAAAGGGAAGATAGGAAGTGCACTTGCAAATGCTATTTGCCATGCACAGTTTACTGGAGGTTTTTGTATTCTCCTTGTTAACTGTGACTTAAAATAGGAATACTGCTGTCTTTCCACAGTGTGGATTTCAAAAGAGGCTTGAATTTTTCTTTTATTGTCTTTGTATGAAAGGAACATGTAACAGATAACAGAGACTAGGATCAAAAGGAGAGCTGTGGGTTTTTTCCTCAGCAATAAAAATCACAACTGCAAAGCAGATGACTGTTTTATAATTCTTTCACCTGTTAAAAACTTGATTATGGTAGCAAGGCTCTGTTTCTAAGCCTCATTTTTGCTAGCTCATTTCACCATAGCACATTTCAGGAAAAACAGGGAAAATAAAAACCATTGAGTTAGGAGACACTACTATTTTTTTTTTTTTTTTGCTGAAAATTGCATTTGTAGCTCAGCTTGCTGTTATTCTGAGAAATTACAGGCAAACAAAACCCATGCATACTGAAATAATCATTAAATGGCTTGGGTTGGAAAGGTCCTCACCACCCACACAGGAAAGAATTTCTTCTTAATAGCTAATCTGAATATCTCCTCTTTTAGTTTAAAGCCATTCTCCCTTGCCCTAATACTACATGCCTATGTCAAAAGTAACTCTCCCTTTTTTATTACCCCTCTTTCAGGTACTGGAAAGCTGCTTTAAGATCCTGAGGCAGAGCCCTGAGGCTGTTCCAGGACAGATTCACTGACCACAACTCAGTGTCCCTCCAGCCAGTTCCTTATCCAATGAACAGCCCACCCCTCAAATCTGGGACTCTGAATTGGAGATAAGTATCTATTATATACCATTAATCTTTGCTTAAAGAGTATCTAATCTTTCCCCACTACTTCTCTTCCTCCTTAATTATTAGCTGGGCTGAGAAACTGCTGGCTGAGCTCAAAGCTTCAAAAACATAGGAAGAGATGGAGAGGCACACCTGGCTGGATTTTGTTAAGAATATATTTAGTGTGAATTTATTGCAAGCTACTCTGCTTCCAAGAGACTCTCAATTTAACAATGTCTTTTCATAATGCTGAATTTTCTGCATACATCTCATTAGGACCCTGTGTGTTTGTTTTCTAGTCCTGCAGTAATTTGCTAGTTGTCTTGTAAAAGGCCATTCTAATCTTTGGTAGATTGTCCACAAAAGAAAATTATTTGGTTCTATTTTCCTCGTGGAATGTCCATTTTCTAAATAAATGTGTTATTTGTTAATAAGTAAGCAATTTTTTTTTCTTGGTCATTATTTTCCTCAGTTTCCACTCTGAGGTTTACTCAATCTACTTCAAGATTATCAGCCTACTCAATTTTCTTCAATTCCTCTCTTCCCTTCCTCCCTTTCTTTGGACTTTCAAACATTACTACTTATGGAATATGCTGAATTTATCTGTTACATATCTTGAAGAGCAGCTTCAGCCATTCTTAGCTCCAATGAGAAACATTCACTTACAGGAGAACTTGGAGGAATACATAGTGTGAATATATATAAATTGTGAACCCTTTAGCCCCTCTGGTAAGAAATCTAGCCCTTCATCTGTTTGTTAATTCCCTTAGTTATCATTACAGATTCTTTGGTTTTACAGACATCTCAGAGTGCTGCAATGTCATGTACAACAGATAGAGAAATACTGTTTTGCAATCGCTGAGATATGAATTTAACAGTTGCTTCATATTTTGCCTTGCCCACTAGATGTAAGAGGCTGATAATTCTTGCAAAGTTTAAATCTATTTCAGATGCAATTTATTTCAGTAGACTTTATTTCTTTTTTTATTAGTGCATAGCATTTTAGTTTAAGATTTAGAAGCTGAAAGGGCACTTTTTTGTAAAAATAGAAGATAGGTATCTACTATACATCACAACATGGCCATTAATAAAACAAATATGTGCATCCACACATAGAAATCCCCCTCTAAATTATATTTATTTTATATTCACAAATAATACAATATTCCTTTGTAAGAAAAGATTTTAAAAAAACAGGGAGTATGTAAATTAACCACAAAAGACAGTTCTGTCTCCTATAACATCTTGTCTTTGCATGGAAGGGGGGAGAGCCTGCATCAGTGCTTTGCATAGCTGGGGGAAAGCTGCCCCAAGGCTAAAGTATAAACCAAAAATGTAGGATTTCTGTACTAGCAAGCTGATGACACTTCACACAGTCTTTAAGTGAATTATAATGACAGGCTTTGTCTGCTGCAACTTCTTTTTTGTTCGATTTGAGTGGGTTGGGTAAGCATCATTCAATTGTATTTCCATAAACTACAGTTTCTCTCCTCATACATGCTAAAGTAATTTTCATCTGCAAGCATTTCCTTTGTTCCATGGTTTGAAAACTGTCTGTATTATTGCTATTATTTTTAAACAATATTTTTTCTCACAATTTTCAAAGGTAAAGATCAAATACTTAGGCAATATGTCTGAAGAGAAAAACACATAAAACCCCCTAAACACCTACTCACAAACATCCCATTTGAAACTTGCTACTTATGCAAATTGGTACAAATGCATTCCCTAAGTATAGACCTACAAGACTGGTCACCCTTATCTAAACCAGAAACGTTTATTCATAATGAAGGGATGTATTTATTTGTTCTGTTTAAATAACAGACATGGAAGTTATAGGTAATCAGAATGCTTCTCTAATTCATGTATTACACTTTTGTAATTTCAAACCTGTGTCCACATAGCAGCTATCAGCTGAGATACCAGACTGTTCCAGACTGTTCACAAAAGGAATCACTCTAGGACATCTACACACCAAATAAACTGAAATGTGTTGGTACATAAAAGGGAAAAACTCATAGAGAGCATGCACTGAATCCATAGATATCCCTGTTCCAGCATTGAGTTTTTTTCTAGAGTGATTTCGGGGGCACTATGAGGACAACATCTTTTGATGAAGCTATAACAGTACCTAAGATTATATAATTTGTGAAATTATTAAATAGTTCATAGATTTATGTTTTCAAATATTTGCCTTTCTTTTGAAGTCCCTGTAAAACCTCTTCATGCCTGTATTTCTTATCAAGGGGTCTGAATCTGCCAACTCACCTATTGATGCCATGTGGATTTTCATCAGAGCAAAGGAACTGACACAAATCTTCACATGCAATTATTCAATCTAGACACCCCAGTTTTCCACATTCTGCATGAAAACCCATAATGGGACCTGATTTATTTCAGGGGATTCTAGTTGTCTGTTGTCCAATAGCCAATTTCTTTTAATATGCACCAGAGGTCCCAAAATCGAGGCAAATAAACCCCTTATTTCTTTAGGAGACTCCTTGTGTCTCCAAACTTCATATTTGCAATATTTGTGTACCCAAGTACATGGCCAAGTTTCAAACTGGATATGGTCTTCTACTTCAACACCTTAATTGGATAACCCCTGTATAGTAGTGGTTGAAAGTGAAGTTATATACTTTTCTCTGCTTTGCAAACTTTTTCTGCAATTTAAAGTTTAAAAGGATTTTGAACCAGTGAATTCAAAGGTGACATAGAAGAGCAAATAGTATTCCCAGACTGCAGGTATTAACATCTGCTGAAAAAGAGAGAGGAAAAATTTTACATTTCTCTGCAAAAATGCTTGTGTAGGAGAATATATCTGAAGGGCTTGGGATACAATCCCAACAGGTCAAAGTAGTATTTTTGTTGTGTCTAAGGAAGGAGTTCATTTTCCAATGGGAAAATATCTTTCTAAATGTACCTTGCAAAAAAGTATAAAGCCTATAGAAAAATAAATTATTATTTTCATTGATTTCTTTAACTGCAATTCAGGTGAGAAAGGGAAGAACCAGTGCCCTGTGTATACTGAATCTATGATAAATTTGGCTTACAATTTTCAAGTTCTGTTAAAACACACAATTCCTGATCCACAAGCTTACCTTTCATGTAGTTTATTTGCATAATACCACTTCTAGTCCCTATCTCTACTATAATTGAAAAAAATCAAGAATAGAACATCTTGAGAGACTGATGTTCATCACAATCAATTGTTGCCTTTTACTTCCCTAAAGCAACACAGGAGTTTTAGTTTAGTGAAGATTTTTTTTTAACTGGGCTTTTTTTTTTTTTTAAATCCAATTATATAGCACCAACATATATAGAACTAAAATAAACAGATTCCTACATCACCTGCAAGGTTGTTCAATTATTTTCTCCCATTTTGACTGACTGAGAAAATGGGAAAAAAAGAGTGCTTCTTTACAGAGATGATGAAAAATATGACAATACAAACTTGTTTCTTCTTTACAGAAGGAGTTATATATACCTCAGATCTTGTAAATGCATATGTATACAGCCCAAACTAGATTTATTAAATTAAAAAATGAAGCCATATCCTGTATTTTTTGTGCCTAACCATGACACAAATGCCAAATATATTATATATTTCAGCAATTTAATACTAAGAAATTAGTGACCTTCCAGCCTTATGCTTCAGGTATCATTTTGGTACAAGAGGGCACCAAAAAACTTATGAAAGACTTGCTCTGTTATCAAAAAATTTATTCTATAAATATCAAAAAGTTTAATAAAAGACAGCAACTTTTCCACCAGATGGACTGGAATATTAGAGAGGGAAATCTGGACCATTTTGTTGACCTCCAAATGAACATTTCCTGAAGAACCATTATGTGTAATTTCTGATAAAAGGTTGCAATAGCAGACTAAAGTCTGGTTGCTCTTACCTCTAAAAAGTCAGACTCAAAGAGATTCATTCTTTAAATGTGATTAGATTTATAAATGGTCTTACCCATTTTTTCCTCTCAGTAACTTACACTGCAAATATGAAACTGCAAATATCTCATTCTTAAAATACTTCAGGTGCTAAGAAGCAATGAAATCACTGTAATACTCTGCATTCACAATGCAGATTTTTTTCTTTAAATTTACTTATTGACAAACTGCTATTTAAGAGGTGTGAAGGAAATTTTAATCAGAAAATATTGAAAAAATACTTAAAACTTTATAGTACTAACAGTGGTAGTTTTCATAGAAACCTTCAGAGCATATATTGCACTCTTACTTTTCACCATAAAATAATACTTTGCACAGTTCTTTCCTTTCAATAATATCAAAATAACACAAATAATCCTTTCTTCATACAATCCAACAAATTACAGGTCAAATTATTGCATCAATGTTTAACAAAATATATTACTTTAAAAATAGATAATCTATACTCACATAATTCTTATTAATATACACTTAGTAGTACATGACATATTATGAAACTCAAACATGACTGATTGTTTACGTATCTCTGAAGACAATGCACATGTTTAGCTGTGGTAAATTATTCCTGCAAGTCCTGATAACCTTCCACCGATTTTCATGGATAATGCATCAGCCCTTAAGAGAGTGAAAAGAGAAAAATTTATGGCTCCCACACCAATAACTGCAAGGTCAGGTGAGATTATTTCTCCTGAACGTACTCATAATGAACAATGGTTCTTTAATCCTTTCCCTCTCTTGAAAAAAGGAAAACAAGCAATTTTTGGTTTGTTTTTTTTATTCCTTAACAATTGGTTTTAAAGTATTGTTTAAACCAGTGTTTAATTGTCAAATTGTTATCATGATCACAAAAAAAAAAAAAAAAAAAAAAAAAACGTTTAGTACTGTGACTTTAGGCTACTTATTGGATTTACAATGCAGAATCATCCTTATGGATGGACACATCCATAAAGAACAAGTAAGAGATATAGATCTTAAAGTAAAAATGTTTGCTTGTAAGAATATTTTTGTTTTCTGTCAGAAATGTATGCATTCTTTTCACAGAGTGAAGCTTTATATAGATATACTGTCTGATACTACTTCTGCCCTGGGGAATCATTTCCTTTGGTTTTTTTGGTGTCATGTTTAATAGGAGAAATAACACTTTAGTTGGTTTATTTGGGAGTTAAAATATATCTGTAAAACTCCCTTCTAGTTTTATAGCTATTATTTGCACCACACATGTTGAACCCAAACTTTCTGTTTCTGAGAGGCTTCCCCTTTTAATTAGATATTTTCACTGTCTCCTAAATCCTTACAAAAAAGTTTGGCCATCTACTAAAAATCAAGATCTCTTAGCCAATGGTCCATGTTATTTACTTTAATTAAAATTCCTGACAATGTTTATTGGAGAAATTGATTGTTAAGGCAAAAGAAAAAATCAGTGGTGGAACAGTGATAAAACAGTGGTGGAACAGCTTGATAAATCACAGGCTCCCCTGATACTGTAGGAGGGTAAATACATATGTGGCAGTGATTTGCCAGTATTTGTGTTCCAGCTGGGAAATTAAACAAATGTTACTTAATTTCTTCTTTCTTAAGTGTTCTGTGTAGTGGTAGGAGAATGGCAATTAAATATTATTTTTTCTGCACCCCCTACCCAGTATTGTTCAAATGTGGGGGTTCATTTCAATGTAAGCAAACAGAATTTTGAAGAAAAGTGAGGCACATCAGAAAATACAAATACAAAGGAGAGTAGTGTAGAAATACAATGTCAGTAGGCCATTGAGATACTAATTCTGAGAGGGTACAGCACCATCCACATAAGGAATTTATGTGATTTCCAGAAATTTACAGCTGAAGTCATTGTCCTTGATGATGGCCAAGTATTGCCATCTTCTTACTTAACATCATCAACCACTCCCAAGCTCCTACTCAGTTACTTGTACTGATGCTTTCAAAATAATATCCATCAAGATTACTGAAGTTAAGTTTAAATAGATTATATTTGCAACCCTAACACCTTTTGCTTGGTCTTTCCTGGAAAATGTCTCAGTGAGGTTATTAGCTGATAAAGGTACAACCTCTAGCAGGGGGAAGTAATACAGCATGGTGGGCAGGGTATAGACTTCTTCATTCAGCATAGAAAGATCTGGAAGAAAAAAGAAAAACTGGGGTCAGCAATAATGTAAGACTTAATGTCAGAGAGAGAAAAGTGCTATTTATTAAGACAGATACATCAGACAGACACTAAAAGATACTCTCTGCTAGGAGGCAGAGGATTCAGGCTTCACATATATATTTGTGTCTTTGGGTTCAAACAAAGGAAATTCTGCCCACTACAGTGCCTTGAAAGTTGCCTTGCAGGAAATAGTTCTTGGAACTGACTGCAGAAAAATCCCCAAGCACCTCAAACTGGATCACTACAGCAGTTCCAGGGAAGGAACCCTCAGAATTTACAGGTGTGAAGTCCTGAGACTAAGACCACAGGGGAGTATGCATTTAGCCTAAAAGGATCTAGAAGAGCATTTTCACAGGCCTTCAAAAAAGAGTTCCTCTTGTTTCAGGTTTACCTGATGACTTGAGTGTTATGTATCAGGGCACTGCCCAAACACCAGCATCAGGGTAAATAAAGCATGCTCTCACTGACTCACTTCTGCTGAAGTCTGTAGGAATTGCAGGTATCCAAGTCTTTCCCTGTGACAATTAAAACCCAGCCTCAGTCACTAAAGATCATCAGAATACACGTAGTTACTGCAAGTCCATCTCACTAAAATAATTTTCCTGAGAAGCAGTTTTACAGCAGCCAAGAAGTGAATGCAGGGCTAACTGGTTGTGATGATAATTGCCAGCAAAGTGGATTTGTTTGTAAATACATGTTCCAGAGGGGCCAGTCTGCTGCTCGAGCATGGAAAATATACACATGTTAATTACCCTTTATGCTAAATCTTGCACATATTATGACTGATCTTCAATTTAATGGTATTTGTGAAATGGTAGATGCAGCACAGAGTAGCAATAATGCAATAAAATGCCTCTGCAATATTCATTTGTTGTCTGCAAGAGGGGATCTGTGCAGTGATTCATCTTTCCATGAGTTACAAAGATAACTTTTAATTCCCAAAGCAAAGTAAATACATCAGAGAGGTAAGTAGCTGCTTGCAAAACAAGTCTGCCCTAACAGTTCTTTATAATGATGTGAAATTTCAGCTCTTAACATCATTAAGTGAGCAATTTCCCATCATGACCCTTATGGGTTTTTTATGTGGCTGTGACTGAGGAAATCAGGTGTAAAGTGAGATAGCTATCTTTCATAGCTCTGAACAAATATGAATCCATAGAAGGATAATTTATGAGATACAGCAGGAAGATATGTCATCTAGATAGACTGTTTAATGTGGAGTAGGAAGAGAACTTACAAAATCAAATCTCTGGCATATCTTAATATTAAAAACTGAGCTTTAAAAAAATAAACAAACCCAAAAAAAACCAAAACAGACAAACAAACAACAAAAAAGAAGCCCCTTGCAAGCACATAAAACAATTAAGATTTTTCAACAAACTACCATTCTCACAGTTTCACGTGACTTCTAAGCCTTCAGAGCAGACAGGTTGATAGGCAGATGATTTTTTCTATATGCAAGATCACTATTTTTCAGCAGATTTCCTTGCACATAGGTTAACTGGAGAGGTCCTAAAATTTTCTCAGGATTGCAGGATGACACAGCCCTGGTTTATGACATCCATGTGCAAACTGAGTTTCTTTTGTTAAATCTGGAAA
Organism: Catharus ustulatus; assembly: GCF_009819885.2. Classification (NCBI taxonomy): domain Eukaryota; kingdom Metazoa; phylum Chordata; class Aves; order Passeriformes; family Turdidae; genus Catharus; species Catharus ustulatus. The sequence goes on along the minus strand of NC_046222.1, from coordinate 7,786,207 downwards.
ATATTCCTTAAGCAGAAATATGAACTGTACTACATTCAAATGGAATGTTCTGCCTGTTGTATTTCACAAGGGTTTTGAAAAGCTTTTTAAAGGAACAACTAACAAATCATATAATCCATTTTTTGATCACTTCCAACATTTGACAGAGATGTGCAGGAGAAAGGTGGATTCTAGTCAGATGTTGCTTTTAGTTTAAATATCATTTGAATAGTAATTGCTGGTGCTTAAGGTGGAATATTAATGACATTCAGACATTAGGATAATGTATAACATTATGTGTTATACATCAATACCACCCAGGCTTGGCAAGACCTTTAGGACTTGCTGTATTAAGGACAAACCCACTCACACAAGGGTTTGTTGGTGACCAATTTATTCCTTCTGCCTTTCACTATGGTCTGCTGGAGACTGAAAACCTTTAAAGTGAAGCAGTAGAGAAAAACTCTGTCTGTAAAAAGACATGTACTCAAAAGCTAAATAACACACAATGTCATTTGAAAGATTCTCCTAATCTAATTCCCTCTGTTTCCATACATCAAAAGCAGATTACAATTTTAAGTTTCATGCTACAATTACTCACAGGGCTTATCTGTAAATGAAATTCAAGAACATGACATGAACATAATGTGCTGGCAGAAGACACTGAGATGCAGCTAATCTGCCTCATATCACATTTTCTGTCACTGTCCCCATTCATAAGAGGGACCGCAGTTGCTGGAAGATATGTTGTGAGCACAGTCATGCTTTCTTTGCAATCCTTGACAAGATCTCCCCCACCTCCATGTAAAGCTGTACATTAACCATTATCTTCTCTGTTAGAAGTAAAATAACCCAAACAAAAGCCTGTCTGGAAAATATTTTTCTTCGAAGCTTTTATCAGAAAGGCATTGACATGTAAATGCACAAGATTAAAAAAAAACAAAACTCAGGTCTTGCACGTCCTCCAGTCCTTTGTTATCCACAAAAACATTGTGAAAGCATTAGTTCAAATGGCTGTGAGTTTACTCCTCTGGTTTAAAAACAAACACCACAAAAAGCATTACAAAGAAAGTTTTCCAGATGCAGTTTCAGAATTTCCAGATGCAGTCTTCAGAAATGTGAAGATGAGAGCGCAGACTGTGATCACATACCTACATTTGCACACTAAATAAGACATCATAAAGATTGACAGGGACCTGAGTTCTACTATGTTTAGGAATCTAAAGTACTTTCACTTTTTTGAGATTTTGTTTTGTTCACTCTCTTGTTTACCCATGCCTCCAGGAATACTTAAGTCCATGTTCTTTAAACCATGTAATCAGAAACTTCTGGAACAAAATGGAGAAAAAGAGTGTGCAAATGAACTCCTTTCCAGCAATCTTGTTTAAGGGGAGTCCAGCCACCCCAAGTGTTCTGCTGCTGTCAGAGAAATATTCTATTCATATAAAATCCAGGAAATGTTATTTAGGATATTAAAGAAATTTACCACTACCAGAAGCTCCATTTAGAAGACAACAAGAAGCCAAACTTCATGTATGCAATGTATTCTCAACAAGCCAGCTGATAAGTTTTCTTTCTATTTCAGGGGTGCAAGAGTTTAACAGCTGCAAAACAATAGCAGAAAAAGCAAATTATAGAGTTCAAGCAACTTTTAAAAATTATATGATGCACATTAATGAAAGAAACACCAATGAAAATAAACCGAGGTATGTTTGTGGAATCTTGAATTATGAGCTATTCATAAAGTAAAGATATTTAAAAAAAAAACCCCAAACGGTATATTTCTATTTTTCATAATGAACATTTCACCATCAGTATCAAAGCTTAGAGTCTCTCAATCTCTATTGCTGTCACATAATATTAAAGTCAGAAAATTGTGTTCGTGATATCTGGAGAAGTAAAGAAATGCTAACTGGTTTTTTGTTTTGTTTTGTTTTGTTTTTTTTCCCCAAAGAAAACTGTGATACCAAAGAGTACTGAATTTAAGTCTTACAACAGTATTTATCAGACTAATCTTCCTCATTTAGTAGTGGGTTGCTATTCCAGGTATCTTAAAAAAGTCCAAGAAGTTTGAGGTTGGTTTAATTCATATTTCATTTGCACCAGGTTTCAGAAAACTAAATTATTAAAAAAATACATTAACCACATAAATACAGAAATTCCCCAAGTTTACTGTATCAAGCTATATCTAATTTTTGTTTGTTTGTTTTTTTACTTTCTGGTCTTCATTCTGGGTTTGAGCATTATGTGTATTTGTGGTACTACAAGTAGGTTATACCACAAAATTTTGTCAAAGTAGAAAAATTACACTTCTTCCCTTCAAGCAAATTCAAGTAAAATTCACAGCACTTCTTGTGGCAGGAAAATGGTTAATTATTATTATTTTTTTTTTAAACAGGGAAAAATTGTAAGATAAGCATTCAGGAAATTGCCTTACCTCTTCTAAATACAAGCATAACAACTGGCCCTCCACCAAAACTGCATTTTACCTTGCCTTCTTCAAATTAAGAACAACCACTTCATTCTTTTTGTTCTTGGATTTTGCAACAGCACATTAAAAGGGAATTATTGTCTTCAGGATTGAGACCTCCTCTGTCAAAGTGCCAGAGCAGAGTATTTAAGTAGATAATAGAAGAAATGCAGTATTTGTTTCACCATTATGTTTACTGGTTATATGGGACACACAGCAGGCATAGATTGCATCACACCCTTCCCAAGTGAGAATTGCTCTTGAGTGATTGGAAATATGCTAGTGATTATGGCAGGAGGTTTTCTGATTTCCATTGTCTCTTCTGAGAAAAAAAATGTCCTGTTTTTTGACTAAGGACTACAGGCTCAAACTGCTGGATATAATGGACCCTTCTATGCAGACAACAGTATTTTAATTGCCAGGGCATTGAGGCAGTTTGGTTTAGTACAGATGTGTATAATTCTTCTTGGCCAGTTCCTCAGTTATTCCCCTAAATTGCCTCTAATTTCCTGGAGTTAATTATGCAGAGTACAATGCAAATTTGGTTGGGTTTTGTCATAGCTCACCATGGCTGGAAAGCCTCCAGTTGCTGACAAGCGGGTTTAATGAAGCACCTGACCTTTCACTAAGTCATCTCCAGGCTTGTTAGTGCTCATGCTAATGACAGAGCTGGAAGAGAGGCTTTGTGATGTGCTCGGGGGCACGTGTACACACCGTGCTGCACGAGAAAAAGCATCCCCCAGATAATCTGATAAAACATTCCTAAGCTTGGAACGTGCAGGTTTCAAGGCAAACTTATTTATTGTACAGCTAGGAAAAGAGGTGAATTACAGTTTAATTGCTGTGTTATTCTCCATTTTTTTCTGCAGGAGCCAAAGGCATTTACTCATGAAAGTATTTTTATTGTATCCCCCAATTACTGCGTAGGACTCAACATGATTTTTTTCTTGTTTTTCTTTTTTCTTTTTTTTTTTTTTTTTTTTTGGTGGTTTAACCCTGGTAGGCAGCTAAACATCACAGCGTGACTTACTCCACAGTGAGACGGGGAAAGAATTGGGAGGGTAAAAGTGAGAAAACTCATGGGTTGAGATAAAACCAGTTCAACATGCAAGCCAAGTAGAATAAAGAATTCATCCCCTGCTCGCCCTGGCCAGGAAGGTGTTCAGCCTTGCCTATCACACTGAATGGTGGCTTTTTCAATGCATTTTTCAGATCACATGCTGAGAAAAAGTTCAGTGATTTGCCATGTCCACATCAGACTTTTCAGGATGAGGGTTGCTCTTTTTTCTATCAAAATAGGAAGCAGCTAAAAAATTTGCATTCAAATACTCACTGAATTCATTAGCACACCTATAGGTTGGCCTCTAAAGAGTTGAAATAAAAGTATATATGACTTATCAAATATTTAAAACTACATAGAGTTTTATATATAAATATAATATTGAATATATAAAAACTACAAAGAGTTATGGTACATTTGTAGAAAGACTCAGGTGAGTTAACTGGAAATATATAAAATATTTCCTTATTTCAGTCTCTCCCTAACCCACCTGGGTTCCTCTGTCTAGCTCTGTAGAAGGTAATTGTGCCTTGCTCTTAGACAGCCTTGAGCTCTTTTGGTTCAGGTAATCTTGGAAGACTTCAGCCCAAGGCAGAGATCAACTCAGGAAATTTAAAGAATAAACAAAGGGCTCTTATTTCACAAACTGTTAGTGATGCAGCATTACATAATTAGAAGTCTGGAGGGGTTTTTTTGCCTTTCTGTGTTTGACTGCTTCTCTTTTCTGTTCTGTAACATAGAATAGCCATTATCAACAAACAGGGGATGGGATCTCTAAAACTACATTGTCTGCTTGAAAGGTCTATTAATTTCTTTTTACGAAAGCTATCAGCTTTTGGCTATTTTGTGTTGATTTTCACAGTTTTATTTCAATTCCCCTGTATCAACCACATTAGTTGTAAAGCTAACCTTGAAAGCAAGAAGTGATAAAAGGTAATAAAAGTCAATTAATCCAAGTAGTTAAAGACCTACGATATTAAAAGGCTTTTATCTGCAATTTTTCTATAATTTCAAGATTCAACTATTAAAATGTTTTTCCAGATCTGGTTTTTCCCTGAAAACTTAAACAAATAGGAATTTATATCATAGAAAAAAATGCTAGCCTTACTCAATTGTATACTATGTTCTTTCTAAAGAAAAAGTTAATTGCACAGAAATTTTAAATAGACCCTACTTTTAAGTAGACTTTCAATAGACATTTTAAATGTAGATTATACCAAGTAACATAATACACCACAGATAAAAAATATGACTACTTAGTTCCTGTGGATTTTCTTGCATATTTGCTGAAACAAGAAAAATTGCTGATTAAATAAGACCAAAGCTAATTTGGTCCAGATATTTTCAAAATCAGGAGAATCAAACCATCCTGAACTTGCATTGGGAAACCAAATGGTCTTTAATGGACTGAGAGGGAAAAAATCTTTGTAGAACAAACACAAGAAAATCTACTAAATTAAAAAAACAAACCAAACAAGCCGAGGACTAGAATGACTGTTTTCAAAATTATCACCCTGGTCAATATTAGTTTCAAAATTTTTCCTAAAATACTTCATAGTTAGACAACCATCTATTTTTTAATATTTTAAATTTCTTTCTTTGGCTTTAGGTGTCATGATCATAATGAAATTGTCAGAGTAAGAAAATATGTAACATGAATCATGGAGTTTTTAACTTTTATTTCACAATTTCACTTTCAGAGGGGGTCAGGTAATAGAAAAGTTAAATTAATAAATATATCAATTGATGCTCAGAATTTGAAACAGACAAAATGAATGGTGTGATCCTGATGAATGAGAAAAACCTGCACCAATATTTCACAATTTGTCAGGCCATTATTGTCATTGACAAATGAAGGCTTTAGTGTATATATATTGTTCTTTTAAGGTAAACTCCGCATAACAGATGATTTTCGTTCTGATATGACAAGTATTTAAATGTCTAGTGAGCATTATGGTATTTTTAAGTCCTCCTAAATGAAATATGTCAGAAATAACATGGACAGAAGACCCTTTAACAGAAACAACATGAGCAGCCACATCTGAGCAGGATCCAGATCTCAGGCTCACACTTGGCTGTGACACAGCTTGCTCTGGGAATTTGGACAACTCATCCTTAGCCCTTGTTTTTTTCAGTGTAATTGTTCTTGTCTACTCATACTCTAAAAGTTCTGTGGCCTAGACTGTCTTTTACAGCATTGCTGCAATACTGAAATCAGAACACATGTCAATATCTGTACTGCAGTCCAATACTGAAATGGATCTGACATCTCAGGAAATACATAACTCATTTATACAGTTTGCTGAATTACTAAATCTAAATGTAAATCACAAATCCACAAATTCACCAAAATGTCTTTTCCCAGTTTCATGCCATCACCCTCAAAGAATGTATATGATGTCTCCCCATAGTGGTACTCTAAACCAGGTTTTTATTCCAGTAGTTCTTAATGATCTCTTAAACTTGATTTTTTACAAAAGCATTCAATATGCCGTTTACAGAAGCAATATATTTCCCACTAAATTTGTTTAAACTCCTTTTGAGTATAATAGAAACTGAAGGAACATGGCACCTTGTAATTATGCAGCCCTTTTCTAGCCTGAAACCTGGAATAACCTTAGCAAGTCTCTCTGATTACATCTGCTCTGCTGGGAGGGATCTAACATTGTGAAATGAATGTTTTTGAAGTCTGTCTTACTTTTTATGATGTTGCTCGAACCAGGCATAAAAAATATAAGTATATAACAGTAATCAGATTTAAAATCAGTAAAATATTGTGTGTATATATATATATATATACACCCCATGAGATTAAAAACCCACATAAGTTATACATTTACACACAGACATAAATATAAATAAAACATACAAGTAGCAAGCAGATGATTAATTTACATTTTCCTCTCTTAACCATAGGGCTGCACATCTCACAAATCATATTTCTGTGGGAAATGAAAGGTGCACTGCTGCCAGCATTTTGTAAGAAATAATGACACACTTTACTACCTGTAAGTGCTGACTGAGTGCTTCTGCTTTTCCTTCCCAAGGTGACTGTAACGCAGATTGATGAAAGATTTGGTAGGACTGCAAAGGTTAAAGATGCAGACCTGGAGCTAGAAGGCAGCCCTGACACTGATGGAATACAGTACAATGAGAGTAGCCACATTATTGTCCCATCCTCTGATAACCAGTGTAATATGAAAACTGACTGGAGGAGAAGGGAACAAATTAAATCCATTAATCAAGCATATCTGTGCTAAACAGTTGCTCTGAAGAGATGAACAAATGAAAAATTTACTGTTTGTGTCTGTGCTTGCTACCACCAGAGAAAAAATTAATTATAAGACTGTTGCTCAACTATTAGTTAAATTTTTTTCTTGAGAAAACTATTTATTGTTTTGTCAAAGAACAAATGAATCTCATTAGTGAGATTAGTTTCAGCTGATCATTTTGCATTAGGACATTCTAATAATATACCCTTTAAAGACACATTGAAGGAAATAACTTCAAAGAAACAGAATCCATTCTGTTATATTAGAGCTAAATCAGAAATATATGATTTGTCACTTGCTAAAAGCCAAATTTTCTTCATGTTGCCCTGGTCAAGTGGTGTCTCTGTTTTCTGTAATCTTAGGTATTCACAATGGGGTCTGTCAGTCAAGGGGTCTCACAATTCAATCACCAAACTCTGCTCTTGTTTCACATAACTCATTATCCAAAATCTGTGTAGTTCTTGAAACAACTCTAAACCCCTACATAGGGATTGGTGCAGGGGAGGAGAGGGTTGGTATGTGTGTGGTTTTTTTTAATAAAATAAGATGAACCTCAACAAAATTCTTCCAAAGATTTCTATTTATAAAGCAAAGGAAGATACATGGAAGTTCTCTAATCTAAACAGAGTAAAGAGTACAGGCTGTGTTCATATATTACTTTGTCATCCTGCTGGAATCTTATGAAAGCAATCCCTCCCCTTTGGAAAGAAGAGAAGCCAGCTCTCTATGAACTGGAGCCTTCGAGGCAAATTATTACCTGGAGAAGGTCAGAGAAGTTGTGCATTTACTAGCAGAAGTGGATGAAGGTTGGAAGTATTTCTGCCAAAGTTTTTAATATCTTTTTCAAAAAGGAAGTTTTTTCTTGGTAAAAGCCTCTGGTTTGCGATGGGCTCTCCTGCAATGCTGAGTTCCTCACGATGTAAATGATTCCACTGGGGAATTGAACTGAAATCATGAAGATAAAACAGCCAGATATCAAACAATAATTAGCTCGTCACTACTCAATTGGCCTGGTTCCCATTGGAAGCCTAGAGGCAAAGAAGCAGCTTCAGATATCACAGCTGAGGAAGTCTGCTTCCATTGTTTTTAGGTCTCATGAGTACCAGCCTGGATGGCCAAACCTATAGGAAGTGCTTAGAAAGCTCTTGGTACATTTGAGAAATGCTTTCTTCCCTAGGGAAGTAGTCTCATACTGCAATAACCACCTGCTATTGTTTTTCACATTTCAACACTGATACTGTGCATTTTCCTGCCCAGAATTTTTTTTTTTAAAACCTTGAATAAAACTGTATTTTTCCTGTGTCCTCTGCTGCAACTGAACCAAAGATTAAAATGTTAATGTGGGAATGGAGAAGAAGGAGTTTTAACAGCACGTGGAAACACAGATATACCAGACTACACAAACCTGATTTATTTTGACCAGCTAAGAGTTGCTCTATCCCATTAGTAGTCATCCACAGAGCAGTACAACATGGATTCTCCCCTGCTGAAAAACCAATACTTAAAAGTGATTTTTCTTTTTTTCCCAACTATGAATGGATTAATTTATTGTTCAACACCATACTTCACCCAAAACCAAGGGCCCCTCCAAAAAATCCTGTTAGCAGATTAAAGGACTTCATTTTAAATATAGTTTGTTTAACTATTAAAAACCATCTAGGGCAGAACATAAAGTCTGACCCAGTGTCTCCATTACCTTCTGTTGAGGTGGTTTAGCTGACTTTCTCTTTCCAGAGCATGGTGTAAAAGGCAGTAGATGTCAATCCAACAAAAACAGCTGCAAAGAGATCCGATAGTTACCTTTGAAAATTACTGACAATTGCAAAACTGCTTTTTGTGCAATAGGGACTGATGATTTCTGGGGTAATGTTCAAAAATATCAAGATTTAACTGAAGACCTCACACTTGTACTGAAGGTCCAGGCATTCTTGCAGTTTAAACAGACAACCTTGTCTGTACATTTTACCCCCATTTAACTCCATTTTGGTAACAAATCCATCCAGCCTTAAGCTGTTTTAGCAGGAAAGAATATACCCAAAAGAACTCTCACACAGTGTTTCAGCACTCACCTTTCATAATCCAGCTCTGTGGTAAGTGTCCAGAGGTTATCTTTGACCACATTTCTCTTTTGGGTGTATGGTGGGATAAAATCGTTGACTTTATGTCCTTAGCAGGAGATATCTGCATTAGCCTGTGCTCCCCACGGTGCCATTTGACAGATTGAAGTGTGAATGCTGATATCTGAAGGTAATGTGTCATGGCATAAAGGCCCATGATTCAAAACCTCCCTTCTTGTTTTTCCCACTGCTGGAGCACTTAGACAGCCTTAGTAAGAATTCGAGTCATCCTTTGTGGAAACAGCACTTTAAAGGTTATCCTGAAGAGGTTTCTCTTTTACTGCAGTAAATCTTCTGTGAAAAACAGGCAAGTGACTACCATAAAAAGACAATATTTTCTGCAGTCTGTACAGTCTCTGATGACTCTGGCCTGCAGCTGCATTCATGATTTTGAATTATAAAAGCAGCATCCACTTCCTGCATGAGGAACGTGCTGGATAGGTGATGGAAATGGAGATGGCATGTAATAAAACTATCTGAAATATCTTTTACTGTGAGAACAGTCTGCAAGTCAAGTAAGGTGACTAGAGAAACATAATAATGGCAACAGTAAGTATTTGTGAAGCAATAATTTGGACTACTGATGCTTAGCCACAAATGGTAGAAAGCATGTTTGGGTTTCCTTCTGAATGATGTGGAGTGTGTGTTTGTGTCTAAGTAAATGAACCAGAAAATGGATAGTGGATGCTATTATATCTACAGCATTTCATAGAGCTGAATAGCAGCAAATCATGGATTCACAGAATATGCATCAATAAAATGGAAATAACGTTATTTACTCAGATGTCTTATTGGAAGTATGAGATTAATGAAAGGCAGAAAACCAGCAAGCCTAGGATATTTGAATTTTGAAGAATCACAATAGATTACCAAAATAAATTAAGGCTGCTTTAAAATAAGCAAATAAAAAATTTCGAATTAGCCTTCCATTGACAGCACTGTTGTCTGTGATGTGAAAAGTTGGAGTTGGTAGACTGAAAAAGGCAAATCTTGAAACTCAGTGTGTCATTTTACAAGGTAATTGTTTCTCTTTGTGTGTGTGTGTGGGGGGGGGGGATGAAGTATTTCCTTCTGTTATTTTCTACATGAAATGCTTTTAAAAGTAGTTGTTTTGTTCAAGACAGAATTAGCAAATTTGGAGAGGATATACAATCAAAAATATTTATTGACAATATTTTTTAAGCTGGATCTACAGAGTCATACTAGATTAGCCTTTGGACTCACTGAATTTTTGTCACCTGTCTTATCAAAATAATCTATTGCAGTCTCATCTCTGAAAACTACGTTGACACAAACCCTTTTTACAGGTTTACTGACTGAAAACTCAAGTGTTTATTTTAGATTTTTTCAAGAGGCAATTTGTTCTGGTACAACAGCAGTTTGAAGTCTTTCTTCATAGACTTCAAGACAATTTTGTATTTCTCAACAGGTTAACCTGAAATGTAATGGGTTTGACTGCCTGCTAGACATGGAGTCTTAAAAAAATCATTTATGACTAAATTTTTGAGACTTTCATCTGAAAAATGTGTTTATATTAGCATTTAATCACAAAGATCAAGTGGCACCAAGAAGCATTATGCACCTGAATTCAGAGAAGCACCTTGTGATAGCTCCATCACTCTCTCCCCAGATATGCAAACCTAATCAGGTTTGAATACTAAATGATTTTAGCTCACTTTACCCAGTTAGAGGATAAAAACTTGAAACACTTCAGGTGGGTCTGGACACTTCATCTTGAACAAGGAGGAGATTTTATTGCAAAGGGCAGAGCAGTGTCTCTGGACACACTCCTGGCACTACTGCAGGCATCTCTACAGACACAGTCACAAGATTTCTCCTCTTTCTGCGCTCAGAGCTGCCAAGAAACTCTGTGAGACACCAGCTGTGGTCACATTTACTGAATAAATAACCTTAAACTGCAAACACACTGCAACCCCTTACAAACCTCACTCCTACCAAGATCAAGTTCAAGCTTTTCCCCCAGTCAAGAAATTTGACCACTAAACAGTTCTTTCCTCATTACAAACAAATTGTTTTCTGCCTTCAGGACTCATCAACTTTTCTTCCTTTAGAAACAGCTGATTCCTAATGGTACTGACCTACAATATTTCTTACCTTATTAAATTCATTTATCTCAGTGAGGACTGAAAGCTGAATTCCTTTCAGGAATCAATCATTTATTAATAATTGTCTCTTTCACATAAATAGTTTGTTTTATTAATTTATTTAATTTTAGCTTTGATCAGTGAAGGTATTTTGCCTTGCAGTGTTAAACTTAGAGAAAAAAAAATTAAAATACAAAAAACCAAAACTTAGTTTCTTGGGTCTCTTAAATTATACTAATCTAGTTTGTTCAACAATTTGGGACAGTTTTTATCTAAGTTGTTTATTATTTTAATGATATAAGGAATTATTTCTCATACATTAAAAGTTAATATCTAAGGAAGCGTCAATATATGTTAATGTTAATGTATGCCAATCTCTAATATTACAAACTAAAAAATGCAACAAATATTATCAAATTTATGATAATTTCAAAGACTGTCTGAAGATTCAAATTCTCCAGCTATGAAGCCAAAATCAAAATCAAGACGTCCATCAAAAATGTTTTTGTTAAATAGATTGGTTACATCTAAACTAGACAACAGATAAAAAGACCAAACAAAACTGGATTTTTTTCCCCCTATAGAACTACATGTTGGGCAGTAGAATTTCATATTAGATGAGAAAGGGATAGAATTCAGAAAGAAAAGTCAAATAAAATTCTTAATATCTATCTATCATTAGTTGTTAAACTTTAGACTATCATAGAAACAGAAGCTTTGTTCTCTGCTTAAGCTAAATTGTAAGGAACACAAATTTGATTGCAGCTGTTCCCATGTGGAGTGATTCCACAGATTTTAGTGAAATAGAGTAACAATAGCAAAGTTAAAGTATTACAGTTTAAGTCAAATTCTCTTGAGGATTTACACTGAAGAAACTTAAATTAGGATGCAGACACTGATGATTAAAAAAAAAACAAAATCAAAAAAGCAAAATACTAAACTCAAACAAATAAACCCACAAAATTATTAAAAGGAAGTATTTTTTTTTTACTTTTATGCAATTTATATTCTCTTTAAGAAGCTTCAAAATAAATCTGATTCTACATGATCACAAGGCCCACTTCTGCAATCTCTACTTACCTGTTGATAACTGATCTTTCATTTAACACCAGTATTAAAAATTACATGTAAACAAAAGACACATGGTTGGGGGCTAAATTCTGTATTCCAGACAGATCTGTTATACATGCTTCTCCTATGCATCACCTGTTCATTTTACAAAGTTGCATTGTTCTGTACTGAAATTGAGTGAATTTACAAAAAAATAAAAATAATGTTACCCATGTCTCTAAGGTGGATGGAATCTAGCGAAAGTTCAACATTTGGAAAACTTGTGCGGGTGCCTAATTACAAGTAAGAGCTTTTTTTTGAAAATCTTAATCACAGGATGTATTTCCCTGCTGTAATATGTAATTAAAAAAATGAGATTATGAAAACCAGAAACTTTAATTTTCACTTGGTTAAATTTCTAGACAGGAAAAATCAAGATAAATGTGCTCCAAGCCAGGTTTCTCATTTTGACATTCTTATTACAAACAGTATAAATTACAAGAAGCCCTCCCTCAGATCTTAGGAAAGGCCTCTCACATAAGGATTTACAAATTTATGATCATCATCATCATAATTTTATTTTTTTTTTGTATTTGCAAGGCAAGTATTTCAAAGAATTTTTCTTTTCCTGGAGATAAAGATCCTCTATTTCCCTATGGAAATTCGAATTCTTTTCCAAAGCTCACCCCTCAGAACACCCCTATCAAGTGAATGTTATTCCATATGCAATCTTAGCCTCATACTGGTGGAAATGAGGTTATTCCTAATTTTGACAGCTTTTCTACATTTAATTTTATTATCTGCCATGCTGCAAATCCTACATTGTGTTGTGTGCTATAGATGGTGCTAGAGTTGGTTTGGTATAGCGTGGACAATGCACATTTTGTTTGTGTGCCCATCTCCTTATTCAAGGGACTCAACATCTTCATTAAGAGCATTGCATTCATAAGCACAGGAGAGGCCACTGAAAACTGATTATTCCTGCAAAAGGGGATCTACAGGGTTTGAGGGAGCCTGCAGGGAAATTAAGCAAGAAAAATTACAGTATGTTGTTCCTTGCACAGGTGAATATTGCAAACCCCTGCAGGAAGTCTGTAGAAAAGTGAAGTGCTGAGAAGTAACAGATCATAACAAATTGTGTTTTGACATGGGACCTAAGATTTGTTCCCCCCTCATTTTTTTACTTCTTATGGAAAAACACTTATCAAATTAAATTTTTGTTTGAAAAGAAATTATATGTTCAAATAAAGGTGTGAAATAGAAACTCCAAGGTAAATGATTAAAAGTTCTTTAAAAGAATATATTATTCCAATAATACATAGTGAGTAGACAGAAAAAGAACTTTTCATCCTTTCATTTAATGTGTTATTAATTATCTAGATTGACAAAACTGTAAAACTACACAATTCAAATTTCAGGTATTTAATACAATAATAATTCAAAATTATGCTGTTCAATCCTATAAATAGAATGCCTACCAATGAGTACGCCACTTTTGGAAGTGGTCATTTATCATTTTCACATCATGTTCAGCTTTGCCCTTTTACCAGCAGGAACCCTTGGAGAAAACAAACCAAACCACAAAGAAACTTCAATCCTTTAGATGGTCACTGCAAAGAATTTACCCTGAATATGTAAAGACCTTTCTGGATCATTCTGAGAATAGAGAATTCATACATATGAGTATTCATACAGAACCTTGGGACCTGTTTAGAATTCTGTAAGACTGTTCCACCAAGGCTTAGGTTGGCCAAGGAGATGTTCCCTTGAGTGCAGAGGAGGCATGGAATGCCTGGCTGAGATCAAAAAGGCTGGGTGGGATCCAATAATGAATTTGTCACATCAGTGAGGAAAGAGAAGAGATTGCAATCTGAAGAAAATAAACAAATATAAACTAAGAAATTTAACATCTACTTCCCAGGTCGTCCCAATTAGAGTAAAGGATAAATATTACATACATAAATACCTCGTTATTCTGAGAAACTGTTTTCATGTAGTGCAAATAAGAAATGACCCCAGAATTCATGTAAAATGGAGGAATGTCACATAGAGTTCTGCTGGGCACAACAAAAACAGCAATAAAACCAGGCTTGTGTGTATGGCTTCACCTGCTCTGAGGAATGCTAAGCAACACAGAAAAGTGCTGAAAAAGTTCTCTTGTCAGGGAAAACTTGAATCCTGAAGGATAACTAGGAACAGCAGAAACTTTTGCTCAAATTGCTTATTCTTTGAAATAGCAAGGAGCTGCATATGAATTCACAAATCCTGCTGTAGCTAACAAAACCTGACTGTGTCTAACATCATCCACTGGGTGGTTTTAGACTGGGTGCTCCGGGGAAATGGTTGGTTGGGCCATCAGGTGACAGAATTATCATTCTGGTATCACCTAGCATTGTTTAAGCTGGTTGTCAGTAAAGGAGAATTTTATTTTAATGGCTGGTGTTTGATTTGATACTCTGCCTTCAAAGCCTGGTATTCACAGAATCATCTGTAGCCAGAAAAACAAAATAATTTTTTCTGCCTCATATCAACAAAAGTTGGGAGTCTGTATCTCCAGTTTTTGATTTGTAGAGACAGAAGTTACTGTGAATTTAATAGTGCAGATGGTGAAAATAAAACAGAGCTGCACCAGTGCTGGTTTTCACTGGATGTTTTACAGCAATCTCTACCTCTTACACTTCTAACGTTTCAAACAAATTAAATCACTTCTTCACTTTGGATACCAGTTGGATTTTGACAAGTATAAGCTGTTATAACATCCATATAGTGTGAATAATTCTAGAACTTTCTTGCTCAAACTATTATTTCTGTAACTGCAATTGTTTGAAGAACCCAATTTTCATTAGAAATAAGCAAATGTTTGTGTAAGAGCATCTTAGATTAATGCTCATTAATGCTGGAAGGAGCTATGACTGCCGCATCTCTGATTCACACTGAGTCACTGCACCTTCTCCTGGTTTCAAAGTCAAAACCTCCCAGTCTAGATGTGAGATATATTTAATCTTCAAACAAGCCTCAGAACAGCCCCTCTCTCTTCTGTCTTTATCAGCATGAGCTCGGTGACACCAGGCTCTTCATCAACATTAACAGTGTCTCCTGAGTGAAACTATAGGAAGGAAAATGAAGGGAACTGAAAATAAAACAAAATATACCTACCTGGGTAGGTGGAAAGAACACAAAGTTTAGGGCACAGCACGCTGCTTTGTTGGTGTCATCTATTTTGGATTAGACAAAAAGATCAGGGGGAAGTAATTTTTTTGAAGAATACTATGTAGAATCATGACAAGGCTAAAAGACCTTTGGTCTAGGTCCTGACACTGAAGAACTTTTCTCTACTGCACATTTCTCACCATTTTATCCCTAAGTAAAAAATTACCTACAAGGAATTTCATCATATCTCCTGCTAAAATTATTTTACAGAAGATATGTTTTAACATAAATGAGCGTTTTCCTCCTAACCACTTTGAATTAAATTAATTTCAGATGTTTCTGAACATTTCTTCTAATCATGACTGATGCTATTTGTGATTTTTTTTCTCTGGAAAAAGGGAGGAATATGTGAAAGTCAATATGTTTTCTTACTGTTAATCAACTCAGAAACTTCCTATATCTTTATATTCTATTGTTTTCTAAAATCAGTTCTACTTTTCAAGCAAATAAATTAAGAAATATTTAAAGAGAGAAAACTATTTTGAATTGAAGGAGAAAAATATATTTTACACAATAGCAGTTTTAGAAGTGAAGTCCCTTCAATTCTCTGCTTTTACCAGAAAAACCACTTCCCATGTCACACAGAAATGTGTGAGGATGTCCTCCAGGTCCCAAGCTGGAGCATCCTCAGCCTCTGCATCCTGCTTCTTACTTTTACCTCAAAAACAACTCAGTTTTTGCATCACTGCTCCAGTCTCATTTGAAATGGCTTTATTAATGTGAGATTCACAACAGATTGTCTTCTAGAACTGCAAAAAGCAGAGGTTACCCGAAGAGACAATAGATGAAAGTAGTTCCCAAGCACTAATGATAGCATGCATTGGTAATGGAGAAAGATTAGGTTTTGTATAAATAATGTCTCCCTGTTATACTGTGGAAATATGGAAATTTATCAAGAAAGTCCAAGTAAGGATGTGATTTTATAAATCTTAATTTTGCCAGACTGAACTGCTTATCTGTTTTAAATTGCAAACTTTTGCAATCAGAATAAGAAGGAAATAAAATGACAAATTTTTTTGAAAACTTATTTTACAAATTTGAGATTAAAAACTGGAAGAAATTTAGGACTCTGTCAGGAGAGATTGAGCAAAACCTTCAAACTTTTGGGTTTAAAAACCTTTATGAAAAGTCAGATAATCATTCATTTCTTAAGCCTCAGAGAAAGAATTTTTTGTATTCAAGAAATAAAAAATAAAGTTAATCAGGGGTGAAAAACTACATATATCTTTCCTGCTCTCTTTAATTTTCTTCTGCTTTTTATTCTCATATATATACATACTTAGGTTTACATAAAATCTTGGAGACCTGAAATGCTGAGGTGAAAATCATGGGTAGAAGTGAAATATTCTACCCTTCTCGTCTACCTAACAAACCAACTTGCTAGGCTTCACCCTTGGAATGCATGAGGAGAAAGAATACACTTGCTGTCACTGTGGTTTAAAAACAATATTTTTAACTAAAACTTATTTGGAGCTCAGGTAGGGGTTGCCATTCAAAATGGCAGCATGTAACTATTTACTATAATCTACTTTTCTACAATATAAAGACTAGAATTTTAATACTTTCAGACAAAATATTGATTGCGTAAAAAGGATATAGGTGCTTGATATTACCTAAAATTCTGTCCTTTGCCAAACTTTTTTTTTAAGAGCAAACTAGAATTTGGCCATCCTATTTGGCCATAAGAGAAGTCAGTAATAATCCAACAAGCAAAATCCAGCATTAGCATGTGTAAAATCCTTCACACACAAAAAGTATACAGAAGTATTATTACAAAATTGCTGAGCCAACGCACATTTTTATAGTCCAAGAATATTGCAAATGGTATTTGAAGTAAAACCATTAAATTAAACCTACCAGGTAATAAAGCTGCTTTATCCAAGACTTTCTCACTCTGCTTTGTCCTGTTCTATTAAACCTGAGATTAAAATGCTACATGCCAATATTTAAGCTCTGAAATCTTTCTGGAAAAAGTCTTATTTCCATCAAAGAAATATTTTCGTGGGCTGAATGATATTTTAGTGATGTGCCTTGACAAAATATCAAACTACATCTGAAAGTGATATATATATATATATATAGCACTTCATTTCAGGTGCTTGTCTTGGTCCTCTTGATGACCTCACACAACTTCCCAGAGGCAGGAGAGAAACACAACTGGGGGAAGGAGGCTGGCTGGGTTGTTCTTAAATTGTTCTTCTCTTTACAAAATTTTAAGAGTTTGGTAGGCATCTAATGTCACCAAGCACAAACTTCTTCAATGTTATGCCTTCACCCAAGATCCTTTTCAACAAAACAAACAATGTAAAAATAAGCACTGTTTAGTAGATTAATAATTTCAGAAGATAGACGTCAAAAGTAATGATGGGATGCAAAATTTGACGGCAGAGTTTTTTATCACTTTTGTACTGGAATATTCTATGCTCTTCAACATTACAGTTATTCATATTAGAAGTATTTGGTGTACATGGTCACATTTTGTTCTGTACTCTGTGTTGAGCACAGTTGTCATATTTTTGAAAGGGGTGAATGGTGAGGAAAGGGACAAGAGGGGAAACAACGTGGCCGATATTAAAAAGCTACACAGCCCAAGGGAAAAGAGAAGAAGTTCACGAAAAGTGGAAGACCACAATGCATTATTAATTATACACTTACTTACAGGCATCCCTGGGTCAGACAGTCCCTGAGCAGCAAAATGGTGGAGGCTGGGAGACCGTTCTGGGACAGATCACTGTGTCCCTGCTCTTTTTTTGCTCTGATCCGTAGGCAGCCTACATTGGCCATTGTCCAAGACAGGATGCAGAATTACAACAGATATTAATATTGCAGCTCAAAACCACTCTTTTTTCGTGGCAGTTTTATTTCATACATATAGTTAAGCTTTTACAGAAGCCCATTTGTTTCAGGACCACTGATAAGGCACATCTTGTTCATCTTATGTGCAGCTTTATTCCCTTAAAACCTGCTTCAGTAAAGAAGAGGTAAGCAAAACCTGCCAGACTGCAAACTTTAAGTAGTTGAAAGAACAAAGCCTTACTTATCATTTCAACAAAGTTCTCAGACAGAAGTAAAACAAAAACACAAAACAATGCCACAAAGCAAAGTTTTCTCCCTTAAGCTATATCTGGAAGGAGTAATATAAGAATACTTCCTGGCAGAACTGCTCATACAATTCCATAGATATTTTTCTTTAAAATGATGAAAATTAAATAACTTTAAGATTTTAATAATATTCCTCACAGATGACATTCATGTACCCATGAAGCATCACTGCCAAGCCTGGAATGATAGTTGCAATAACAAAATGGTCATGTGTTTTGTAGGTCACATGGATGAAAAATAAGAGTTGTCATGGAATCATAGAATTCACCATGTTGGACGGCACCCACAAGTATCATTGTGTCCAGCTCCTGGCCCTGCATGAGACACCCTAAGAGTCACACCATGTGTCTGAGAGCACTGTCTAAACACTGCTTGAACTCTTGGGACTTGGTTCTGTGACCATTGCCCTGGGGAGTCTCTTCCAGTGCCCAACCACCCTCTGGGTGAAGAACCTTTCCCTGATATCCAACCTAAAACTCCCCTGACACAGTTTTAGGCCATCCCCTCAGGTCCTGTCACTGGTAACTGAGTGAAGAGATCAGTGCCTGCCCCTCCTCTTCCTCTGGTGAGGAATTTATAACAGCAATGAGGTCTCCCCTCACTCCTCTTCCTCAGACTGAACTAAGTGACCTCAGCTGACCCTTCTGATCCCTTCATCATCCTCATGGCTCTCCTTTGGACACTCTGTAACAGTCTTATATCCTTATCATTTATATCCTTATCATTTATATCCCTCACATCTTTCAGAGTAATATAACGATTGCTGTGTGTGCATTCCATACTTAATTTTAAACATTTAGATATAAACATGGATTTTCTCACTCTAATACCTTGTTTAATGTGTCAGCAGCACCCTACACAATCATTCCTAGAAAAAGTGAGGTCTGAAGTTATGTCTAGCTCAGTATCCCATCTTTTGAGGGTGCTTAAATTAGTTGTATTTAATAGCTCTTGCTTGCTTTTTATCTCATCAATGTTTGCAATCATTTTAGAACCAGTCTAATGCCACAACATCTTATGTGATTCACTCTTTAACTACCCATTATGTGAATAAGCATCTACTTTGTTCCAGTTAACAATCACTCCCTCCTTTTTTATGAGAGCCATTCCTCATTTCCTTCGTTGCAGTCTTGATTTTACAGTCTTATGTCGTATTCCCCCTGCAGTGCTCTCTCTTTCGTTCTGAAGAGTCCTTGTCTATAAAATTATTCTTCATACAGAAACCATTCCATAACTCCTTTGATTTCCCTTCTATCTTTTCTGGTTCTACTATTCCATTTTTAGATAAATGATCTTGACAGCAAAAGATAATCTTATGGATAAAGCATTAGAGTGTGGTCCTGGAAAAAGGAATTATATTTCTGCCTGTGTCACAGATCTTATGCATTATTCAGTCTTCTTGTCTGCTTAATTTTGAGTAACCATTCACTGCTAAGTGAATATAATCTTCAGCAACACAGAACATTTCTGCTTCCAGCATGTAGAATATAACCACAGCAGGATATTTTCATATGAAATTATTACTTAAATGACACTATGGCATGAGTTTACTTTAGGTATTTTTTTTAAACTAATTGAGCACCTCAGATATTTGGAACAGACCCCTAAAGAATCTCAGAGACAATACAGTACCTTCAGAAGGAGCTCTAGTTCATTTTCTCTGCCTCTCTCCTGTTTCAAATAGTAGCTTTTCAGAAGTTGTTTCCAAAGTATAAATAACACCTAACTTTGAGTAAAATTTTGATAAAAGTCCAGCTATGTAAGTTAAAACATAGCCAACTTCCATTAACTTTGAGTAAAATTTTGATAAAAGTCCAGCTATGTAAGTTAAAACATAGCCAACTTCCGTTCAGGTCATATACACCTGGATATTAAAAAGATGTAAAAACCAGGTGAGTAAACAAAGAGTTCTCAGTTTCCACACTGCAGGTGAATTGCTTTCATAAATGAAAATTAATAGAAAAGCATTATTCATTTTGTGCCCTAAAAACGAAGAGAAATCTAGAGAGATCTTTGGATTTTTCTTTTGTGAATGTGTGGCAATTTCTCTAGTGCTATCCAATGATACCTGAATTCTATCATCCAAATAGCATCAATTGCATTACCTGTCATGGCAAACCTGCATTTATAAACAATATGAGTCTTTCTAGATTTATTTTTACTAGGAGAGAGAAGCTTCAGCAGAATCTGTGGCATGATGCCAGAAAGGCAAACGAGGAGGATGTCAAACTAAATGAAAGAGCAGTTGAACTCCAAGCATCAAATTAAAACATTACTTTCTAATCAGTGAATAATATCTCAGAATCTCTGTGCCTTGACACAGAGCCTTAGGCATCTCAGCTGGAGTCCAACAAGCCCTAAGGCTTTACCCACACTCACAGCTCTAAACTTAATTTATGTACAAAAAACAAAGAAAAATCCTCTCTAGGAGTCAAAAACTTTTTATGGGGGATTTAATATATTTTCCAATCCACAGTGCTTGGTGTACTTAGTAAAGACAGGGAAATACTGCAAAGCTTATTTCTCTCTCTTCTTTAGGCATTTATTCATGTGGACTTTCCAATATGCTGTGGCATAATATCAGAACTGTCCTCTGTATTTAACAGATACTTATTTTATTGGGAAAAGTCTCCACTAAAAATAATTATTAAAAAATTCTATTATATGGATAAGATGGGATTATATTCAGTTGGTTTCTCTGTGAATATTGAAATTGAGAGTTTTGCTTTGTTTCACTAAATGAACAGAAATTTTTCAGTACTGCATGAGCAAAGCAGCATCCTGAGCCAAAGGTCCCAGTGTTGGGTTTGGTCCATCATTTACTGAGGACAAGACAACAAAACAGGAATTCCTTTTGCAGTAAGTGCTTTCTTGTGTCACTGCCAGAAGACTGGACTGCCTTTCCCAGCAGGTTTCAGTGAAATACTCCAGGTACTTCTTTTTGGGAGGACGAAAGGCACAACCAGGTTTTTCCCCCACTATGATCAACAAGTCAGCTCTATCCATGGCAGCAACTGTCAAAGCATCAAGAGCTGTCAGTATTTTGGGCATCAGATTACACAGACAAGAAAGGAAAAGCAAACTGGACAGTAACATCTTCCAAGGATGACTGCTCTCCTCACAAACTCACTCCAATCTCACAGCAGAGTGCCATAGTTTAACCATTCTATTTTCCTGTCTTGCATTTAATTTGATTTTCCACTTAGGGAATGATTGCACTTAATTGATCCATGTAAGTCCATCTCAGTGGAAGAAGTGAAGTCTACAAAATTCATCAGGGAAAAGCTAATGAAATTATTAGACACAAGCATCTCCCAGACATGGCACAGTAAATTTTTCTTTCATTTCAAAATGAAAGATACTGAAGCAAGGACTGTATGAAGGAAGGCATAAATAAATAAAACACTGTGGATGATTTGCTACAGAACTATCAAAAATAGAATTAAAAAAGTGCTTGGGTATGGTCTTAGATGGGGTAAAAGCTTGTGATGTAACATGCATTACAAATTATTTGCACTAGGAGAAGGATATTGGCATCCCTTCATTTTATGTAATGGAAAAAAATATACCCTGCAAATTAACAATTACTACCATAAATGCAATATTTTCCATTACTTACTCTAAGATGACCCAGGCAGTGAATCTTACAAGATAACTTCTTTTTGAGGGAGAAAACACCATTTACTATTTTCAGGTATATTATTAACATCCCCGAAAGTATCAGTAGCAGTCATATTTGTTCTTAGACACAATTTTTTCAGTCTTTTGCTTTTGAACAAAAAATGTGTTAAGGCATAAAAGAGGTACTTTTTAGAAGGTATTTTCCTAAAAGTATTTATGGTCTATGTATATGTGAGAAATAATGTTTAAGCAATTCCATGATATTCTGAAATTTTGCATTAAAATAATCCTATTTAAATTATACTTCATTTTTTGGACACTATTGTTCTACGTGTCCAGATACCAGGAGTGTTGGATTTTTTTCCTTCCTTAAAAGAAAAGTTTGTGTATATCTTTCTTTGACTATGACTGCACAAACAGAGAGCTTTTCAGCCATCTGAAATTTTATCCTGCAGAACTCTGCATCACATCTTCCAACAGCACTTCTCAACACTAAACTTAGTCAAAATCTCTTTGTTTCACCATGGTTGCATTTTTACTGAACAGAACCAGTGCAGCTGCTTGGACTTCTTCCAGACCAAATTCACAGATGACATGAACCCTCTTGAAAGTCAGTCCTTCTAGAATGCAAAGATCATGATGAAAGTCTAAACTGGAAAAATCTCTCGTCCTTACTTGTGTTGCACAGGACTTCTTTCTTCACTATTTGCCAATCTCAAATCATTACAGCCTATATAATATAATTTACTCTGCAGCAAACAGAAGACTTTGGGATTATTGTCATGAACGTGTCTTGTCTCTGCAATTTCCAGGTAAATTATTTACTTATTCAGACTGTTGCAGATTTTTTTTATATATGCATTTAAATATTAGTTTGACATCTCTTATTTTAGCTTCTCAGATTGCAGCTCTTCACAAAGTGCAAGGACTTTAATTGGCTCAGCCTCTGATTCAATATTTGCATGTGGCCAGCCCTGTGGAAACAGGGCAGTGCAATGCTTCACTTTTATCTGTAGAACTCCTTTTTTTCTGTAATACTGTTAGTCCTTTCTAGGTTCTTCAAAGAAATTTCATTGTCTTTTGTTTTTACAGTGCACAGGACCAAAATATCTATGGAAGATCTAATAATGAGATAAGTTTATTGTTACAGCTATTTTTCACCTTGAAAGATATATTGCCTGCGAATACATTTCTAACTAGGAAGTAAGTGTGAATGAATGCATAGTGTGTTATTCCCCTTTAGAAGTGTGCTGACAGTTATGTATTTTGTATGAAAATGCATCTATATATCAAGCACATATATCTCTTTTTAGGTTCTTCAGATTCCCAGATTTACTCACACCTAATCCAGCCTACATTTATTATACTCAGGGTATTATAAACTTTCACAGCAGTCTGGTTTTGGCAACAAGAATTGTCTCCACACTGACAGATAAAAACCCCGGGTGCTGACTCTTCCAATCTGTCCCTCCATACAATATCACCTGTGGACATTATTGAGCACCATGGATATTAAAGTCACAGACACAAGGATGCTGCAGGTATGGTAGAAGTACATCTGTAATGGAATGATACCTACAATCTGGAACTTGCTTTTTCTTTGACAGAAAAATGACCATATCTCTCTGACAATCATTGACTGTGCAGTGTTTGCGGCAGGACTGCATCACCTTTGGCCCATGGGAATGATAATCTTTCAGTGGAGACCATTTGGGACAAAGAGGCATGTGAAAATTCTTTCTCTTTGCTGTACCTTCATCAGTCTTTCACAAATTGTCAGGAGGTGACTGCTGGAGGGATCTACAGTCTGCTTGTGGACAGTGCTGGGTCAGGAATCCCACAGAGATGATGGGGGACGTGTGAGTTCAGACATGCAGCTGGTTTGATACTGCACTGATGCCAGAAGAGCACTTAAAAGTCTCCCCAGGAGCTGCAAATCTGCAGAGGTGCCCAGAGACTCCTCAGGAATTTTGCTCTGCTTTCTTTTAGCCTGAAGAACTGCTTGTCAGTCAGCTCACACCCAGCAGCATCCTGTGGTCTGAAACCTTGGGGTGTGCCCCTGGTTGATGGAGCAATGCATGGCTCTACATTGGCACAGAATTTGGAAAGATTGGGAAAAGTCCTCAGGTGCACTGGTTGTTCTGTTGCTGGAAAGGCTGACCTGGAGCAGAGACTAGACAGAGCAAAAGGAATAAAACAGGAATTTATTAAAAGGATTCACCTTGGGCAGTGCAAGAGCCCAGCCAGGGCTACACCCAAATCAAACCCAAGATGGATCCTGGTCACGAGTTTTTACACTTTTATAAGTTTTGGTTCATCTACACACTGGGGTCAATTGTCCAACCACAGTGCCAGGCTATGAAGTCTCACCCCCCCTGGCTTGCCCCCTTCCCATAGCCGTTTATACTTTTTTGGTAATGGTTGTTCTTGATTCTCTAGCTAGAAAGGAATTGTTTTGTCTGACTAACCTGTGAAGAAAACTTACTAACCTTAATAACCTTACCTAATATGAAGTTCCAGTGTTACACACTAATCAGCAGAGATTATGAAAAATATAAAAGCTAAAACCCAAGCATCAGATCCCCTCTGGCTCTTCTGAGAGGTGAAGCAGGGCTGCAGCCAGCACGATTGATAAGAGTGTGTTAGTGAGATTAATGTACCTATCATTAACTTCCTTCTCTAACAAAATTCATTATTAGACTAGATATCACCAGAACATAAAATACACTAGATATCTTCATTTAGGAAAGCCCATATAACTTTGTTTTTACTGTTCTTCTCATGGACTAAAGCCCCGAAAATTGAATTTGGTTTTAGTGTTACACAAACATGCACAGCAAGCTGCAAGCTGTGCTTCAGCAACTTTGTCTGGGTAACAGAAGGTCATCCAAATTTCACTGATGAATTGCTAGCAGATAAATTGAGATAAATTCTGATTTCTATCCCAAAATCCAGTTTATATACCATCCCAAAAGAAAATTTGCTGTTTGAAATATTTAAGCGTCAAATCTAATTAGTGGTCTCCCAATTTTTAAAATATTTCCAGAAACCTAGATTAAAGCACAGTAGAAAACCTTGAAGGAATTGGTAAAAATATGAAAATCAATAATGAAAATATTAAAAAATAACCTTCTAAAAATATTTCTTTTCTTCATTAACCTTGTCAATCATTTCTTTAAATAAATCCCTCTTTAAAAACAATAAAAAGAAGGAAATGTACAAGTATGTGCTTCTGGAGTGAATTCATAAATTAATTAATTTTTGAAATATTTTACTCTGATTAATGAGAACAAGACAGCGGAAATGTATGAACTATGTGAACTGAAGATACAAATACACTCCACTTTTTTATAATACCATTTTTCAAACAGTATTTTCTGAGCATTATTTTAATTTAAATACCGAAAATGATTGCATGGATTTTAGCAACTCAAGGATTGTTTCTCAAAAACATTATGTCAAGTCCTTTTATTACTGCTGCTATGAAAATAAATTAATAGGTGAATTTATATCTCTGATATACATTACCTCACTAATATGTTCAGTTCTTGAACCTACAGAGGTGGATCCTTCTATCTATACTCTAGGAGAGCTAAAATATCTGTTCGAAGACTCTATGGGGGCACCAAGAAGAACAAAAAATTCCTTCACATCCCCAGCTCATTACAGCACCAGGATATTAGTATATTAGTATATTAGTTGTTAGTTATAAGTTGTTTTTTATTAGTTAGTTACTAGCATAACTTCACATTTCTAGAATATGATCATTGTGTGAGAGAATGACAGATTCCAAGAACCACATCAAAAGATGAAACAAGACGTCAGCATTTGTTGTTAAAAAGGTAGAGGTGACTCAATTTCCATGGGTTTGCTTTAAATGTCTAAACACTGTTATAACTCTGGAAGATAATTAATATTAAAAAATTTAAAAGAATCCCCAAAACTCTTGAGATTATTTTTTTCTTTTCGTGATGTTCTGAAAGTGATACCTCAGGACTATGCCTACAATTTGTACTCCATAAATCTACAAATAAATTATCCACACTGGTGACAGAGATGGCAGAAATAAGTCTAGATTTCAGTTAATGGGAGATCTGTGTATGTGAAAGTTGCAAGATACAGGTGCTAATAATTAACATCTTTAAATCTAACTTCCTTTTCCATGTCTTTGTAAGGAATTCAAAGTCATCTGGAAGGTATTGGGTATGTAAATTCCAACGGCTGCACAAATCCAGGAGCTGATGTTGAAACTTCAGATAAAAAAGAAATAAAAGATTTTTCTGAGAGAGAAAAGTAGTTTGTGCTTCAGCCTGAAATGATCCTGATATCTGATACAATGGAAAAGCTAAGGAAGAGATTAGCCATTTGAAAAATGATCATTTCAGAGCTTTCATTGATTTCTTAAAGGTCTATTCACTAAAAATACATTTAAAGCATAAATGGCCAAGATCCTACTGGTAGGTCATTACTTGGGTTCAAACTGCTTGTAGTCTGCTCCCTCTAAAAGAATATTGCTGCCCTAGTAGAGAGTTAGTATTTGCTATAATTGTAGGATGGCACATGCAACAGGATCCAGTATAGCTGTTTGTATAAACCTGAAATTGTGGTACACTCTCCAGTTACTTTAATATCACTACGGACACCTGTGGATAGTAGCACAAATCTTCATTCTAAAAAAGCATAATGCCCTTTGGAAGGAAATATGCACCCAAAGGTCCAGGAGTTAGGGCCACATGGTCACAGTTGGTACTGGATTCAGTGGTGTGGGAAAGCAAATGTAGCCAAGAAGAGAAGATAACAATTTATTTGCATCAAATTACTGATTTCTGATATATTTGAATTACTGCCTTATTCTATCAGCATCAAGTTATTATTTGCTGGTAAGCTGCTATTCAGAATATCTCCTATTTTGAAGACAGTTGAGGTCCTAAAACACAAGAAATAGAAAGTATGGTGATGTTCTTTTAGAACCAAACCAAAAAATCTGGGATGAATAAACAAACAAAATACGCAATGCTTGAAAGATTACAAGTAAACAAGTAGCAGCTGTCAAGAGCAATTAGTGATAAAAATTTCTTCTAAATATTTTTGGAAACAAGTTAAAGAGTTTAGGGATAAAATGGAAAAATAAGCCATGAAACCAAATAGTGGGGATAAGATTCAGTTGCTTGAACATGATATTAATTACCATGCAGGCAAACAAACAGCCTTGCAGGGCTGCCAGGTGTGACTTTCAACCCAAGTGAGACCTGCTCTCCTCTAGCTGGGAGCTGGAGGCCAGGCAGGACATTTTATGTGGCTGAAGAAGGATAAACCAGACTGAATTTCTCCAAGCTTGTTGCTGTTTGCAGTCATGCCAGGTTGTGCCTCTGTTCAGCATGGTGAGGTCACAGCTGAGCACTGTGTCCATGGCTGGGCTCACCAGCATGAGAGAGAGGTGGACGAACTGAAGAGTCCTGGGGGAGGCCACAAAGAAAGGCAAAGGATTGAAGCATCTCTGCTATGAGGAAAAGCAGAATGTGGGACAGCTCAGCCTGGAGAAATCTCAGGGAGAATCTCATTTGTTGCACTGCTTGTACTGACCAAATGCCATCTTGCAAAGGCTTTTGTTGTAAGCGATGAATGTAATCCATTATCCCTGAAATTACTGCACAGCCTGTGAGAACGATTAATTTTTCTGTGAGATTACAAGGTAGTTAATTAATCTGAGTTAAAGTTAATTAAAATTTCACTCCCATAAGAAAAGTGTTGGTCCATTTAGCATATGTCGATTTTTTTTTCAGCTAATGACCTCAAAAAAGAAAATACTATGCTTTCTTGAAGTTTGTTTTTGATATCTGTGGAATTCCTGTGTATAATCCTCTGCTCAAGAAGAATAAAAGTTAAATTTAGTATCTCTTGCTATACAGTTAATTTTATTTAACAACAGCAAGACTAAATACTGGCAGGTGATTGTGACATCCAGGCTAATGAGTCAAACAAACTCATATGTAGAATTTCTGGTGTTCTTTAATACATGCAGAGTCTGAGGAAGATTGAGTAAAGGCATTGGAAATGGGATGTGAGGAGTACTCAGCTCTGTTTTCATGGGATTTAAAAATCACTTGGCCACATACTGTCTGTGCACAGCTCCTGAAAAGCTCCTTTCACACTTTACCTCAGCTAGGGGAGCAGCACCATAAAGAAAAAAAATGTAATAATGCGCATCCACAGAACTTATAGAAATTGTGATTTGCAGATTGAACTCTCCCTTTTGCCCTCATACTACATGCTAATGTCAGCAATATTTCAAAATTAGGATCTTATGTATTATCAATGTGTTTTGGCTGTTTAGAGGCAAAACAACCATAAAACTCAGCTCAGCTGGCTAGCATGCTTTCTTTAGTCTGTTGGTGAAACTGCTCTTATGATTTAAAATACTAGAAAAAATCAGAACTGATGCAAAAATTATCTTATTTTTCCTGTGCATTATTAGTAAGTCCTGAAATAATTTGCATAAAGTAAAACTAATAGGTAAACATTCTCCTTGTACTATTTTGGATAGGAAGGAGTTCTTTAAGCACAAAAGCATCACAAGGATGTGATAATTCTCCCAGAATACTTGTTATAAACTAAATGAAATATCTAAGCTGCACACAAAACAATGTTAGACCTAATGTGTTCTCCTATCATGAAAAAAATATTTTGAGGGAAATTTGAAGGTGGCAACAAAATTAATTGTAAAGCATTTTAAAAAATTGATAACTGAGAGATACCAATCATCTTGCATCATAACATATGCTAAAACTTCAGGAATACAAAACTATTTTTGCAAATATTTATGTGCATAATATACAGACTTATAAATATTATTTCTGAGAAATCTATGAATAAACATATTCTGGCATTTCCAATAAAGGCTTCAACATTCTTTCTTGTTTTATCTTAAGTCACCTTTATCTTTTCTTATTCCATCAGTTTACTTAAAATATTTGAATGCAGTGAAGGAAAAACTGTGATTTAATTTGCACTATAAGATGTAGAAATTTTAAGGTGGTTTTTTTAGTTTGCTTTTTTGTCAGGTTTTTGTTTTAGTTTACAGGACAGGAATCTGTAGAGAAACTTGTCAGGAATATGTGTTTATGTTAAATATTTTAGTTGTTCCTTTTTTTCAGAGTAAACTATTTTTATTTGAAATATAGAAGCCAAAATTTACTGATTTTAGAGAGTAGCACGTTGACCATGACTGGATGCCATGCACCCACCAAAGTTTCTCACTCACTCCCCTCACAGCTGGACAGGGGAGAAAAAATATAACAAAGGGTTCATGAGTTAAGGACAGGGAGAGAGCATTTACCAAATACCATCATGAGCAAAGCAGCTCAACTCAGAGATATTAATTGAATTCATTACTAACAAAGTCTTTTGAACTACTAACTAGTCTTTTGAAGAAATGGGACTGTAGCCAGTTAGGGTTATTTACTGCAGAGAAAAAAAAAAACAACAAAAACAAAAACAAACCCATAGAAATTTCTCCAAGTGTGCTTCTAGCTTCCCCAGTTCTTTGTCCTGGCATTCTGCAATCCTGCCACCTCCAGGACGCCCTGCCTGCCTTGGTGAAGGGACCACACTGCCCCAAAAATCCCAGACCAACCCTTACGAACTGGACTTTATGACTGAGTAGAAATGTTAAATGAAGATTCCACTGTGATATAATTTTAAAGAATTCAAAAGTAATGTGGTATTATTTTTAGGCAAAACATTAAACAGAAGTTAATTACTGTTGTTGATAAAGATCTCTTATGCACTGCAGCTGAATGTTGGTGATCCAAACTGAATTCCAAGGCTATAGGAGGAAGCATAAACTAGTTAGGAAGGTTTAGTGTAAGTTCAAGGTCTAAAGTGTTTACTACCTGAAATAAGCTTAGCTAATTGCTAATCAATGGGCTGCATTCTGAGACACGTTTTTAACCAGTATATAGAGAATAGTAAACCTGAGGGTGAAAAAGAGAAGTTTAAATATATGGCCTGAAATGATAAACCAGGTTTGATAAGCATAAACCTTTACAGAAAAAGATGTTTCTCTTCAACAGAGGGAAGTATTTTCCTTAATGCATCATCACAAAATTAATCTTTACCCTTACCTAATAACAAAGCAGAAAAAAATAATTAAAAATTGTGATCTAAATTTAAGCTACGCAAATTCAACCTCTAAAAAAAACTTCTTTACTGTTTTTTCTATTTAGTAATATGCTTGCAAATACATAACAATAACTTAATAATTACACTCAAGTTTCTTGAAAGAGATGTTTTGAAACAGCTCACAAAATACATAAGAAGCTACCACAGTGTGACTTATGGTTTGTACAGCAAAATTTGGTCTTTTGATCTTTTGATGGATGAAGTAGATATAGTTAAAGAAAAGAATCAGAAAATAGGTATTTGAAATTAAACAGGCAAGGTGGATTTGCATATCAACTTGAGAATACAGATGGAAATTAAGGTGTATTTAATCAGCCACTTTATATTAACATTATTGATTATCTAAAGGCTTCTGGCTGTCACAGGAAATGTCAGATGCTCTAATTAGTTTATTGTACAACTTGTATATGAACTAATTGCACAGGGGGCTGCATAGAAAACAAATGCAGTCTTTGCTTCACACATCTTTTTTTCCTTTTTCCCCCTCAACAGATCTTTTACATCTGCTGGACAATGACAGCATGAAACACAGTTTCTGAATGCAGATTTGTTTTGGGATGTCCACCAACTTTAAGTATGCAGACAGTGTGATTCCTATCTCTGGTTTACCAATGGGTCTATAAAGCCTTGCAGAAAGATTAATTACAGCTCACATCAATTTTGGCCTCTAGATGTCATGTAAAGTACATAACACCAAAGAGGAAGCATAAGAATTTCGATTATATCAGAGAAAAAAAGAGAGAATCAAAGGAAGGTAGTGGAATTTTAAAAAGGGTTGGTTGGTCTACTGTTTGCAATTTTTCAGATAACTAAAGTTCTTAAAATTAAGTGAGAAGTAGGAAGAAATAAGTTCAAAGGAAAACATGTTAGTGATTGAAGAACTACTTCTATAAATCAGCAAGATTTGAGAAAATACTAATCAACGTTCAAGAACTCACAGATGCCATAAAACTGTTATTCAAGGTTAAAACTGGTACAGAAAATAAAATATCTGTCAAAGATGAAATAGAAATACAGTTCTATAACTGACCTTTTGCATCAAACTCTACCTGCAGTTCCAAGATTTTCTGAAATACTTCTGATAACACTCATAAAATGATTTCACTCATAAAACAATTCCCCAAATATTTTAGTTGCAGTTTTAAAATGCACAGTGCAAAGACCATAAAACCACTTTGCTCCACGACAGCATTTATCCAAGGATCTTAAAATGCATTAGTCATGCAAGTACCATATAAAGTAAATAATTAGAATTATATTCATTTTTGCAGGTCAGTGAGCAGGAAAAAGTTATTGAAATGCAGGTCCAAACTCTAATTCCAAATTGACAGCAAGGCCAGTAAAGGAAACTCAAAATCTTTTTCCCACTGAATTAAACATTCATTATCAAACATAAAATATGTGACAGGAAATCAATTTAGATTCTATAAGGGATCCTGCATGTAGGGTTTCTACGAGATAATGTTTTTCTTTATAGTAAAATGCTCTGGAGAAGTGTGGGTGCCTACAGCCCCAGTTGCCAACCTTCTCATCCTTATGGGCACTGTGCATCCCAACAACACTGAGCACCCACCCGGGGCTCAAACAAAGTCACTCATCCTAAAGGGTGAGTCCTGCACACAGCATGCAGGACAAGCCAGTAGGGAACAGCTGACCTTATCCTCAAGGCCAAAATCCTGATCTTTGTAAGCTGTGACAGGCTGGGGTCTCCATTGTATCTCCTCTCTCTGGAATTATCAGCTTTTTATCTCCTAAATGTCCAGCAGCTTGTGTCTTTTCCTGCCTTACATTCTTCTCCTAAGGTTATCACCAGGATTATCAACCTGCCAACACCAAAATTTTATCTCCCAGCTTTGATTCCCAGTGACTGACAATCATTCCCAAGCACAGAGAAAGTCAGGATCCAGTTTGTGGCAGTTGTTTGCCTCCTGGTAAAGATTATTTCAAAATGACACTGCAAATTACTATGAAATGCTTCTTAGAGAATGCTAATTCCTTCATACTACTTTAAGTGTCCATTTTTCAATTTCTCTCTATTCCCACTAAAACTTTTTTTTTTTCTTTTTGAGAGAATAAATGCATTAATCAAAACTAGCTGCAACAGACTGACCATGCTGATCACACTTAATAGATCTAATCCTTTAAGTATGCCTTTTCCAGGACTTGGGGAATAATGAGATTATACTCCACTTACAAACCAACAAATTCTGCTTGAAATTTCCAAGTAAGTGCCTCAAATGCATAAATACTCTCAGCCTTGATACACGACACTGAGTATTTTTAATCAGTCTTTGATATGTTTACACACTTGGAACTTTATTTCACTTCTGTTAACAGCAAAAAGTGGAAGAGAATCATTTCAAGACAAGGTAGTTCTTGCCTAATGCTGCAACTCACAAAATTGGACCCTGATCTTCACCTTGCCTTTTGTCATGCTATTTTCTGAGTCTGATGAATGTTAAGTGTTAAGTGAAAAAAACCTTTAAGAAAATTACCTTGTCTCAGCTTCATGCAGTTGCATCCCAACCAGGTCAGAACTTTCCATCACTTCGTGCAAACTGCCTGTAGGTGACAGAAGTCCAGTTCCAAGTTGTCCTTTTACCAAAAAAAAAAAAAAAAAAAAAAAAAAGAAAAAAGTGGATTGTTTTGTTCTCAGGCAGACAACTTTTGCACCATAACAGAAATCTCATTTTCCAACTTCTTTCCACAACTTACAGTGTACAGTAAGTGGTTGCATCAGCCCACTGAACAAAGATATGAACTAGACTCTAACAGAATGCAAAATGAAATTCTGTATGACAAAAAGGAAACACAAATGTGTGGGCTAAATGTCACAGAGCTTGAGGTCTTTTGTGATCAAAACCAACTTCTCAGGTTGGCAGGTTCTATTCTGGGGAGTCCCAGATTTCTGCTAAACTGCCCTTTGGTACATCAAGTCTTTGTAGGTTGATTTTCCAAGCTCCCCAATAACAGTTTATGAGAGTAAAGGATTCTCCACAAACATAAAAAGTATGGGGGGAGGAAATGGAGGGAATGAGAAGGAAATAATTTTTAAAGTGTGCTTTTCTCCTGTAAAATATCCTAAACTTGAAAGGGAAATAGTTCCTAGAAAATTAAACAGTAAACTATAAATGAATTTTTAAAACACCAGTTAATATTTTCTGTCTTGAAATTAATTAAATTAAAATATATTTCAGGCATACAAAGTACCTTTTACTCAATATAATCACTGGCTAATTTTATCCTTCTTTTAATTTGATCAAAACCCCAGGAATCAAATCAGCTGAATTAAAAATAGCAAAACTTTCAATCCATATTTTGATTAATTTTGATCGCCTTAGGCAAGTCATATCATATAATTCAATCACTGGTTATAGTACATTGCCATTTTAATTAATTATGAAAATGAAAATAATTGAGTGCGAACAGAGATAAGAGCTCAAGGAAGAAAATGTATTTATAACAAAAGAACAATTACAACTCAATGTTGTGTTATTAAGACATTGCTACTAAAATTTGAGTTTTACCATTTGTCATTGCAGCCCTCTCGCTTACTGCTCAAGCCCAATGCAGAACTTCACCTTGGAGTGTACTGTAAGCACAGGAAGATCAAAATTCAATAAAAAGAATAACACCACTTGAGATTTTCTTCTGTGGAGAAGCCACTTGTACAATGATATGCAGCATTTCAGCCTTCTGGGGAATTTCAGTCCTGCCTTGAGGCAAATCTCCTCAAACAGGTTGCTCTCCCAGCTCTTCAGGGAAAATTTGCTACCAAAACTGGCTCAGGAATGAAAACATTTAAACAGAGCTGAGAAGAGATGAGAGGGAAGTATCCAGCAGGATTTTCATCACTTTCCATCCCTCTTGTTCCATTCTCCTTTAATTTTCACTACCCCTAGTGTGTAGGTGGAGGAGAAACAGAGATCATGGTGACTCTGGGGACAAAGGCAGAATCCCTGAAGATGTGCTGAGGCTGGGAGCACTCAGAGTAATGCAAAAGAATGGTGCCACAGTCAATTGCTGGTCAAGCACACCAATATTTAGATAAGTGATTCTGTAACTTCTCTTAATAAATATGGCAGGAATACCAAAATGAGTGATGTACATAAATAATTTCAGGACAACAATAATAATAACCACTACCACCACCAGAATGTAGAATAAAACCAAAGCAACTGTTAAAAAATAAGTGTGGGGTCTTCTTACCTTTTCCCTGTTTTCCTTTTTGTAAAGGTTTTTTTTTGTTTGTTTGTTTTTGTTTTTTTTCTAGGATTAATAAAATTGGCTCACCAGTCCATGAACATGAAGGAATTTATTCAAAACGATTTGTGTCATCTGAGATGGAATTTATCACCTCCCTGTTACACATCAGGTAAAACTTTTAGAGTTCAACATTTTGCAAATTAAGATCTGTTGAGAGTTGGCCTTGAGGGGAAGTATTCACAACACCCAACTTCTCCCAGATTTCCTTGATACATGTGATACTAAGAAAAATGAAAACATCCTGAGTGCATTAAAGCTCTCATCAGTACAAACATGCAAAGCCTTTTGAAATTACTCATCAAAAGATTGAAATATATTTTACTCCCATCATACACAACTTTTGGACTCTATTTTCTCCATAATCCTCTATTACAACTCTGTGATGCAAAAGTGTAATGGTAGTAAAAATTTTTTAGTTATAAAAAGACCCAGGGCCACAGAGAACAAAGCAGTTCCCATTATTTGTCTTCCCCAAGAGAAGGAATTATTTTGGAAGCATCTTTTCAGACTCAATAGATCAATCTAAACCTGTGACATTTCATAGCTATATTTTCTTTCTTTTTATTTAATTAAAATCTGAATTTTTATTCAGTTGGTCAATTCACATTGCAATGCAACAAAATTCTGAATTATTGGACTATCTGTCAGAATTCTGAACCATTTAAATCCCTGGCCCGTCAGCAGTATAGGTGGTCTGACACCAGATTCTGTGCTGCTGCATCATGTTCATTTTGAGAGTAACTGAAAAAAAAATCACATTGAATACATCTATTGAACTTTTATTTAATTTCATGTCATGTAGTAGTTAATTTCATTTAATAGTTAATTTCATTATATATATATATAATTCATTATATAAAGTTATATACATTATATTATATTATATTATATATACTATAGTATTATATATAGTTCATTATATATAGTTTAATTATATATATAGGTATCTCATTTCATTTCATTTCATTTCATTTCATTTCATGTAACAGTCATGTCATGGTATATTTTCTTGTTTAACTCCCCCAGATACTCTCTGTCCATTAACAGGAAACTACTGTTTATTGAGATTGTTCTCTTTACACATTTCCCCCCCACATTTTAGGTTGAAGATAATTTTTTTCAGCACAAAAAATATTCTGATGACAGAATGTGATAAGTTTTATGTTGTTGAGGCTTCTCATAACCTTAACAGGTTGCAAATGTCACTCATTGCTGGAACATTCCCACAAAAGAAACAATCATTGCAAATTATTATTATTATGTGCATTCACGTATTTTCAGTGAAAAGCTTTGATAGTGGAAGGAGAAATTCTCTTGAGAAGTCAAATATCCAATTGGATCCATTCTGAGTTGTCCAACTTTACCTGTGTTTGTCCTGTACTTCCCTCAGGATCAGAGCTGTTCTCTAGCACCTCATATACTAAACTTCATCTGGTAAAATTAGTAATTGTTCAGATAGGCAGGAGAAAATTTTTGCAGACAGTCTATATTAAAAGGCAATTTCAGATTGTAAATTTCTTTTTAAAACCTATAATTTATTTAGAATAACATGCAAAAGAATTTACCAGGCTTTTGCAGTATTCCCTTTTTTGCATTTCTTGTTTGTTTTTTTATGTGACATCTGTAAAGACAACTGAGAGTGACTTAATCTTTTTTTTCAGTAAACAACCTTTCAAAAGTAGACAGACTGCAATTAAGAATAAGCTTGTGACTCTAAAAGACTTGTCTAAGAGACAGAAAAAACAATGGAACAAAACTTTGCAAGGCTTTGAAAAACAAAGAAAAATAATGCATTTTTGTCAAGATTTTTTGCTTATTTCTGTATATTTTCTCTCATCAGTACATATTATTCAAGAGAAAATGGAATAAACATGCCACTTATTTCTTGGAATGTGTCTTCCCCTGTCTTAAGGACCTTTGGTATTCTTCATTTTCTGTGTTTAAAACCAAACTGTTGAAATTGGTTATTTAGGGGAAACATAATTTTAAGTATTTTTAAAGGTATTAATGCAAAAAAACAAATGGATTTAAATAATTTTCAAATAAACTTTTATCACTTTTCAAATTTAATTACTATAAGAAGAGTATCATTATATTAAAACCTAATTACCTTATACTTTTTCTGGCTTCATGACAATGCTCATAAAATGCTTAATATTCATGTAACATGCTACCTCACCCTGTAATATCGCCATATTTATGGAAAGAAATTGTAATCCTCTTTACTGGTTCAGGTTAATTCCAATAAAATATTAAATCCATTTTCTAATCTAAATGAGTTCATTAGGAGAGGCATGGTACTGAGAATACCAAACTCTCTACAGAGTTCAGCTTCATTACATTTCAGTACTGTGCATTTCCAGAGCTGTTGTACTACATTTATGAGGATTTATCTGTACTGTTCCAAAAACATTCATCCTAATTCTACTCCTTCTGTGCATGCTAATCATGAATATGTTAAGTGGAAATACTAAGCTAGCAGCCAATCTCATCCCCAGATGGATTCAAGTTATGATTACAGAAGCAAATTTGCCATAAGCACTCATAAAACTGTGCCAGAGAAGAGGAAATGAAGGTTTGGAGATTCATTTCATTTTCCTTTTTTTGCCTTAACTCCCCATGCCACCTTTTTTTTCACTTTAGCATAGTGGGGGGAAAATTTGCCAAGGAGAAGAAATGTCATAGCACACTTAGAGGGTTATTTCCAGTCCATGCAAACTGTTGACATTGTGTTAGGCAGTGAAATGCAATGCATGGAAAAACTTTAAACAACATAAAGCAAACTCCTTTGGACTGACACCCGGTATCTTCCTCAAGTTTAAGGGCACCTCTGCACAAAAATATCCCCACTGATCCCAAATTACAGTAGCTCAAAGTTTAGAGTGTAAGTGAAACAAATATCTTCATTAAAAGCAGGGGAAAAGAATATTTTTCCCACATCCTCTAACAGCAACACCACCAGGAGTAACTGTCTCAGATAATTTTTTTAGTTTTAAGGAAGAAGTCTAAGATGCAGACAACACAAGTTATTCTCCAATTCTTTATATATGTACATTATGCATATTAATTATCAATATATTATGTGTATTAATGGCCAGTCAGTAGCAAATGGGGACCTTTATCCTCAAACCTTTTCCCTTTCTCTTCCTGAGGATTAAACCACAATTTTCTCTGCACAGTTAATTTGATTTGATCTGTTTCATACACCACCAGCAAAGCCAGGAAACCTTTAATGGCCATATATATGTAGATACACTACTGAAATATGGACAACATGGGCCAGCAGGGACCTTTTTAATCTGCATGTGGAAGCTCTGTACAGAATTGTGAGAGCACATCTATCCTCCAGGAGAGGAACACTCCTTTAAAGTCATCCCCAGAGTTAGCAAAAGTGAAAGGAAATAGCTCTGCCCTTTACTTTTGAATCATAAAATCATTAATGTTGGAAAAGAGTGGATGTGAGTGGCTGGTTATCTGCAGGGCAGCCACAAGGAATAACTCAGCCAACTTCAGGTGAGTGGCCGCTGGTTGTCACTGTTGCTCCACAAAATGGGAGCTGAAGAGCAGGAATTTCAAAAGTAGTTCTCCCAGCCAAAAGTTGCAGACTTTTGGTTGAATCCCTTTGAGTAGCCTAAGGTAAAGGCATACACTGAATTTTAACAGCTTTCAAAGTGAGATGATTGTGTTAAAAAAAGAGCAGCTTGTCAAAGAGTGATCAGACAACTGGATTTTTTTTTTGTTAGGGCAAAAAACCCATCAGATCTGAATATACCCAGAAGAAAGTTAAGTGCTAAAAAACCAAAAAACAAGCAAATCCAAAAAATATTTTAATCACAACTTTTTAATTTCCTTCTAAAGTCCATATGCAATTTAAAGATGTCTTTCTGCACCAGTTTAAAGCCCAACCATGCAAATTCTTCTAAATGCAATGCTACTCACCCCTAATCATTCTCACCTTGTAGCAGCTGATAGTCTCTTCCCATAACCCTGCATATTATGGAGCTGAACTCCAACTATACAAACCTCAGTGCTTGTCTGAGTAGTATCAATGGGAAATTTTCTTAGAGTATTTACAATTTCCAGCTCTCACAAACCACTCAGTGGAGCTATTCTGTGTGGCTGATACTGAGTCAATACAGTTTCCAAGGTCACCTCATTAGTTTGTAATTGCCACAGAGTCAGACCAAATTGGTTGTGAAGCTGGTCTACCACTTAGTCCCTCAATTCTTCTGAGTAACTTCTCTTCTGAAGATGAAGGGATGACCAATTATTTCACTTAAATGGAAAACAACATATTTTAAATCAATGGGAGAAGCTTGCAGGGATTCTCTGCAATTAAAGATAGAAGAAAAGACACAAATTCCAGGATGGTTCTCTAGGGTTCATGCTCGAATTTTCTTTACTTAAGTGAAAAGCAAGTTTTCAAATCAAGGAACATAATTTTATTGCCTTTTAAAATGTTCATCCTTGAAAATAGGAATCTAACATTTTACCAAAAAAAAAGGCAAAAAAAAAAGCAAAAAAAAAAAAGCACTCATTTACACTCACAGTAATATCTCACTGCTAAATAAATAAAACATTCACTGCTAAATAGGAGCATGTGCTGAAATACAAGGAATATATATTTTGCTGCTGTGTGTTTAGGTTCCATTTAAGTAATCAGCTAACAGGAAACAGATCAAATACACTTCATGGGTATTTCCAGAGTCGACCAGCAGCACATACCTTCAGATAGCTCCTACTTGCAGCCCATTTTGTCAATTTTTTTGCAGTTTTCTCTTACTTTCACTGTTTTAAAGAGCTATTTATTCATATGCCCTTGGTTAAACATAAAACTAATTTACCACATTTATATTTTTGAAATAATCAGTGCTAAGTTCCCTCACAGACAATGACTTCAGTGACTGCTATTTCAGTTTGTAGTGATGAGTACCAATTAACTGCACAAAACCTCCCAAGTTCACAATGCTAGAAGATGTGACTTTGGGTTCAATAGGTCACAAAGCACAAAATCAATTAAAAAAGCAGGAGGCTGAAAATAAGGCTGGCAAGTGATGGAATCCCCACAATGATTGAGAAAAGAAAGAGTAAGAGACTGTGACTGAGTTTTCTGTCCCATCACACACAGATTTCTGCCCTAAGATAAAAAGCCAGCTGCCGTTTGTCATAGGAGCAGGGCTCCCCAAGCAATCCAACTTCGTGCATAAGTTATTGGCTTGTTAAATAAACCAAACCAAACCAAACCAAACCAAACCAAACCAAACCAACACTTGGATTGTATGGCACTGGGGAATAGTTTAAGAAGAACTCAAAATCTGACCAGCAGGATAGGGGATCCCTTCCTACCTTTCTGCTCTGTGCCCTGCCTAAACTTTAATACTCAATTCCTGTCACTTGTGAAACACAAAAGAGTTGGCAGGGCTGCAGAGGGGTAAAAAATTTTGCAGTGGTTTTCAAATGTGTCTGAGTACCCAACAGAGAGTATATTAAAGAGATTATTCAATTATTGCATAAATTGGAGTAATCTTTTTCAGACTGCTGTGATCTTAGAAACTCCATTCCTTAAATTAAAAAAAAATCTTAAAAAGGTATTTTATTTGTAAGTGTAATAATAGGGATAAAATTACTTCAACCCTAGGAAGCTATTTTAAAACCTTGTATGTAAAGTATGTGAATTACAGGTTATTCACAACCTGATTACATTTCACTACATTGTATAGTAGCTAGCCTTCTTCTGACTGTAAAGGGTTTGTAAAAATGTCCTATTTTCGGGTAGGGAGACAGAATTTCTATAATCAATCTTTTTACTGTGGTGCTTTCAGTCAGTAGGGAGCTACTGCATATGGACAAAGAAACTTTCACATGTTTATTTGGAGGGACTCTCAGTAGGGGTTTATAAATACCTTGCCCAGCAGCTCCCTGAGGAGAAGGTACATCAAAACCAAGCTGTGACATCAAATTGAGAGATAAATCCACACTGAGGCAGATTTCAGAGCTGCAGAGATCCCTCCCCACAGGGAAGTGATGAGGGGCAGCAGAGTCCGGTCAGGCTCCAAACCTTAAAGCTATTCTGCCAGATTTGGGAGCAGACAAAGGAATTTTGCTGTCCAGGAACCAGAAGCAGATGCCATTGAGGCAAAAAAATACCCCTTGTGGCAACTATATTATTGTGGGTGTATGGACATTTTTCTTTTACAGGATTTCAGTGACATGGATGACATGAATGAGTAGTTGGGGTTTGGACTTGGCCTAATTATCCTTTCCAAAAGAAAACAGAAAGGAGGGGAAAAAAGGAAAAGGAAAAAGAGGAGAGAAGGGAGGGAAAATAAGAGAAAATAAGAGAAGGAGAAGGAGAAGGAG
The DNA here is from genome assembly GCF_009819885.2 of Catharus ustulatus. Lineage (NCBI taxonomy): Eukaryota > Metazoa > Chordata > Aves > Passeriformes > Turdidae > Catharus > Catharus ustulatus. Next base: position 7,745,414 of record NC_046222.1, on the reverse strand, counting down.
AAGGAGAAGGAGAAGGAGAAGGAGAAGGAGAAGGAGAAGGAGAAGGAGAAGGAGAAGGAGAAGGAGAAGGAGAAGGAGAAGGAGAAGGAGAAGGAGAAGGAGAAGGAGAAGATGAGACCTCCTGGAACACTGACCATGATTTATTAAATGTGTTAATCAATGTGCTTATATCCTCATTAATCAAGATTAATGACTTGATATTTTTTAAGATCTAATTTTAATGCAAACATGTAGCAAAACTTAAACCCTACTTCTGTGACGCCGCTAAGCAAATGCTGATCTTTTTCAGTGTACCAGGAGCAGAGCTGGGCAACTGATATGTGTAAGTTAAAACTCAGATGGAAGTTCAAGGATGAGGCCAAAATGAGCATAAAAGCTTTTCCTACTAGGATTTTTTAAAGGAACTATTAAGAAATTATTGTCTGCTAGCAAGTGCTTTGTGACTCCTTTAAAAGAAGAGTTATCAAATTAGAGCTAGCAGACAATGATTTCTGTCAAGAAAAAAGCATCTACAGTCTAAAGTAACAATTAAAGACATCTAAGACTGATCACAATCTCATTGTCAATTCAGTATTGACACTGGTTCCTTAAATTGCTGATTTCCCCACTGCCCACAAAGGAGGGCCAGAAGATGCTCAGAGGGCTCACTCCTGTGAATGCAGAAGTTGGGGTTATCCAGCCAAAATAAATTGAGCAACCAAAATGTGAAGAAATCAGTGCAGCAGGGCAGTGAAGGAGGACAGCAGGTAGTATTGAAGTAACAGACTGCCTAGTACGTTTATTTCAACCTGGCGGTAGTGACTTTTAAGTAGGACTAATCATTTAAGCTATCAATTAAAGATGAGGCTTGACTGCATCCACTAATGAGGAAAAAAAGGTATCATTATGAGTTGTCAGTATATTACTATCTATTTTCTGTGAAAAAAAAAGACACATTGCTGCAAATAGCACAAGAAGGAGCAAAGGAGAAATGACTGCATGGAGATGTAGGACTGAACAAGAGAGAGAAAAAGGGTACTCTTGGCTGGTAGCCACTTGCATGTCTCATTATGTGCTTATTGTTATTTATAAAATATGCTTTATATTGCACTTTGAGAGCATTTCCCACTATTCAGGAACAGAAGCGCTACTGCAAAATTCTTAAGGAAAAGAACCACACAACCCAACAATAAATGCTGCTTGATTTTCCTCATCAATCTGTTTGGGGAGGTGGCAGTCAGGTTAACCACCACTCCTGCTTGATCTTCTCAGAGCTAAATTATGCATGATCAGTGATGGCACAGGAGAAACCTTCACTAAGATGGTCACAGAGCCACTCTTTGCAATGAATTCATTGATGTGAGAGGAAAAATACACCATCAAAGGAGGGGGAGGGGATGGCACAAATAGTGTCAGACAAGTTGAACTCTAAGCAGCAGAAGATCTTAACTCTGTCTAAATTTTATAGATTTAGACCTTTAATATTTTCTTGTTATTAAAAGTGATTTCTGAGATACAAAGGTTGGATTTATGCCTGACTATCACATTTTTCATCAAATCCATTAGAAACAGTTATCTAAAACAATGACAGACAGTCAAAGCAATTATGTGAATGCCTTCCTTCTCTGTTTCCTAAAACCAGCTGTTCTTCAAGACTCTACTTATCAGGTATAAGACAAGTTATCAAGCTATCATTTGAAAAAAAAAAAACTTTTAGAAAGTATTTTATTATTTGACTTCAGTAATACATAGAAAATTTTGGATTCTTTGCTATCCTGCAGTTTATTGAAATTACCTGGTTAAGACATTTATTAAAATTACCCTCTGTTTTTTGCCCATTTGGAGATTGGCTGTGTGTTGTTTTTTTGTTTTTTTTCCCCTTATCTTCTATAAAATGTCAAATACACTCAACTATGATTTTAGACAGTTACATGATATTGCATTTCTCCAATTAATAGATTTTTTTTCGGGAAAAAATTATATTATTCACATAATTGGAATTAAAACCTTTAAAAAGAACCAAAAGAAATCAATATTATATCATGTGATTGTTCTTCACCAGTACCCTACCAGATTCCACTGAAAGGTAATACTACTTTTGATATTGTCTACAAAATCAGTATTTACCAGCAAGAGCATTAAAAAGAACTCTGAGACAATATATTGCCTCCACCAGCTGAGAATTGTACTCCTATCTTAAATTAAGTTATGAATAATTCCCATCCACTTGGGATTAACTCTGAAAGAAATTCCAGAGGGAACCAGCCCAGAGGGCCAGAAATAAAATGAAACTCTTAAGCAGGAAGAGCAGAAATTCAGGCTGCAGTGGAATTGTCAGGGTCTTTCCTTGCTGAATGGACCTCAAACCTCTGCTCTGCTGGCCCAGGATGGTCACAATGTGTAAAGGCATCCACCAAGGTGAGAGTGCACAAAAGATGTATTGCTGTGATCAAATTGTATCCTTTAAAAAGGCATGATTTAGTAAAAATAATGATAATATGATGTACAATAAAGGGCTTAGTGAATAAAGTTTTAAGGTGAGAGGATAGGGAAAATTAGCTAAACTTCTCAAGTATGAGAAATAAAGTAGCATAAAAATGTAAAGCCTTTTCAACATACAGAAGGTAGAAAAAGAGAGGTATGTGAGTAAAAATCCACACAGTAATTGTAAATTTTAAAACTGTGAGAGGAAATAGGAATCCAGTACTTCAATTACCTTTTATGACTCTATCTAGACTCAAGAGCAATATTTTTTATTGAAATATTTTCTGTGGAACACAAAAGTGAGTCTGGAAGTGGATCAAGATAAAGCCTCAGCCTGTCCCTGCCACACAGCCTTGGCAGGTCCCTGCACCTGGGTCACCTCTGGCTCCAGATCTCTTTTTCCCTGCCTTGTGCATAACGAGCTCTTCAAACACATTGCAAACACCACACACCAACCTCAGCTTCCTTTTCTAGCTGCTGCCACAGAGCTAAAGCCAAAAGCAATGGCAAAAAATGAAATATTCTTTTCGCCTATTGCTCAGCAGCTCTCTAAGGCTTACCAGGTGAGAGTTGAGACTCAAAAATGCAAACTAGAAAAGCTTTCTAATTTTTTGATCTTTGGCAATTCTAGCTACATATTATTTTAGTATGCTGAATTATATAAACCCATCAGCTCATGTTTATTATCATGATGATTTTTTTTAAGAGTGATTAACACTGTGATAGGATTGATTTAAAACATTAGCCTTCTCAAAATACTAGTCTTCTACAGGGAAAAAACCAGCCTGCATATGATGTACTGCATGTACTTCACAGTAATATGTCTTACTATGCAAAAAAGATACAACCCAGAAAAAACTAGAAAAAGGTAGACAAAAATGTAACCTGAATATTTTCTCAGATGGAACTCGCAAGTTATTTGCTAAAAATCAGAATCCAGACTTAGTGGCAAGCTTCTGAAAACTTGCACAGCTCTGATAAGAGAGGACATCTTTCATAAATATTCATTAAAAATTACCTTTTCTGGATCATGAATTTTTCAAGCAGGCACTGGTTTGACCTCTGCAAGGAACAAAATCCAGACTGTAGCACAATATCTCAATTTTCTCACAAAGAAAAAACCATAAAAACCAAAAACAACCAAATAAAACTGGCTTTTCTTATTGAGCATCTACTTTTTTCCACTACATGATGCCCAGGTCAATTATCTTTGCAATCCAAGCATACAAGCATTAATATTACATTCAAATTACAGTCTTTAAATTCCAAAGTGTTACCATGTTACCTTCTTATTTTCTTGAAAAATTGATTGTGGGGAAAGAGAATGGTTTGCATTTCAAACAATTTTCCAATCTGCTATCACCATTCCTCATACATCTTTCAATTCAAACAAGAAAGTTGTAATTGTTAATATTAATGCACTTCATTGACATCTAGGCAGACTGGAATACATTTGTAAATCTTCTCAATCTGCTTTTTCCTGCTGGAAACTGGGGACTCCCTTTGCTGAGAGAACTGAACTGAGGTGTGCTGTGCTGAAGAACCCTTGGCTGTTTGTGATCTCTCCCCAGGGACTCTTTCACAGGGGTGTTTCAATCTGATCAGCTAATTGCTGGTAAAGACTTGCTGTACCTTTTTTAAAGAACCTTAATTTTAAATCATCATCATCGTAACATTGGCAGCTTCAGCTCTTTTGCTCTTCACCTTTACCCTAAAACTTTTTGATGCATAGATCAAAACACCACCAGCTAATGCAGGCAGAAGCAGAAGGCTTTATACCTCAGCTCTGTACCCAAACTGGCACAAAAAATGAGAATTATCCCTTGTAGCAGTATTTCAACTTGGTTGGTCAAAAAAAAGAGAAAGATCATGCTTTCTGCATTTTGCTGCATAAGCATCATCATGATTTCTCCTTAAAATCCATTATTTTTGGGTTACTTGAACATTAAGGATGGAAATGAGAGATTTCCTTGCATGATTTCTCCTAGTCATAGGAATCTGAATAGGAGATGTGTTAAGCAACATATAACAGACACTTTTTCTTCAAATGCTCTATTCAATTCCTCCTCCCCCCAGATTGTATGCAGGCAAACCCTGTGAACACAGATATAAATGTAACAGAACCATAGCTAACAGGGAAAAAAATGAGCAGCTGAAAGCTTTAAATTTTGGCATGCTCTTATAAAATTCTGCTTACCACACCGTTCTCAAGCACCCTAATTCATTTAAGCAAAACCACATGATTTATTGCTTAAGATGAACATAAAATCCTTCCAGTGCACAAACTCATTGGGACATGCTAGCAGGGTTTAAGCTGTGCATTCATGGAGCTTCAGCAACAAAAAAAAATTGTATGGGGAGAGGTTGAATTGTGTCTACCTTGAGTAGCAGGGTAGGAACAGACACCATAACCTAGGCACAGTAATAGTTACATGCTAAAAAATGATTGAAAAATGCTCAGCATGGGAGGGGACTTTTAGAAAGTTTAATCTTGCTTACTTACCTCTGTGTTTTTACATTCATTTCTTTGGTTTGTTGTGCATTTCTTTGGACTGGAAAAAAAAATAAATTTACAGCCTGAATTCCAAAAGAGAGGGGTTTGTTCAGTATAGAAGACAGAAATGTGTCAGGGGCTTTTATTACATTTTATATGTCGCTGCTTATGTGCAGAGAGAGCGAGAGAGAGAGAGGAAATGAAGCAACCCAGAGAATCAAGATGTGGCAAATAATATATGCTCCCCCTTTCAAAGGCAAGGTGCATATACACATATAGGCTATTCATTGTGAACAACAGAATTGCTATTTGCCTATTTCAAATGGAATCCAAATGTGCCAAGCACAGCAAGAATACTGAGAGCAAAGAGTGCTTAATATTCTAGCCCAGCTCACTGAAAAAAGCACTGAATTGACAGAGCAGTGTTCTGTAGAGCAACATGATGTGTCTGCTTTAAATGGAGAATAATGGATTTAAGTTTAGTGCAGAACTAAAGGGCTCAATTACTATTCATGAATTCTGAAATGTTCTACTACAGAAACTCCTTTTGCATGAAATGTTCATCAGAATCAATGTGTGGAACTACAAAAAGTAAACCTTGCCCCCTCGCACAATACAGTACTTACCTAGATTTGTGCATTTACAAAGAGCATTGCTGCAGCATTTATCTAAAGCCACCTGGACTACAAAATAAACTATTTTAAATGTGCTTCAGAGGATTGCTGTAGGGAAAGCTGCTCTACTAGTGCCGTTTTTTGTTGCTTTTTTAGATAACTGCTTCAGCGTTTGCCTACCCTAAGATGGGACTAGGGCTTCAGGAAAGATGTTTTTATGAGGTCCCAAGAGAACCTTTTGGGCAGCAATGTGAGAAGGCCAGCTTGCAAGCCCTTGCAAGGGTTTCTCTAACATAGCTGGATTTTTGTGACAAAGGGCATTCACACTGGTAGTTTCAGAAATCTCTTTTTTTTTCCTTTCTGTGAATATTCAAAAACTCAATCTTCATTCAGCACAGTCAGAACCAGCACTTACATCCTGTACCATTCGATATTTCACTTGAAATACAGAGTTTATCCCACAATTCAAAGGCCTCGTCATCTTCCACAGGTTTAGTCTGTAACACTTTTATGACATATGGGGCTAAAATGCAGTCAGAGAAATGTCTTCTCCCTTGTGTTGCATATACAGGCATGTATCAATGTCTCATGGAATTATTCTTTAAACCTAAGAATATGACTCTTCAGATATAGTTGCCCTTTGCAATTTGCAGTACTCATTATAATTAGGACTAATCACAAGGAAAAGTTTTGAGAAGAATGAGAAAAAAAAGTAATGCAACATGTCTTTAATATAAGGCATTGCTGGTATATCCCTTCTAATTATGTTCAAGTAACAATCTCCCTTAAAAATGCATATATCTTTTATTTCTTTGTAACAAAAGGCCAAATTAATCATCTCTCTGCTTGGAAAACATCTGCCATTCAATATCCATTAGCATATAAAGGATGACAATTCTTCAAACATTCGTGTATCTTGCATTATAATTGAGATTAGCACAGGATTTTTTGTTTGTTTGTTTATTCCCCCAAAACACTATCTTTTAAAGAGTGAAAAGTTTTGTGTGTTTCCTGAATGTACAGATGACTGTCAGTCCTGAAGGGTTTCCAGGGGTTCTGTGTTAACAAGCTCCTTCTGTTTGCATATTCCATTGCTTAAAGCAGCATATGCATAATTTTCTCATCATTGTGTGCCATCTGGAGTATGCTGCTCGAACTGCAAGTTGAAAATAAGGTCTGAGGAGTATTTTCATTGCTTATACCTGGGTATACTATCTTTCTCATAAAACACATCTGAAGTCTGGTTAAAACTTTGCCAGTATTTACAGTAGAGTAGGAACTTCATTTTGGAAATCACTTTTCTTACCCTGCCTGCTGTGCTTTTCCTTCTCAGTGAACTAGAACCCAGGAGAGATGAGAACCAATTCTGATGCCTGATTTAAACTTCCAGTTCTGAAGAAAAAAATCACCTGTAAAGAAATTTCAAGAAACTGATGACAGTAATCCAGGGTCACTTGACCAAGAAACTTGAAAGCCAAGTTAGTTTACTTTTAAGTCGTGTTTTGAGGAAGAAAGCCAAGAGCAGGTCTGGAAATAACTGCAGGAGCAGAGATGTCTTTATTAATTGCAAAATCATCTGAAGAGGGAAACTTCACAGGAAAAAAGGCTTCTGCTGCCAGGGAAATGCCACAGGGAATGAAACCCTGACTCCTTAAGCAGCCACAGCCTAAGGAAAAGAACAGCAAAAGGAGACACATGATACACTCTCATCCCCTAAATGAGCTGTACATTTCCTTGTGCTAAGAAGGAGCTCTTTTTCTTCTTGCCCCCCCCGCCACCATCCGCCTTATTATTTTTATATTCAAAAATCTCTGAGTGTCTTAATTTGGTTCAAAAGCGCATATTCTAAAGGGGAAACTGCAATGCACCTTAATTTCTCTGGCACACCAACCAGAGGAGGTTGGTTTGGCTCTATGGGAGCTGGATCCAAGATCTTGTTTTATAAGGGTCTCACTGACATGGTGTGGGAGCCAAGCTTAGAAATATTGAGAAGATGTCTTCGTAGTTGAACTTCTGCAAGGCTGTATGGCAATGAGGTTCAACTAAAATTTTAATGTTGAGAGAAGCTAAATTTCAAAATCTCAGAAGGCACTCATAGCAGATAATCCAACAAAAGGTAGAAAGTCAGGTTGGTATGACTTAGTTCCTTCAGCAGCTAAGAAAATATAATCATATTTTCATGGAGGAGGCAGCTTTTGTTCTTCCCATTGCAGTTATGAATGGGGACTGCTGTGTTACCTTGAACTCTTTAATGCATCTTAGTTAAATAGTGACAAAGACTAGACTCAAACAATTTATTTTATGCAATCTAATGTTGCTGGGCTACAGCTGAGATTACTTTACGTAGGAAAATGTATCAGGGTTCATCCAATTGAAACAGTATAGATTAACTCTGTTGCCATAGAAACATATGATTTTGGCATAGCAAACACAAGAACAGTACATCTAGTCTGGTATTTCACTTCTACCAAGGACTATCATCTGATTATTCAAGGGATTATAATAAAACAGATATCATATGCACCTCTTCATAAATCTGAGACTATTAAAACAGCATTCTTGGAGTTATTAAAAAGTAGTGCAAAATTACCTCATATTATATGCACACTGAAAAATACAAAAAATGCAATAATTAAATGTATGCAGGTATATTCATTTTCTGTAATGTAAAACTTCTGGCAGATAATTATCTGAATTATTTGGACAAGTTTCAGACATCTTCAAGTAGATTTTATAAATGTAAGTCAACCTTCTTGCAAAAAACAAAGTTAAATTGTGTGTGAAATCATATTAGTAGCTCATCTTTGTCTTATATATCTTTCACACTTCGAGTGGTCTTCAAGTTTGCTGTCTTCCTACAAATTAATGTATTTAATGTTGTTTTTTCAATAGCTATTCCTAAGAGAATTTCCTTTCTTGACTTTCTTCAACTAGCAAATTTTAGAGAAGCATAACAATGGGCATCTTCCTCATGGGTAACAGGTTAGTGACTCAAAAGAAATTTTCGTATGAATTCTTTTTTCAAATAAATGATTCAATTATAATGTATATGCAAAAAGATTAAGCCAGTTCAGTTTTTCACTTTCCAGACTGTCATTTTAGATTGCAAGCAAAATATAGACAAGTATAATCTAGAAAGAATGAGATACTAGTAACAGTAACTCTGTAAGACTGGATTCTACACTTTAATTCTGGAACACTTTCATATTGAAGAGGCATTCATTCTAATAAGAAATGTAGCTCAGAAACTGCAAAGTTTTGAGACAATCTTCACTGAAAAAAACTTATTTTTTCACCCCATATTAGATGTCACTTTCTTTTCTCTATGGTCAACCACATCAGTATTAAACACAGATGAAAGCTCACAAGTAATCCAAATTTCACCATTTCTATTTTTGTGTGCACAGTTTTTTATTACTGTTCTTACATGGGAGCTGTGATTGGAAAGCTCTCTATATTAAATATCTCTCATTGCAAGTACAGGAAACATCAGGCAGATAAAATGTTTTAAAATGTGCTACACTTTAAGCAATAAAATTAATTTATATACATACCCATGGTTACACCTGAACTCAGTTACTCTCATGGATAACATATCTCTTTAATTCTATTGGTATTTGGGGCTCAGCAAACACAATACCAAAAGTCTTTAATATATATTCTGCCTTAGTAGGAGACTGGAAATGTACATTATTTAAAAGACCTTTATTAATAGGTGGTTTTTTGATAGGATAAAATATAATTATTCTAAAGAAAAATTATTATATTGAAAATGTTAGGCTGCCTATAAATTCGTGTGCCCAAAATCTTTCAAAAATAAGTAGTATTGTGATGGGATAACCTCATCCAAGTGCCAGATGCTCACCCAGCAGTTTTCATTTGCTCTCCTCAAGAGGACAGTGGGAAAAAATGAGACAGAAAAGCTCATGGGGCAAGATAAACATCTGATCAGTATCCACTGCAGACAAAACAGATTTGACTTGGGGGATATTGATTTAGTTTATTGTTAATCAAAATAACTTTAGGTTGTGAGGAGCAAAGACAAAAAAATAAAGTAACACCTTCAGAACCTTGCCCAGGCTAAACTTCACTCCATCATGCCCACTCTACCTCCCCCAACACAAGCAGAGCAGGAAAAGAGGAATGGGGGCCACAGTCAGTCCATCATAACTTCTCTCTGCTGCTCCTCTTTTTCTCACACTTTTCCCTTGCTCTGGCATGTGGACAGCCAGTAGCAATTTATAACCATCTACTTTTTAGACACACCCAAAATATATTGAAATATAGACTGAAGTGTGATCAATTTCAGATTTACAAATAAGTTGATGCCAGAAAATTTTAGAGCAGACCTGTCAGAACCCACACATATGTTTCTTTAGAACCATGTTCTGCTTTCACATGTTTTTTATATCTCTGCCATCTGGGTGTGCAGCATCCTTCAATTCCCTGAGGCATCTTCTGAACTAGATAAAATGAAGTTCTTCAGCACTGCTCCTTTGCCATTATCTCCAAGTATGTTACCCACTCGTATGGCACCTTTTAAATCCACGCAGCAAACAGAACTAAAATATATTTCAGAATCTGACAAAAAAGCAACTTACAAAGTGGATCATATTACCATTTAGCTATTGAAAATGTGAGGAGTTAAATGAAATAATACAAATGATGAAATATTCTGTCCTTGCAGACAGTTCAGTAGCCTGCAACAGGCATTACTTTAGAGTTAGCTATTCACTCTGCTTGGAACAGAATAAATCTGTTGTGCATCAGCAGAAACAATTACTTTTTTCTAAGAGTTATTTTCTATTTTGCACCTGATTCCCCATGGCAGCATTGGGTCCCTGTTTAGCTGCTCAGGTGGCCATGTCCCAGCCTGGCATCTTCCTAAATCAGTCTGACTGGCAAAGGGACACCTGACAGGAAAAACAGGGTTCCAGTAGGAAACATGCTACACAGGAGAGAAGCAGCAAGGGCTTGAAAAGGTGACCTGCAGAACTTCCCTTCCAGCCTGAATATTCTTACATTTCTCACAATGATTTTCCCTGGCAGAACAACTCCACTAGTCACAGGCAGATGCATCAGCAGCTATCCAGACACCTCTGAACTTAATCTGCTCCAGAAAATGTCCAAGTTCTGCCTAAATATGAAGATGGCCCTGATGGTGTTGCTGATAGTGTCATTCAAAAGAAGAAGAGAGATTTTTGAAGGGGGGATTCTGCTTCATTCCACTGCTCCTGTTAGGCTCAGGATATGTTGTCACCAAAACTGCTGCAGTCAACTTTGTTAGACTTAAAATATACTTTTGTTTAAATTATTCTTTTCTGCTACTCATTTTCTCACTAGGCATTTACCACCATAACCTGACTGATTATTTAAAAGCTTATTCAATTATGCAATTATGTTTGCTTTTCAACATACAGCACATGTGACTGCCAGCTTCATGCTGTCTTGGTATCACTTACCATAGTCACAGAAAGTCCATTGTGTAAATTTTCTAAGAGGCTTTTAGATGTAGGAATAAAATTGTTTCTCTGTTCACTGTTTCTCTACCCCTTCTCCATAGACAGTGAGTTGAGGCACTGAAAAGCTTTTGGAAAAGTCCTGGGCAGCTGTTTCCATGTGGCACTGCCTCAGCAGGATGGGTTGGGCCAGAATGATCTCCAGGGGTCCCATCCAAGCTCAGCCATTCTCTAATTCTGGGACTTTGGAGCCATGACATTTCATATGCTGTGAGGATTTCCAGGCTCTTCAGGGATTGAGATATGCTGGATTCCACTCTCATGAAAGGTGAAAGACTGAACAACGAAGTTTGGGAATATACTCAGGCACCTGTAAGTTAAAACACCCAGAAACATAAATTACTGCAGGCTAAATACATTTAAACTCCTAACCAGAGCTAAAATGCTTTACTTCAGTGAACATGCAAAAAAAAAAATTTTTTTTTGCTTATATGGAGTTATATTTGTAAGTCGCTTCAAGTATTTGCTGACAACCATAGAAAAAGAATACAGTGACATTTCTCTGGCTTCTGTCCATAAAACTCTCTATTGATCTTGGTTAATCTTTAGATGTTACCCTTTTTTAGAGGTCATAAACTTAACATTGCTATCTGCATTCCTATACTGTGTTGAAGTACTAGCATCCATGTAATATGTTAAGGTTTTTTAAAAAATATTGCACCTTGTCATGGCAAAAGCCAATTACCATACTGAACAAATTATTTTGTGAATGTTTGAATTGATTTTTCAATTCAGTCTGGAACATAAATACAGTTGATGGACGTACACAAGAATTATTACAAATTTATTTTTTTACTTTTTTTCAAACCTGAAAGGAAACATTTTGTGCAATAATTCTATTATTTCATTTTACAAGAAACATGTGGGGAAATGACTCTTTAATCTATGTGATTATACACCAAGTGTTGTGAAAATGGCAAAAGAAATCTATAGTTCTTTATTTCCAAAGAATCCACCTTTGTTACTGATGTGTTTCACAGCACAACTGACAAAACTCTGGAAAGGGAGACACAATGGCAGATATTCTCAGTCCCTTTATAAGCAAATACAAATACATTCAACCTTGCAAGAAAGTCCTTTCGCCCTTCTAACATCTCATTTTAGATAATAATACTTGCACACTTTCTTCACAATAAAGAAAGAAACCAAACCATACTTAGTAAATGTAACACTTGTGAAATATTTAAGTGTCTAAGATTTGAGCTCCTTCATGTGTCCTTCCCATGAAGTGTTAACTTTAATTCTTGGATATACAGCTCTCATTTATCTGTCGAGATGGGTAAAAATTATTCAGAAAAATATGTGGTTTCTAATACTTGTCCTGCAGTAGCCAAAGTATAAAATGCATTAGTCCAACATGACAATGGGGTTTTGGTTTTTTTGACAGTATTCCAACATCTTCACCAAGAACTAGAGGGGAAAGAAGCCTACAATAATTTTTATTTTAGAATGAAAGTGCATGCATACTGAGAGTCCTGAGGCTTCTGGACCTCTTCCCACAATGACATCTTCTCAATGGAGAAACCATAATAATTTTTTTAGACTAAAATCAGGATTTCATAGGATTTATTCTGAGGTGACTGTGGATTTCTACTCTTCTGGTTCCCTACAGCAGTATCCCAAGTGATTTGGGAATGAACCGAATTGTTGAATGACAAAAACACATTATTGAATGACCAAAATGTAGCTAAGTCTGGGAGACTTGTGCTCCTTGCTAGAAATTTTGATGAAAATATAAACTTAAGGCCATTTTGCAGGTTTTCTCTTTTATTTCACACAGTATTTCTCTCAAAGGGTGCTTGTTAGAGCAGTGCTCCCTGTTCTGGCCCCAGGTCCCTGAGGAGCTCATCAGTGGTCCTTCAGGGATCAATGGAAGACTTTTACTTAACTGTGAAACTGAGCCACCATTTACAGACAGGGGTCCTTGCAGGACAGGAGAGGTCGTTTCCAGGGAGGTTTAAAGTGAAAAGAAGGAAATCAATATGTAGTTTTAAAAATAACTCTGTTCAGGGAAGAGAAGAAACAATCATACAATGGGACATTTTTAAATTGTTTACTGTGTGTGTTAGAGTACCAGGAAGCAAGTGCAGCATTTTCTGTGCCACACATTAAGCAGAAGGCATTTTTCCCAATGGAAAACAACACCAATGAGTGACATAACAAATTTTAGCATCTTCCAGAAAGGGCAATAACTTTAAAGAAAGGAAAAAATATGTAAGAAAAATGCTAAAAAAACCATGCAAATTATCAGCTCCACTTTGTAAATTTACTCCTTTGAGTGAGTTATCTTATTTTGACTCTTTCATTGAACTGAGGACAGTCTCTCTTTGTATCAAATGGTTTGTATTTACCTGAATTGGTTTGTTGAATCACACTATAACCAGCTATTCAGCCTGGAGGCAGAGTGGGGGAGCAGCAGTCAGAACCAGCTTTTAACAGATTGGCCAGCTCACACCTAGTTGCATAAATTCTGACAAGTGCAAAATGATTCACAGCTCTCATTTTGGAAAATCAAGTCATCTCTGTTTCCAATTCCATATCCTCCTGAAATTTAAAAATCTGGCAAATGCCTAAATTGCCCCCAAGTTCTTTTGGGAATATGCCCAGATTATGGCTCAGAGTATGGCAGAGTACCTGAAATCTGTGATACAGACATTAAAATGCAGAGCTTGTATTAAAAACTCTTTTTTTGGAGATTGTGGCATAAATTAGTGCTTGCAATGAAGAGAGGATCCAAGATCCTTGCAATGACACCTTCAGTAAGGTCAGGCAAGACCCCCTGAACTGCTGCTCTGCTTGGCTCCAATAATGCAGCTGGCACATGATTTTAGCATCACCTCTCTGGCACATGCAGGGTTCAAGGCAACTGGCTAATTTAAACTCCATTAAAAACACCTCCTAAGTATCTTTCATACAAAAGACTGTCCTCCATGACCTTTCCTGCCTCTGCAGTTCCTATTGACTATTTACAAGTGTCTTATCTCTGTACAATTTAATCAGTTTTGCAGCAGAAACCCCCTGGGGCAGTATTGGAAGGAAGTTTCAGATTCTTCACCACAGAAGTTGATCACCACGTTTAAGGGTAAAAATCAGTCTGTGCAAAAAAAGAATTTTTCTGATTTGTTTGCATTTTTTTTCAGAAGTCTTCATTGAATTTATATAATTAAAGTATTTATCAAAATCAAAACATCATCAGAATACAGCTGTCAAAAAACACCTGTAGCTGAGAAAACAAAATATTTCTGCAGTGCATGCTGCATCACAAAATGCAGCAGTTACCCACAGAGCACAAGAGAAATTTTCTCCCAATAGCTACTTGCTATTTTTTCACCTTTAAAGAACTTCTATCCTCTTTATGACTGAAGAAAAGCACAAGGCCCATAAAATAAAACTCCTGCAAATTAGCATCAATGTTAATATTTAACAATAGTCAGAAATTCCTGGATGTAGTGTTTTCTTCTTTTCTTCTTTGTTTTAACAATCAGTAAAATATTAGTCAAAACAAGCCATAAACACTCCCAAAATCAACAGTGAAACCAACTAAAACAAATCCAAAATGGGAAAGAATGAGGGGAAAAAGAGCTGTAATATAAACATCAAACAAACAATCACACCTGAGTAAAGATTCCTGAAATACCAAAGGCTCATTGAAATCTCATCCCATTTTTAGAAAACACAAAGGAGAAGCAGTAAGGACTCAGTGAAGAACAAGGGATTCAAACTGAAAGAAAACAGGTTTAGATTATTTTTTTTGAGATTTTAGATTTCAGATTTTTTTTTTTTTTTAAGAACACTGCTGCTACTTTTCCAAGACCAGAAAATGAGAAAGGAAATAAACAGGAAAGGTTTTTCCTTTCCTCAGCAATCAAACCACACTGTTGCCGAACAAATCTGTATTTTCAGCGCCTATAAAAACTGCCAGGATATCATGGTTAACTCAGCTGTACAGATAATTGGCCTTAGGAGGCTGGGAAGGTTGTTTTGAGAAGGCTGCTGCTCTCACTGATGGATTTTAGCAGCATGACAGGGATAAGCTTCTGTGTCTTTCACAACTTTTCTGTCATCTGTGTGTTAAGTATTGGAGTAATTGTCTCTTTGTTTTGCCCATTCTAAACTTGTATATATTGTTACTTTGAGGCAAAAAACCCCAAGTGATTCATGTGGCCTTCCTGGTGGAAAGAAACCACTGAGCCTCTTGTAAGGGCTGAAAGAAGGGAGCAAATGCAGGGTCGAGAAGAATGGTGTTGAAATTCAGAAAATATTGGAGAACATGGTGCAAACCTCTTTTCTCCTATCATAACCTTTCAGATAATCAAAAGTTGCTTACAAGTCTATGGAGGGATCAAAGAAGTGAAAACCAATTACTAATTTAGTCCACAAAATTTTGAAAACATAGCTCTCTAAAAGAATTAATTCAGAAAGTGAAGAATTTCATCTGAGAACTCCAGAAGAGGAAAAAACCTGCGTAGGAAACTTGTGAAAATTTTTTCAACAGACCTGAAATCCAGTCAAAGTCCTCTTGAATTAGAGAGTTTATGAAAACATAAACTGAGGTAAAACTATAATGGTATTAGAAATCAAGATCTGAGATCTTTGATATCTTAATTAATATTAATAAATTTACTAAGAAATTAATTAATAAAATAAAGTAGCATCATAAAGAATAGAATTGAAACAAATGGACCTAAAATGATGGCCCTGGATACTAAACATGAGGGCTTTAGGAAAAGGGAAAGGAAAACAGAGATGAAGTCTAGAGAGACAAACCTACAAAATGCTACTGGAATGATTTGATATAAGATAGCATGAAAGGTTACTCAAAATCTTGACAAGGAAATAAACCTGGAGCAATACTCTATGCTTTGATGGATTCATCATACTTGAAATGAAAACATTTTCTAGGAGTCTGCAGTCAAAGAACTGAAACTACCTGAAGAGAATCAAAATATGAACCATATGAACTGTGAACAAAATTAAAAATTCCTTTATGAGAACTGCTTAAGAGAAATCCACATTCACAGGTTGTGCTTATATCCTTAAATATGAAAAACCTTTGTGGCTTACAGTTTGCACTGACAACATAAGTTAATATGATAACTGGAGTTCCTTAAATAAATGGTTTTGATAGAAAAAAGCTCATGCATAACACCCATATATGTTGAAGTTGACACCCTGGTGGGGGTGAGAACAGACTGTGGGCTGCATCTTAATTACGGATGTAAAACCTGTGTTAACTCATGTGTTTTTAAGTGTATCTTTAAACTCCAGAATAAATACATACATTTCACAAGCCTGTAAAAGTAATGTAGAGAGAATTATAGAATCATAGAACCTTAGAGCAGTTTCTATTAGAAGGACCTTAATGATCATCTACTTTCTGCTTTGGGCAGAGACACCTTTCCCTAGACCAGGTTGCTCAGAGCCCATCCAGCCTGGCTTTGATCACTTCCAGGGATGGGACATCTGCAGCTTCTCTGGGCAACCTGTGCCAGGGCTTCAACACCCTCACATTAAGTAATTTTTTCCTAACATCTAATCTAAACCTGCTCTCTTTCAGTTTGAAGCCATTCCCCCTTGTCCTCTTGCTGCATGTTCTTGTGAATTGGCTACTCAGAACAGCTAAGACTGAAATGGCAGGAAAGAGTAAATCTTTTCACTTTACTCCCAACTTCTGCACAGAAAAGAGAAGCTACTCTCAGTTTCTTCCAGAAAAGAAGATGGAAAAAGAAATGAACATTTAGAATTTAAGGTCTGACACAGAGAAGACAGGGGAGGAGATGCTGCAAGCAACAACCAGGAGAGAGTGAACCCCCCTGAGGTACCTTGGATGGTGCAGGGCAGGGTGAGCTCACAGGCTGCCTGTGATGTCTTGACACGAGGCTCAGAGTTGCAGTCCCAGCTCACTTTCCTCTGCTGCTTACTGCCTTGAGACACATCTCCCACTGAAGGTCAGGCAGTCCCACGCTGCCTCCCTCCCCCTGCTGCTCCTTCCTGCTCCTGTGCTTTGCCTCCTGTGTGGAATCAGGCTTTTCTCCAGGGAGGCAGGTCAGCACAGTCATCTGGCAGAAAACATGTTGCTTTAGCAGGTTTGTTTTCCACCAGTGAGCCAGCTGAGCAATTCCAGCTTGCAGAGCCTCCCTTACAGATTAGTTAACCTGATTCATTCATTAATTGAACCCTTCTCAGCTTTGACACAATCCTGTTAGTGTTATCTCACGTACAACAGAAATAACTATGGCAAGATCCAAGTATAGAGTGGGAACAAAAAAACTTCTGCCCCGAATAGAGTGAGGGATTGAGAGATGGGTAAAGAAATTTAATATCACCAAATCCATCATGAATCACAAACCTCTTGAATAAATTGTTAACTCTGTCAACCGACTGTAATGGCAAAGTTTCAGTGTTGGATATTTTTAAGGGGTTCTGCACTGGCCTGATCTATTTCCTCACTGAAAAATCACCTTGGGATATTTCAATGACAAAACTTACCCTGGCACAAGAAAATGGGATTTGCAATACATAAGTGGCATATATAATATGGAGAAGGTGAGAATGAGCAAATCAATTTGCTGCTTATTGGAAACTGGCTTTTCCAAGGGTTGGTCACCTAAGCAACCTAATCATGCTATGCATGCAATCTGCATCCATTGAACATTCAATATTGATCTTTTTTTTTTTTGTGACTGCTATACAAGACTTCTTCTGGTGTCTGGAGAAGTACTGTGCCTTCTAAAATAGATGAGGTTTAGTATTATTCTATGCAAGAAATTAAAAAGATCTGTAATTCACACCCTGGTTTACCACTGGGATCTCGTATATTCGCTTCCCTATGGCTATGTGCAGAATATAATTACTATCCATTATTTTTTTCCTTTTATTATTTTTTCCCCTGCTAGGAAAAATGTAATTTGGCTGAAGGTAAATGTTTTGTGAAAAGGAAAAAATCTCAAATAAACATTTGCTAGGATGAATTCTTAGATACAGAAATCCTGGATGGAGAACTAGGAAAGGACAGGTTGTGGAAAGAATCTCTCATATCTGAAATAACAATTGCTTGAATAAGAATGGGCAAAATTTAATAAAACCTCTCTGCTCCAAAAGAGACAAAGCACAGAATCTAGTTCAGCCATCCTCACTCCACGATTTAAATACTCAGTAGTAGCCTGTTTGAAGTCTTTCTTCCTCTGTGAAAACCAAGTCTCACATTCATTTTATTGCAAAATCAAATAGGCTTCAAACCTTCAATGTCTCATAAAATTGATTTGCTTTTCCACTTTAATTATAACAGTGCCTTACTTAGATAGGTGGCCAGCTTTTTGCCATCACACAAGGAATGTCTTCTTTGAGAAAATCTTTCCTGCTTTGGGCTAATTGGAAAGATGTAGCCAACACTAAACATCCTTCAAGTCAGGCAACAAAAGAAAGGGGTGCAATGCACAACTACATTTTAGCTTGCAGGTGGTCCTCTGATATTTCATTTATTTGAAGAAATGACCATTCAAAGAATAATGATGATCTACTTAGATTAAAAAATTAAAAAAAAAAAGTGGCCTTGGAACAATAGGTAGAATACTGAAATAAATAAATACATACATACATATATATATATATATATATGTAGGGTACAGCTCAATACTGTTTAAACTTTGCTGTTTAAACATCGCCATGAGTCAGACAAAAATCTGGGTGGTATTAGTCCACTGATGGTAAGACTGTGGGTAAAGCAATTTATTGTCTCAAGTTAGAAACTCCAACACAGAAATGTAGATGATAACTTCCATTAACTTTTGTTCTGTACATAGTTGCAGTGAATTCTACATCTTAATAATATTGATTTTAAAAGAAAATATTCTTAATCAATGCTTTCCTTAACTCAGTCTTTTTAAATGTTTGTCAGAAAAGTAAATTTTTGGTTGACTTTTATTTTTCTGAAAACTGCTACCTATTATTACCCTAAGAGCTGTAAGGTTCATGCTATTAAAAGTATCTCCTAAAAGGTTCAAATGTTTATTACAATAATTTCTGGAATAATGTATCATAAATAGAAAGAAAAAAAAAACATAAATATGTACTCTCACTTATTTTTGAAGGTCGTACCTAACACTGTTAAGCAGATATTCTAGTCTAATATGAATGCTGGGGAGGGGGGCTGAGAAAAAAAAGAAAAAAAGGGAAAGAACCATCTACTAGAATGCTAATTAAAATGTGACAACAATTGATCGTGCCCTTTCACTGGGGGCAGTTTAACAAATTTTTGCATTTGACCTTCACTGCTGAGCCACAGGAGCTATGAATTCATAGCATAACTAATGATCGATCTCACCGTGTTTGAAGAGCCAGGGGGCTGCAGGAGGCAGGGTTGGAGCTGCAGGTGCGGTTCCTGCCAGTGTTGGCTCAGAGCACTTCAGCTCCAGAAGCCTGGACAGCCCCTTGGCATAAATGAAATAAATAAAATATCAGAAATAATCCCATGTGCATGGCAGAGTGAGAAGGGCTCTCACACAGCTCCTCACAGGGTGGCAACACTTGGTTCTTCTGTCTTGGGGGACAGAAACAAAACAAAAAAACCACCACCAACAAAACACAGTCAACAAACAAACAAAAAAACCCCAACAAAACGAACCAACCAACCAAAATACGAACACAAAAAACACAAAACAACAACAAAGAAATCACAAAACAAAACAAAAAAATAGTAATTGAAGAGGCCCCTGGAAACCTGCTCTCATAGGAAGCCAGGCTGTAGGCATGGCACCATGAGATGCTGGCAGCACATGGCTGATCCATTAATGATCCATTGCCAATCCATTAATGATCCATTGCCAATCCATTAACGATCCATTGCCAGTCCATTGCCAATCCATTAATGATCCATTGCCAATCCATTAATGATCCATTGCCAATCCATTGTTGATCCGTTAATGATCCATTAATGATCCATTGCCAATCCATTAACGATCCATTGCTGATCCATTAATGATCCATTGCCATGATCCATTGCTGACCCATGCCGGGAACACCCATATCCCTAAGGCAGGGCAGGCAGCACATCCCCTTTCCTCAACAGGCTCCCTCCCCGTCAGCACCCTCCCCTTGTATGCAAAAGCTGGCGTTTTTTTATCAAAATACATAACCTCCATGAGAGTAAGGTGTTCCCACCATGGGCTGGGATGTTGGATTCTTTTCTCCACATCACACCGGTGTTCTGGGTTGATGTTTCCTGTTTCTGGGTGCTGCTCTGCTTTGATGAGATGCAGGAACCATCAAGTGAGTTGAGTGCTGCCCTGTGGTTGAAGGACTAGAAATGTCAGCACAGGTTAGAGGTGTAACATGTCTGGGAGCATAGGGAGGGCCATCCACAAATTACAAGTGAAGCATCCTAATAGGTTCATAGCCAAAGCTAATCTAAGTCCATATCCTGGAATATGCTGTCATAGGTAGGCCAAAGGAAGGTATCCATAGACTACAAATCTGAAGAATTGCACAGTGATATCTTCCCCAAATGTGGGCATGGAGTTGGGATTGTTCAGCCAGGAAAAGAGGGGAGATGGAGGTAATCTAATTGAGGCCCTATAGTACCTGAAGAGAGCATATGAGAAAGAGACTTTTTACAAGGCTCTGTAGTGACAGGAAAAGGGGGAAGGGATTCAAGCTAAGAGAGAGTTTCTATATTATATAGCAGAAAAAAATTCTTTACTGTGAGAGGGGTGAGGCAGTGACACAGCTGTGGCTGCTCCATCCCTGGAAGTGTTCAAGGCCAGGCTGGATGGAGCTCTGAGCAGCCTGGTCTAGTGAAAGCTGTCCCTGCCCATGGCAGACAGATTGCAATGAATGATCATGAAAGTCCCTTCCAACTCAAATCATTCTGTTATTCTATGTTTGCTGATTGTGTTACAAAAATGCTCTTGCTCTTTTGTTTGAACCAGATATCTGTTGACTTAATTCTATGTTCCCATATTGTCACACCAAAGATGGAAGGAAATAAATTTTTGCTCATTTCTCCCAGACATTCACTAGTCTGCAGGTTTCTTCTGTATTTGTCAGCTCCTTCACTTTACGTTTTCCAGAAAGAAGAAAAGTTGCTGATTCACACCATCTGCTGGAATTCTACAAATAATCAGGAATGGCACCTTTAATAGCAAGAGCCTAATGAGCTCCATATCTCCCCAAAGTGGGTCAAAGCTCCTCAAAGCTTTCCTGGGAGGGTCCTAAGCTTTAGCCAAGATAAGTCACACACATACAGCGACAAGAAGTACAATGTATGCAAGTTACCTGATTTTCAGGAAAAAAACCTTTAACTGAACAGTGGTTGAGCAGCACAATAATGTCTTTGGAGAGATAAATCATATAGCTATATAAATAATTATATCTATCTGGTGATATTAGGAACTTGAAAAAAAAATAGAAATTTAATCAAAACCAACATCTTGGTAAATATTAATAGAAAATTAATTGGCAGTTCTAGTCATGTGTATGTCAACAAAAATGACTGAAGAAATCAAAATATTGCTACAGTCTGCTTGGTTTTCCTGATGTTGTGGAAGTAGCAAATAGGTTATTAAATGTATTTTCTCAAAGATGTATATACTTCCAGCTTTCTCTGTTATCAGTAGGATTTAAGAAACTAAATGTGTTTATAGAGCTCCTTATAAGTGGGGTTATTTAATACTAAAAAGCAGAAATACCCTCATGTACTATTCAAAGAGTGTAGGGACTGTCTTACCTGCTATTTAGCAATGTTCTCTCTTTTCCCTATAAACAGAAACATAGTGATCTTATGCAATAATTTATTTTACCTTTGGGACACAAAAACCTTTCTGCTTAAGAGTTACAAAGCCATCAAGAAATCTAAAGTGACTGGCAAAGATATCAATGTTTTTTCCATCTTGAGTGGGTCATAACAGGGCAGCAAAATGGCACGGTAATGGAAATTAAATGTCAGCCAGAACATTTATAGGGGACATTATTACTTACCCTGAGTAAGAGTTTAAAAAGAACATGCTGACTTTGGTTAAGTTATTAACCAGAGCATTCTAATGTTTACAAATTAAGGAAGTCATCCTAGGAATTATCCTTTCTGTGACCAAATAAAGTCATGTACAGGACCTTCCTTCCTTGTTAGCTGTAGTTTAGGCTAGATATTAAGATATCAAGAGATTCCAAATCATATCTCTAGGATGCTAGGGCAGGAGAATTCCAGCCATGCACAGCTCAGTGTTGTGTCTCCAGGGTAGGGATGTACCAGTTCAATTCCACTCACAAGTTGCTCCAGAACAAGAAGGCTACTTTGCAAAGCTAGATTATGGTTTCATTAAATACCAGGTTCACCAAGCTGTAATACTAAAAATCCTTGAAGAGCTGATAATAAAATATTGGAATATTCTGATGTGTGAGTCTTCACGGATAAAGAATATTAGATTCTCTATACAACACAGATGAGTTAGTCACAGAAATAAATATTGCATTACTTTGAAATGCTGAACACCTTGATCACAAACCTGTCACAGAAAGGGTTTTAAGATGGAGGCAGCAATAATAGCAGGCAGCTGTAACTCTCCAGTGTTGAATTCCCTCCAGAGACAAAAAAAAAAAATCATCATTTAATGCCTATTTCTCTGTCGTGGAAAGCACAAAAAACTAAACCAACACTAATGGAAAAAAACACCCACAAGAACTTACATTGTAAATTAGAGCTTTAGATAAATGTTTTCTGAGTGATTGCTCAAAAAGTAATAGCTCTCAACATTATTTCTAAACAATACACAGTTTCAGTATTAACTCCAGTGATCTGGTTCTTACCTACTACAATGGACAAAAAGTCCTTTGTGCAGGATACATATCCACATTTTTCATAGGCCCCTGCTGTGAGAAAATTTTCTTTCTCAAGATTACTCAGCTTATAATCTATGACAAGAAAAAAAAAAAAAAAGGATTTCTCTTTAAGCTTCTCTTCAAACTTTAGGCTGTCAATCACTGAAGGAAAAAGCAAGGGAGAAGGGATGGAGGAAAGGGGGCAAAAAGGTGTGCACATTTCCACACACAAAAGAGGTAGAAAGTATTTCTGTGATGGGCACATAAGACACTGCTTTCTGTAATCAAATCCCCAAATTCACCCTCCCCCTTCCTGCCTGTCTTTCATTACATTCTGTTTGTCATATTCTGTTTTCCCATCTGGTGGCAGCTGTGTACATCTAATGAATCCTCCAAAACTTTCGGCTTTGTATCCTTGTTTGGCTCCTCAGTTCGTTTGCTGTTAACTTCCTGAAAGCTTTTCTCACCAGCAGTCACTGGGGTGGCACGTTTCCACTCTGCAGGTGTAAGGCAGGCATTACTACTGCTCCCTGTGTTGCTTCCCGGTTCTAAACCCCATTTTTATGGCTTTTAGATTACACTAATAGGCACACACTATACAGAGCAATATTCACAAATGACCTCGTTGTTCAGTATGCTGCATCCCATATGTTTGCTTATGGCAATAAATCCAATTGCATTACTTCAGCTATGGCAGATTTATACCTGCTTCCTATCAGTCAATGAATTGACTTTAAAATTTTGTTCAGAGTTTTTCATTACCCGTTCTGAATCATCCCTTTCATACCTATCAAAATTGGTCTCCATTGATACACACCCTCAGTCCTTACTTTCTAATAATAAATCTCAAATTCATCAGCCCCCTTGCCAGGTCTCTCATCCATGAGTAGCAGAGCATTCACCTGTTATGCCCCTGAGCTGTGGAATTACCTGAACTCAAGTCTCATCTCCAAATCCCCTGAGCTTTTCTAATCCCTCTTTGATTCACACTTATTAAAACTTACTTTTCATATTTGATCCATTACTGACACATGCTGTAGGCTTTACTGACATAAAAATAGTTCTATTTCCTTTATAGATGATGCACTGACAATGTCAAGACAAAAAAAAAAAAAAAAAAAAAAGAGAGAAAAGAAAAGCCTCTTTCTTTATTGGTTTTATATATAGATTGCAAGACTTGCTTTTTGCTTTACTCTATCTTTCTGACTTTCTTTTCTGGCATTAAACATCAGCTCATCTTCTTAGGCTGTGGTGTCCAGACCTCAGGTCTGAGAATAAAAGTAGAAATTCCTATGGCTATTAGGAGCATATCATGAATCAAATGCAGAGTACTGAGTAGGCATATCATAAAAATCTAATTTGTAGTAAAGGCATTTTACAAAACATTAGGACCCAATTATCCCTATGGCCTAATTGAGTGCTGTGCTCAAGAAAACTGAAGCAGAGGCAGAAAACTCTCTGGGACATTCCTGAAGGGACTCAGGTGTTCCAGTGTCCAAGCTCTGGACTGTTTTGCCAGCAGTAGGCATGCCTGTGTATTTCCTGCACACACTCAGCTTGCTGCTTAGTTAGAAAAAAACACATCAAACACATTATTTGAGTGCTTTGAGGTGAAGCACAAGAAGCTCTGAAGCATATTAAGACTGTAACCCCTGAGAGCAGGCATAATCTCACCCCAGGATCTGCATCCAAGTGACCTACACTCCATCTCACCCCTTTAAGGGGAAAGCATTGATAGTTTTGAAGGCAGATTTAGCCCAGAGGAGCACATGTGTATGAGATTTATTTTCTGATCATATGAAATGGCTGCACTTGCAATTCTTTTTATTCTCTGACTGAATTTACTAAACTTAATAAACTGTGAGTTTTCAGTGATTTCTCAAGTCTTGCACATCCCACTGAACCCCATGCAGCAGGGCGCTGCTCAGCTCTGGCTGCTGTCTGGGCTCACACCTGGGAACACTGACCTGGACTTCCCATGGCTGGGACATGGAAAGAATTGCCATGGTGTGCTTGTTCTGTTACCAAAAATAATGAATAGCACTGGGGAAGGGAAAACTCAGAACAAACAGGCAAATGGTGATGATTTCTCTTTCATATTTACATTCTTCCCCAGTTTAACAGTCTGTAACACAGCTGAACAGGGTACATACATTTAACATTCTTATCTTTACTGGTTGAGTTCTAAGTCCAAGGCTTGGTCTGAGGTTAACAGCAGGTCACCACTTTTACTCACACAGATTACCTGTGCATTGAGTTTGCTTCAGTGCTCTGGAACTTCTTCACTGTTCTCTGGTTTCTTTAAAATCAACATCATGGTTCAGAGAGTTCACCAACAAGCCCTTTAAATACTCGTTTCCAAGTATTTAGAGCTGCCTCTGCCCTTTCTATCAGATGTTATTGACATTAGGCCATGCCCAGGTTTTTTTTCAACTCCTCTGATGCAAAAGTCAATTAGTAGTGGTAAGGTAGAAGATAAAAGAGGAAACGCATCCAGGTTTTTTGGTGAAAGACATAAAAGCAAGGCTTGCTTTGCTCCCAGAGGTCTACTGAAGAGACTCCTTTACACACTGAGCCAGAACACCTGCTCTAAACTGGTGGTTGCAGCAGAAGACAATTAACTTCTTCCTGTGGTCTTCTTAAATTCCCACAGCACTTGCTGCATCAGGGAATGCCAAAGGGAATGGCCCCAGTGCCATGTGCCATCCCTCCAGGGTTTGTGTTAAACACACAACATTGTGGGTTCAGGCTTTTCAGGGATCCAGCTACTTATGCTGTGGAGAGCAGGCAAGGGACAACAACATTTAGGGCTTTGAACTCACAGTTTAGAAAGTGTAGGAGGGAGAGTGTCTGTTTAGTTTAAGTTTCTGGATGGAGAAGCTCCTCCAAGCATGACAGGCAGCTCAGGAGTACATACACAAGTGGCTGTTTAAAAATTTAACAAGCAGGCAGTGGAGGCTGCTGTAATAGGTTGATCAAAGGCACGAGGCAGCATCCTGACAGTGAGTGAGTGGTAGCAGCTATGATGGGGTTGGACTCTAAAGGGCCTGGAAGGTAAAAGCAGTTATTTCTGATGCAGCACAGGAAAAGGAAAGATGCCAGAAAAGGATAATGAAAGAAACTGATCTTTCCAGCACTATCCACCACAGCTACAAGTGGAACAGAACACTATTTGTCAAGGCCAGAGTGAGGGATGTTGCTGTAGCTGAGAGAGATGAGAGCCTGAATGAGCTGGATATAAAATCCTGTATGGAAATCTTTCTCAGAAGTGCTAAAGGAGGAGAATCTGTGAGACTGAAATGTTGTCCAGAAGCTTCTCTAGTCAAAGACTGGGGGCCTGACTGCCAGGAAAGGGTGAGGACAGCAGGCAGGGGCTCTTTGAATCCTACTGAGCTTTCCTGATGACTCCTGAATGCAGGTGCCAGAGGTGGGGACAGATATGAGCTTGGGGAAAACATGTAGATGCTTTCATTAGAGAGACAGAGAGTGATAAATGTTTGCAGAAAATATTAGCTAGGATGAAAGAGCAGGAAGGAGACAAGAAAAATAAGCTTTGAGAAGCAGCTGAAGAAAGCAAGGAGGGGGTAGCAGGATTAGACCCCTTGTTAGTTTTTCCCTCACTGCTCAAAGACCCATCACTTCAGTTATTTCATTCCTGTGGCTCATCCCTCACCTGCTGCAAAGGAGTGCAATGGAATGGTGATTTAGAGGTGGGGAGTGCCAAGGCCACCTTATGCCAGCCTGAGGTGAGGCTGACAGAGCAGGAGAGAAACAGAGCTCTGCCCGCCAGCAGCCACTCACCCAGACTCGTTCGGCACCAGCAATCACTGTAGCTTAACAAAACTATAATATATGTTGTTGACAATCTGGGAATCTTCTCTGAAAAGCCAAATCTTGCCTTTTTTCTCTTTTTAATGAACTATTTAATTTTTTCCAATGTTCTGCCTAGTCATTCTAAAATATTCCTCTTCCGATTAGCTATACAACACATGGCACAGTGGGAGTACTCTGTGGTTACAGACTAATTCTAAAACCAATTTAAAACAATGTGCATGTAATTTACCATGTATATGCCTCTAACATTCCCTAGGCAGTTGTACCCTTTATTACAATCAGGGAAAGTCTTTTACTGTAGCTCTTCAGTTTTCCACACATTGCTATTTTTAAATAAAGTTTTAGAAATACTTACAGTTCTTAGAGAAAACTAATCCATTTGCATCTCTACATCCTGTGAACATACCAAGTTTATTCTTGCATAAGTTTTTGGGTCTAGTTCTTGCTCATAATTTTTGTAAAATATAATGTCAAGTGGAAAGATGCAGAAAAAAATCTGTTTATACATTGAAAGAGTTAGAGGACAATCTATTGGAAACAGAGTGAAGAAAACCAGGGAAACTACAAATCTAAGGACAAATATGGATGACATCAGAGGCAATTAACAGCTCAGGGAACAGAGCTTTGGCTGGAAACAAGACTAAAAAGCTTGGAAATCCTTTGGAAAAGTAGATTACAAGGTACTGAAGCTAAATTTTAGAAAATCTGGAATGGAAACACAGTTAAGAGAACCCAGACGGGCAAATCCTGCAAGGGAAGGATAAACTAGGAAAGATATTTTTGTCACTCTTTGCATGGAATAAATTTGTAGGAAAATTGGTCTAGATAAGTGAAATGAGAAAAGTTTTGAGATCTTACCTTTGGACTATCATCTGACCATCAAATTAGAAATGTTGCTGAAAAAAATACAAATGTGAGTAAACAATTTTGCATTTAAAAAGTAGTGTTACCTTGCATAGAACCATACATACTTTATTATTGAATACTTTTTTGAATATTTAATTGACAATTTATCTGCAAATGGAGAATTTAACACACATTACCAAATACTAACAGAAAAACATGTCAAGTTGTAGAAGGGAATCTGAATTGAAAATGACCTTCCACTCTCCTGCATAGAGATGCAATTATAGAGATATCTACAATTTCCCAAATTCAATTGGTGCTTGATTCAATAATTTCTCTCCATTTCATGCTGCCTCTTTCTGTCCCTCTGGAAGCAGGCAGAGTGCCAGGTCCTATTGGATAACAAGGATGTAGGAATAGGATTTATTTTCATACACTTAGTTCTTTCTTATCAAATACAGACAATTTGATGTCTTTCTTGTATCATTTCTGCCATCATCCAAGAGCATTTCACAAAGGCATTAAGGTATTATTTTCTGAGTCTCTGACAATATTGTTTGTTCATAAAAAAGGATGAGGTTGCTGAGGAAAAGAGATTAAAAAGGCAAGCCTAAATCTAATAGAAAAATTGTATAACTGGGAGAACCCTACATATTTATTCCTTCAAATAATGACAAGAATGTCCTGAGGTGAGACAAATACCTGAGTTGGTGTGCTCGCAATCATTACATCAGAAATTAAGTTGCACATACTACAATCATACTTGAATGAAAAAAGGGTTATCCAAAGAGGCAAAACTGATGTGCATAAAGTTCCCCAATGTTACAAAAATCCATTTTCTAGAGTCCCAGACTGTAAAGTGTCCTTTGTTGTCTAATCAGTCACAAAGACAGAAAAACTGAGTACTGCATATGATTTCAACAATATCACTTCTGTGAGTAAAAGAATACTTCTTTGTTAAGGCTTAATGACAGGAATTAGTAAACTATCAAAGCTACATTAAATTCACCAGTTTGACTGGAAAAAACATTCCTATTTGGTAAAATGTAACAACAAAACAGCCAATTTAAAGTATACGTCTATATTTTTAATAGATCAGAATGAAGATTCAGGTTTCAGGTGTCCTGAGTTCCAAAGTTTTTGGATGTTGTACCAAAGTGAGCATGTGAACTCTACACACCAAGATGACAGTGGGAGAAGAAAAGGTCAAACTTACACCCTCCTGTACCTTTGTTGAAGGCTACAAGATGCCCAGAAAGTTGGTGAAGTCCCCAACAGCTGGGAGGAACATTCTGTGTGATTTTCTTGCACTACCAGGGCCAGCTAGAAACAGCTTCTGTAGATGGAGGCTGAGATTAATTCAATCACCTGTCAAAAGCAAGAAGTGGAAAAGTAGCTGAACCAAAATAAAGTTACATGCATTATTTTATATAAGGCCCTGTACATTACCAGAGAAAAGTTGAATTATTTCCTTTCTCTTTAGGCTAAAATATTAAGCAGCAAAACCCAGGGGAAGAAAAAAAACCACAAATGATCTCACTATGGTAGTTTCACTTGGATAAACTACCTATCTGTTAAACACAGTTAAAAGTTAAAAGTATAAGATTGATTAAGAGAGGAAAAGTATTTCTTCGAATATTAGCAGAAATGTTTCAGTGTCAGGCACAATTATCGAAAAGGAAAACATACAGAATTTAAATGGGAGATTTATCCTAAAACCTTGCATTATTTTCTTTCTTGCCTGGTCCATTATGGGCTGTCAGGTCATCCTTTTCATTACCATTTCCAAGGATTGTTACAGAGCAGAGCTGCCTGGGATGCAGAGGAAGAGTTTCTTACTTTCCTTTGAGTTGTTAGTTTCTAACAGAATAGTTTCTAATGAAAAACATTGAACAAGAATTTTTTAGAGAAACATGTCATGTCCAAGATGACCTGTGACCAGAGCTCACTGCAGAGTTTAGATCCAGGATCTAAACCTTTTTTCCTCCCACTCAGTTCAGAGCAAAAATCTGAGCATACACGTTTCAGGTGCAAATTATGACCAGTAGGAATTCTGTACAGAGTAGGGGAAAACAGAAGAGGAAGGGGAAAAAATAACTCTCCTGCAGCCTTCTCTACTCAACATATCATGTCAGCAGCTCATAAAAGCCAGCCTTCCTCACCCAGGTGTACATGCTCATAAGCACATTAAGCAGTGAGTTCAGCCTTTGATCACAGATCATCACAAAGCACACACCAATAAACTTCATCTGCAGTGTGCAATGGTATGGCTTTCTCTAAATTTTTAAAATGATTTTCAGAAGTGGACAGTCAGAAACAAAACTGGAGGAAAGAGCAATGTGCTCTTTTTGTCCATAACATCCTTCTGTCCCTTGTTGGGTACACATGCAAAAACAGGGTTGATTCTTTTGTTCAGACAGGAACTTGAAGAGGTCATCCAGTTTAGAGATGCAGACTATGCCATCCAGAGTTGATTAGATAAAACACAGGAAGCATTTCCCACAAACCAATTTTCAAAACATCCCTTGTGGCCCAGGTTCAAACTAAAAGAACAATTCCCAGTGAGCACTGGAAAAAGCATGGGAAATCCTACTGGAAAGTTGTTTGCACAGAAAGGGAGGTTTTGTGTGATTCACACACAGTTAAAAAAACTGAAGATCCCAATAATTAAATTTTAGGAGGGTTTTTTCTTCACTGACAGAGGCAATAGGTGAAGTACAGTGAGAAGCATCTATTTCCAGTTGTAGCACTGAGAGCACCAGTGCAATCCCACTGTCCTTCACTCACAGTCTTGAAAACACTTTCCTGCAGGGAGTTGAAAACAAGCAATGAAATCCAGGACATTCAAGGAGCAAAGAGTAGTTTACAGAGAAGCCAGAGGAATCTTTGAGTCAATCTTTTACTATGAAGCAGAATAACATTTCCCCATCTGGAGTGACTGAGCTTCTCTGCATAACAAGTGGTACAATAAAGAACAGGCACGTGTCAGAGCAGAGAAATTCATCCTGCATTCATGCTCCACACAGGGCTTGGGTCCCCCACACTGGATCCAGGAATTTGAGTTGATGTTTGTACATCAAATAATTTGAATAATGCTTTTTTAACATGTAGATTGCTTCTTGAAAGAGACCTTCTATACCCTTTTTTTTCTTTCTTTCTTTTCACACCACTAGAAGTGGAAGAGCAATTTCATATCTGATTTTCTATTGAATTATTTTCTTAGTTTAGTTAGAGAAGGCAAAAAGATAAAGCACTGAATTATCCAGCTCCTCATTTCTTAACATTTTATTGATAAGAAAAGCTTGTTTTTCAAGTTATCCCAGTCCAGCCATTTTCTGAATAAATACCAACTTCTCTTGGGCTCTTTTCTTCCTCTCGTTTCTTTCTTTTAGCATGAACAACAGCCTGACAACAAATGTGCAGGCAAACAAACATTTTCACAACCAGAATTATAAAAGAAAATAGCACATTTCTCTGTAGGAAGATACTGAGAACTGTTGTTTATATGTGTCCAGAAAATGTGATTAGTTAAGGACCACATACCTAAATTTTAAAATTTCTTTACTAATAAAGGTGTGTGCTCTGTTTTGTTTCCACACAAATGTAGGACTTCTCAAAGTTATATCTTTAAACTAAGTCTACAAATCACTATCAGGAGTTGAAATACCTGCCCTTTGTAATTTCTAGGGTAGAAGCTCAACCTGAAAAAAAAAAGACAATGAAATGATTTTTGGAAAGCTGATATCCTGCTAGGTATTTTGAGTTACATCTGGGGAGACATAGACTTATCTGTGTTAAATTAAATGTATTTTGTGAAAATTACTTGAAAGAGCATTATGTAAGAAGTCCATACACATTGTAAAACATACAACCTACTGAAATAAAAGGGAAAGGAAAAAGTGACTTAGAAATAATCAAAAAGTTCAAGGCTGCATCTTTGAAACATTCATTGGAAAGCACTTTGTTTGCGTAAGAATCAGGCTAGTCTGCAAACTTCAAAAGTAATTGATTAATATTATTTGTTTCTTATATTATTCATTATCAAAATTAAATGCTGTAAGTGAAGGTTGTTACAGGAAGTTAGAAGAGCTGCCTAAGTTTAAATGGCCTTAAGTTCAATTAGATGTTTTGGAATAGCCTCAGCTTGTTATGGTTGTTTTACACTAACTAATCAGACTGCCTGTTATCAAGGTTTAGCTAATTACTAGTCAGACACTTGTTTTGTAAAGCTCAAGCAGCTTTGACAATTGTTGAAATTAGGCCTTCTTCTCATACTTGAAAACTCTGAAATAACAAAACCAAAGCCTACCACATATGAGCCTCAACATCAGCGGGTGAATTTATACTTGTGTAGACAATCAGAAGCACAATTTGAACTGCCTATGGCAGCAGGGGAAGGGAAAATAAAAGACTAGAACAAATAAGAAAATAATCATAATGAACCCCACGAGGAAGAGATTAAAATGATCTCAGATTGTTCTTTGCTAATGGACCACAGCTCATCACCATGAAGTGGCTTTCTGTGCCTGACAACTCGTGGTGTCCTCTGCCCTGCCACAGGGAATTCCTGCAGTTCTGCATGTTCCCCCATGCCTGTGGAAATCCCTTTTGCACCCAGCCCAGCACATGAATCCACCCTGATTATTGCTCCCCAGGGCAGGGCAAGGGGCAGACCTTGGTGTCCCCAGTGCCAGCCCTGTGTGCTGCTGTCCCAGGCAGCCACAGAGGCATCAGTGCAGAAATTCTGCCCCTCAGCCACAGCTCCTGCCCTGCTGAGGAGGCAAGTTTTGGTAATGGGGGTAGGAATGTGGCATCCTTAGAAATGCTGCCCTTTGTGTGAGGATCAGCCACAAGTGGAAAGGCAGAGGGACTGACAGAGTAACTACACGCATTTTGTTGCCGTAAGGAAAAGGGTTTTAGAGAGGCAGAAGAAATTTCCAAGTTTCTTACATTCTTCGCTGTTATAATACATTTTTGTCCACTTGCAGCTCTCGGTTCATTATTTCAGCTCCAGTCCTACCTGCCAGGTTATTCAAGTACCACACAGTAAATTTGTGCTAGGCAGAATCTCTCCCTTCTACTATTCATATTTCCTGAGGAGACAGCGCCGTTCTTACAAGAGGAGGCATTTAATTCACAGCCCTGCCACGGGC
This sequence comes from Catharus ustulatus, assembly GCF_009819885.2. Classification (NCBI taxonomy): domain Eukaryota; kingdom Metazoa; phylum Chordata; class Aves; order Passeriformes; family Turdidae; genus Catharus; species Catharus ustulatus. The sequence goes on along the minus strand of NC_046222.1, from coordinate 7,712,680 downwards.
TCCCTGTGTGACCAGAGACAAGCCACTTAACCTTTCAGTGCTTTGGTTTCCCCTTCTCTAAAATGGGAAGAATAACAATGCATTTCTTACCTTTTATTCATTTTGTCTGTTTAGACTCTAAGCTCTTTGAGGGTGGAGGTTATCTGCACTAAGTTACAGGACTGCAGCATTTATCTGTATAAAAATATCAGTTGCCCGTGTAAAATAGTTCACAATTTTTATTTTCATAGATGAACTGAAGTTCAGCACTATCTGAGCAAGTGCAAAATGTTCAAATGCTTTTTTAAAAAGCGAGAAAATTGCTCCACACTGCCTGTGCTTACAGATACTCTGCTGTCAGCCTCTAACAGCAGCATTTAAGCAGCGCTGTAGTGCCTGGATTCCTTATTTGTGACAGCTGAGAATCTTACAGATGGAGAGGGGATTAGGGACTGCCTTGTCTCTGAATTCCCCAGTTTTCTTGTTCATTGAATTGTTAATGTGATTTTAATGCAGACTTGCAGGTATATTCTTGCTTGATGCAGTGGTCTCAATATGCTGAGTAGCCACAATATTTCTCGTTTCAGCCCAGAACGTGTCACAATTTGGGGGCTTAAATTGCTGACACTTAAGTGCAGCCAGCTACTTACTCTTAAAAACAGAAAGAAAAAGTGTGTGTATACTGGCTTGCTAAGATCCCTGACTCCCTGTTTACACTCACCTAGATTCTAGCTCAGATCTTCCACCTTCAATAAGAATATTTGTGGCTTTTTTGAGACTGGGAGAAATGGACACATTGGTCTACACTGAGACTCAGCATGGAAAATGGTAGAATTGCCTGATAAGCTTGTGGAAATGGAAAAGCATTTGTCTTTTAGGCTATCAACCTTGTAGTCATGTCTGCAGGCTTTACTTCAGATGCCACAGTCAGAGTGGCTTTGTTCTCCCCTGTGTGAGTTCTTACCTCTCCAAGATAGCAGAGGACAAATGCTCCTGGGCTTGGAACCTGTTTTATGGAGTTCAGCAAGGTTGGTTCACCCTTCCCAGTAAATTTATACTGAGATCTTTGGGAAGACAGGGGGAGAAAGGCAGTATGAGGGACTGCAATGGAGAAATGTATCTTGTCCAACTACCAGCACTGCTGAATTATTAATGTTCTTTCTAACAAAGGCTGTACCATGGTTGACAAGAGCCTTAGCAATTAAACATGTCACCACTATGAAAAATATTTTTCCCTGTTCTTAAGACAGCTAAGACTTTCCTATAGTTGAATCTGTATCTGAAAATGCTATCTGAATAGTATCTCATATACAATATGAATATTTATCTGTATTGAGACATTTTCTGATTAGTTTGGGTTTTTTTTGGTTTTTTTTGGTTTTTTTAGCACCACACTTAGATTTATTCAGTATTCAAATTTCTAATGCAATCTGAGTTTTGTGCCCAAGATAGTGACTTGCATTTTCAGAAACAGCAAAGCTCCAAACCACAGAGACAATACAGCAAACGTTTTAGATTTCACTCAATACTGTGTATTGTTGATGGTCCAGGTTTCTAGGGAGTTGAAAGTTTGCCTTTGAAGCTCAGGTAGAAAACATATATCTTAAGAGTTTCAGATCCCAGTTTTTTTTTTTAATCATCCAAGACTCATGTTTTTCCTTTAAATCTGCCCTCTGTCAGCTCTTTCTGGGTTGCTTCTTTCAGAACTGAATAGAAATAGTGATAGAGAAATTCTGGTGACTTTCACAAGTATTCACAAAAATCAGAGGCTTAGAGCAGGGGTTTAATTCACACTCAAATGTTTGAAATGCTAGTCATCCTTTTTAAGATTTATAAGTGAAAGCAGATTTGCATCAAAGTTTTTTTAATACAAATTTTTCAATAGTAAAGCAATAGTACCAAAATAAGAGTTGGAATCAGCTGGAATGCAAAAAACTTAAACAAAACTATTTTTACATGAAATAAATATATGTTGACTAAAAGAGAAAATATTTGTTTTTACTTTATATAGAGGTGTCTGTTTACCTTGACCATGGTGTGATTCTTGGGGTATCCTGCACAGGGTCCTGATGGGTTCCTTCCAACTGAACACGTTCTGTGACCTACCCAAAGCTTTATATTCTTTGTTCAAAGAGCAGTGATACATAGGAAATAAATTGGATCTTTTTTTCCAAAACTATCAGTATTGATAAGCGTCATGGTTTGATACACAATAATAGATTTTCACGCAAGCAGAGGCTCATTATTGCCCACAAAGCTGGGAAAAACCCAATGTTTTTGTTGAGAGATACCATGAACACAGTTCACATGAAATATTTCCTGTTCATGTTGCAGAGGATGTTGCCCTCAAGTTCTGCATCTTCAGGGCATCCTGAGAGTTGGGAGCTCCCTTCTTCACACAGAATGTCTCCTCTCCTCTTAAAAGGGAGAAAAGATGAACCTGCTCTTTCCCTCTCTGTGCAAAGAGCAGTATTAATGCTGTGTTACTTCAGGTGTAAATCCTAAACAAGTCTCTGATCCATAATCACCAGAACCACAACCAAAATCATTTGCTATCTAAGCAAAACGAGGAAGACAACGAACAGAAGGCAAACACGTATTTCTAAATATTTCATTGTAACCACAAATTATCAGAGGAAAAGTGTCAGGGCTGTAAGCAGCAGAGAGAAGCTGTTCATTTAGTAAACAACTGTAGATGGTAAAATGTAATTATCACAAAAGCAAACTTTACTAAGGGGATAAGTGTGAGACTGTTACAGTAAAAGGTCTCTTTGCATTTCTAATCTGACAGGCTGAATGTTCTCTGGAGAAAACAGTTCTTAATAAAACCGCAGAAGCAAGAGGTTCTTTTCAGCTCTTGTTCTCCACTGAGCCTCTGGTAATAAGCTTACAAAGCAAATTAAACTTGTTTGTTTGCAGTAGTGACCACGTGTGGACGATAAACAAAAGCCTTGCTCAGTATTCACTGCCAAAATAATATAAGCAGATTTTAGAAAATTAATCATTCTTGACTCACAAGCTGAACTAATAATCTGGATCTCAGTTCTTTTTTCAGCCTGTGATAACTCTTTAAAGTCGCTTTTAGGGATGAAGTAAAATGCTCAAGAGGAGCAATAAAAGCCAAGATCATTCTGTGACCAGCTTTCTAACCTTAAGCCTTGATACAGGAGATACCAGAAGCACCAGCTCTTTAAGAGCAACCAGACACACACACAGCTTCTGTCTACAATTATCCTTGAGACTAACTTCCTCAGAAGTATCTTTAATACTTCTATAATTCTTCTATCATTAATACTGTAGATAAATTTATTGCAATATTTTAAATGGGAAACCCAGTCTTCAATTTCTACATTTTTATTTAAATATAGCCAAGCCTGTCCTTGCTTACTATTCTATCATTTAGAGCTTTATTGCTACTCAGTTGCCAAAAATATGAATATGCAAAATTTGAATTGTGAAAAATATATCCTAACATGGGACTGGTGAACAAAAATTCCTTCCCAGTGTTCCCATAGCTTCTGTCACCTGAGTGGGCACAGTCACACAATGTCAACAATCAGAGCTGTAGGTCTCAAAAGGACAAAAAACTGAAAATTGATAAGAAATATTAGATGCAAAATATCCCAAATGCAACCCTTTAGGACTACAAGGAGTTTTGGATTCACCAGAATCCATCTGTCCTAATCCATCTTTACTTCCACTTGCTTCCATTCCACAACAGTAATTCTGTAAATCCCTGCTCCACAAAGTCCAGCCAGCTTCTGGAAGGTCCAAAAGGTCTTTTGAGAGAGGTTTGGAATTGTTTCATCAGTTCAGCCTGTTCATTTGGGAACAGGCAATTTGATGTTTGGAACATCTGCATTTGTTCCTTGCTTTCCCAATCCTCAAGGTCCAGAAGAGCTTCAAACCACAAAATCAGTTGTCTGTGTAATAAAACGCCAACCTGCTCTTGAAAAGTTATCACAGCTCAGCAACAGGTGTTTGGTTGGTAAATCTGATGACATTTCTTCACATTTCTTCCGTGATTCTCCTGCCCTTTCTCAGCCAAAGAACTGAAGTTAAATGGAGCTAGGCTCTGGTAAAGGTGGTTGTTCCTAATTTAGCAGCTCTGCCGATGTCTGTGGTTTGTTTGTGGCATCTTAATCACATTTTTTATATGATTAAGGAGCCAACATTGTCTTGAGTTTCAGGGCCATAATGCCCTATTGATTTTGAAACAAACTCCTCATTGATTTCAGTAGGAAACTCTACTTATAAAGGGAAAAAATACAAGAAAAAGAAAGAAAAAAATGATCAATGGCATATTACAACCCTTGGAAGGTAAACAGGACCGGAGAAATAATTTGAAAATGTTTCACGCATTACAAAGAGATTTTGTTTCAAAACATGAGGAAATCAGACTACTGCATTGTCTGAACTGTCTATTGATTTCCAGGCTCAAACACTGTATAAAGTACAAACATGCAATGTTCATACCTGCCTGAGGGAAACATAACAAAACCTGCTCAAGTTATGGCGCCAGGCATGTCCCGAGCACAGCTATAACAACAGCTGTGATGGTGAGGGCAGAGCAGGACTGTGCTTTTCTCCAGATCAGTTATTTCACTAGACTTGGTCAGAGGAAATATATTTTCTCTAATACATGATTTCTGGGAATTTAGTGTTTATTTGGGTTTGGCTTTGAGGGTTTTTTGTTTGGTTTTTTTTTGTCTTTTTAACTAGAAATAAATTGCTATTAGCACACAACCTTTAGGTATAGAATAGACTTCTTAAATAAAAATAAAATAAAATACTACCAACCCCTAATAAAAATAGATAAAGCCTTCAATTTGTATTAGTGTAAGACGTTTCCAAAGGAAAGGGGGTGGGGAAAAGGTACTTTATCAAAAAGAACCTTGCTTGCTTTTCCTGCAACTTCCTCTCTCCTGCTCCTGTGAGGACACTGTAATGAGGAGCTACCAGACTGCAGTAGAGACTTGTTCTCCTCTCCAAGAGCATTTTTGAACCTCACTCTCAAAAAACAGCAAAACTTTATGGTGCATTAGCCTGTCAAATAAAAGCTCTAATATATGCTCTTCAATTCCTTGTTCATGTGGTGCTTGGCTTGGCTGCACTGTGACTGTGCTCATCAGGTTATTCTCCACGCTAGTGCAGGTGATTTATTGTGGTCACAAGCACTGTAAAAGCAGCAGAGCCAAAGGGATGAGAGCCATCCATCCCACCCAGGGACAGAGGGATTGTCCCTAACCAAGTGTGGAGAACCAGCAGAGCCAGCCTGGGTCAGCCTGCAGCCAGCCATGTGTGTCAGACAGCACTTAAACCCTGGGCTGAGCCCTATGGTCACCTCTGCCCTGTTTTTGCTGCTGTTTCCACTCTCACACAGCCTGGAAGAGGGGCTGGAGCACTGCCTAAGTCCCTCTTTGCAGCCTGATGGGCACATCTAATCCAGACTGGGGTCAGGGCTGCCAGAGCACAGCTCCTCTCTAAAGGTGAGCATTTCAGCTGCTATGGTCTGCAGGGAAGGATTGAGATCTCTAGATGGGACAATAATAGACAGACTCTGGATGGTGACATAGGTAGGTCTGCAACATGCTCAGCAGTTAGTCACATGTTACTTCTGGCAGTGTCAAACAGCATTATTCTCTCCACTTCCCTTTCTTTATTTGTGCTTGGATAGAAGATATTTGATCTTCTTCCTTAGGAAGATAAACTAATATTCAAATTACACCAAGAGAGAGGAGATGTATTCCTTTCATGTCCTGGAATGGTAGTAGGAGTGAAAACTTGGAAGAAAAAGATTACTGTCCCTGAAGATCTAAAGATCTCATGTCTTTGCTTCCCTCTCCCCCATAAATCAAACTGTAAATTGTAAAAAGGGAATAAACATTAAATAGAGGTATTAGAAATTCGGAATATTTTGCTTTCGTGTTGGATTTGAAATTAAGACAGCAAATAAATATTTTTTAAAATACAAAAACGCAGTGAAAGATGAAATGGCTCCAAATGAATAAGTGATTGCTAAAAATGAAAGTTCTGCACTATCAACTCCACCATATGAAGATACTTGAGCACCCCTGTGGGTCCCTGTGATGTTTCCCTCCCTGTTCCTAGGGAAACAATCCCTCTATCCATCCTGGCACATTCTCCCCCTTCCAACCAGCTGCTGTGGCTCTCCCAGCTGCCCAGAAAGAGCCTTTCACTCCACATTTCCATGGGATAGCTTGCCTAAGAAAACACACAGTCCTCAAAACAGGAGAGAAAAATTACTTTTCTAACACAATGGTGATGAAGGAACCTTCACAGACCTTTGCTCAAATGCTCTGAGTGTTCAAGGAGAAAATAAAAAGGATTGAGATGTTATTTTGCCTCAAAGCAAGGCTGGAAATGCAGTAACATCTCCAATAAAATGCTCAAGGGGATTTTCAGCTTGCAGTCCTAGCACATATTCATGATCAATGAATAACCAATGGATTCAAAGGCCTGTAGAAATTCATGAACATGTTACCCTAGGACTGCTCTAAAAAATAAAAAAATATCACAATCTCTTAGTTTACAGATGAGATTTGAGTGAGTTTTTAATGACAGAGGTACACAGCAGATTATAATTCTGGAAATGAAAGTTAGTCAGGTAAGTAGAGGGAATTCACACAATGCACATTTTAACAGTTTTGTATTTACCTGAGAGACTCAAATGACTCCTACAGAACAATTATGTCAATCCAGAAACAGCACATTCCAGGACAATGGTGTTCTAAGAAAAGAAAAGAAAAAGCATGTGTAAATATTCAGAATATTCCTCACACCACAAGGACCCAATTCAGAATTCAAACCAAAGCTGTGTCCTGAATGCATTGCCCCAGAGATTGGCCTTTCCTGTGGCTCTGAGATCAGCTGAAAGCCAATTATAATGTGTGATCCCCGGGAAAGAGGAAATTCTTTTTTGTTATTCAAAACAGAATTCCTCTATAACTGTGGCTATAAAGTGACTTCTTGAATTTCTTTACATTTCAAATGCATCTGCTTCCTTGACTAGGAGTGTTTAGTATTTAATAAGAGGGAGAAAAGGTGATTCCACTTTTCAAAAGGCTCCTGTTATAGGTGGTGAATTTCAAAGCACTCTACTTGTTTCTGCTGTTATTTCTGAGAGTGAATATCACAGAATAATTCTGCTGCTATTTTTCCATGTTATTTCTTGAGTTAAAAGACCTGACTGCTATACATTCCAAAGTTGCTGATTTCCACTGCAATTCTTCTGCATTCAAGCTTGCATTATTTATACTGCCTTGTCTGCTGCCTTCATACCTAGCTGTCTTCTCCTTAAATATTAAAGTAATATAAGGAACTTTTAGGTATGCTTTATACTTAAAACAATATCCTATGGCACACAAAGCCCCTGTGTTGTCAAAGGATTACAACTTACAGACCAACTTTGTCTTCTTATTTCAGTTTGGCTCTAAGCTGAAGCACCTGGGCATGTATTCTGTTGTACTGTTTGCATTTGAAAATCCCAGAGAAGCACTAGTAAGTGCGATATGTAATCAAATGTGATTAATCAGATGTCTCTGTAATCACACATGATGGCCTAACTGAAAGATCGTACAAGCTAGTGTCAGAAGCAAAGGACAGGTTAGTGAAACACCATAAAACAAAAAAGGACAGCAAATTAATCAGAATAAGTACCCCATCACACAGGGCCTGTCACTGAACTGAGGTTACACAGCAACAACAAAACTGTCTTCAAATAACCCACCTTGGAAACATCACTGATTCTCCAGTTCAAAATGATGCTGCTCTTTGGGGACTGGTGTTCAGAGCATCAAAAGTGCTCACTTCAAAAAGGAGAACTCAGGTGGCTGAAACAATTTTGAGCCCTCAAAAAGCCTTTCAGCCTGGGGAGGAGCTGGATGGCATTTGCTGTGCAGAGCAGGGATTTGCAAAGGAGGGTCCTGGGAAGGATAGGCTGTCCATGGCCATGGGCTTGGCCACCTGGGTGCAGGGCACAATAGGGAAGCTCTGCAGCAGGGGAGCTTGGCTGGCTCCAAAGACAGACAAGGCAACAAAGAGGTGCCTGCAATAAGGAAAAAAGTCTCCACAAGCTTTCAAGGTCAAGCTTTCAAGGGAGCAATTGTCAGTTTGCTAGCTTTTCTTGAGGTTCTGGGCATTTTAATCAGGCTCTGGCAGAAGAATGACAGGTATTGGGTTTACTCTCTTACTCTTCTCTACAACATGTGACAGATTTCCCTAGAATGCACATATTCAAATAACAAGTAAATCTCACCCTTACTTGTTCCTCTCATGGGAATCCCCCGACCGTTCTGAAAGACAGAGCAGTGCAGCTGGGGGAGATCACCAGGGTGGATTTTTGTTGTTTGTTATAGGAGAAGGTAGAGTTCTTTTTAATCCATTTCTCTAGACTTGATATTATTCAGAAAACAAAGTGGCAATCAGGTGATAGCTTATAGGTCAGTCTACTTATTTCTGGTTATTTCTTATTATATTTTCTACACATTTACCTGTTACTTAAGAAAACACAGTGAAGCATCACAAAACTTGTGAAGAACTGAGCACCTACTAAACAACTCCTCTACAGGGAAAGTCTAAAAAAGAAGTACCTTATCAAAAACAATAACTTGTAAAGTAACTAACAGTGTCAATAACTTGTAAAAGATGGAAAATAATTACTTTCCAGTAATAGATAGACTCCTACAATAAGAATGAAGGGAATTTTTGAAAACTTCATTCCCCTTTCCTGGTACACTAGACACATATAGTGTCTAGTCATTGCAGTGCACATAGCAAGTAATAAAAATGTAGATGGGTGATGTAAACAAGATAGTTTTAAGGTGTGATTTTATTCTTATTCTTCATTGACATTGAAACAGAACAAACATTTCCTCATCAACAAATGAAAATTATTTTTGTGACAAAAGGAAGAAGAAATAGAGAAAAATTAATTACTTTTATTCAGAAGGACAAAATTTTTTACCTGAGAAACCCATGTTCCATGACACAAAAGAATACTGAGCATAAAATCTGAAACAGCATTCAGATTTTATTATGGCATAGATTCTAATAAGAATGGTTTTCATTCTGAGCCTGCAAAGCTGTACATAAAATTATCTTCCTATTTCAAAACAAGTTTTAAAAGAAGTGAAGAAAATTCCACATTTTTAAATGTTAATTGTGTCTTAAAAGAGAGGCTGCATTGGACTCTACCTTTGGGTAGAGTTGATTTGGTAAGGCTTATTTTTCAGAATTATACAGCAATATGCAAAACCCCTGGGGATACTGATTCTATTTTATTTTATTGTTCCTGAGATCAGGGAATTCTTAAAAGGGATCATTTCACCAATCAAGCTAACAGCAGTTCTGAAAATGTTGTAGTAATCTGTATTCTTTATTAAGCATACATTTGCTGACTAAACAAATGATTCTTGTTTATTTCCATGGGATAATAGCCCTGGTGTTATATTTGTCTGCAAGTCTATTGCATGATTTGCTGCCACAGAGAAATGAGAGTTTTGAAAATGAGCAAGATCCAACTGCAGAAACAAACCTCAATTCTACAGAACCCACCTGATCATGCCCATAAAATGATTGTGTTCTGCTGTTCTTTATTAACAATGCTGAACATTTAAGTCTATTAAGATGCATTTCAATACCTCAGCCAAATGCAAATGCCTTTCAACCTTTTCAGAATAGAAAGATTTATCACAGTGTTTAAAGAATGATTGTGCCTCCTTTCTTATACAAGCAGGATTTGTTTTCATGGGTACCATTCCCAGCAATTTAGCAGCTATAATTCAGTGGGCTTGATGTACTCCTGTAAATATTTGTGATGGAACTTGAGTAACAGCCCTGGCACATCTCCTTTGATTTACTGAGAGATACTTGCAGGAATGCAGCCACAAATCACATCACAGCTCACATTGCTAATTACTGAAGTAATTACACAGTTAAAACACCATACAGTGCAGAGAGCAGCTCCTGTCTGCATCTCCTGTTACCAATAAGGATGTTGTTTTATGGCAGCCCATGGGGTGACAGTTATGGCAACAGGTAATGTTTATGAGCACATTTTCATCCCTGCTCTTCCATGATTACATCACAGCAAATAGGTTGCAGAATTAGTAAACTGAATGTGAGCATACAAACGTGCCCTAGCATATGCAGATCTGCATATTTCAAATCCAAGTTCAGATTGCATGAAAGTTCGTGTAGGCCTTTAAACTTAGAGGATTTTTGCTAAATTTGAATGGAAACAGTCTGTATTATTGAGGCATTAAAGCATCACTCAAATCACAGCAAACAACATAACACTACAATCAATTCTTCTATTCATCACTGTCTATTCCCTGTACCCAAGTACAGCTGGTAGGGGAAGCACAAATGCAGTAGGTCCACCCCACTGCACAGTAATTACTACACAGGGATGAAGGCAAAACACCTTCCTGGGCCCAAGCAGTGATGAAGATATTTCCCAGTCACTGGCAGGGCTGCAGAGTAGCAAACTAACCCATAAGAACACAACAGTGAGGTACAAAAATAGTTTACGACACTGATCTCCTTAGTTCAGTATTGATTTTTTCCACTAATGGGTGCCCCAAATTACCTGAAGTTTTAATAATACTTCTCCAAAAAGAAAATTCTTTGGTGTAAAAGAACAGCCCAGAACTGAAATGTCCAACTACATAGGTCTGTAAACCACATGTTCATTTTTGGTTTTGTCAGCCTCAAATCTGAACACAAGTAAAGAATCTGCAAATAGGCAGGCTATGAAACTGAGTAAGGTTGTGTCTGTACCACTAAAGAATCCTTTTGAATTAAGTCTCTCTGATTAGATGTGAAACAGTAATCTGAAGTCAATAGATACCTGGAGGTATTCCTGTTCTTCAACAGCCTACTAACACATTATTCCATTTATTTTCCTTGCACCCTAAAAGAAATATGTCTTACAAACCTAGAGGACAGGCTACATAATGCCATCCCTACAACTCTGAAACTCTTCTGTAAGGTTCAAGCATGAGAATTACTTGAAGCTAAGAAGGAAAGATGCATTGGGTAATAAAATAAAGTCAGTGCAATATATGAGCACCAGGAAGACTGTAATTACTCAACACTTCTTTGAGAAAAATCTCTGCCTTCATTTTCAACTACCAACTCTCATGAATTGTTGTGGCAAAATTACTCTTGAAGATAAATATGATTAGTTACTTAAAATATATTTCTGTATTAGGAAGGCTGCAGACTTGTAAGGTATAAAATTTTAACACACAGTTAGGTATATTACCAACTAGCCAGAAATCCTTTCCCTAAATGACTCCCAGCCCCAAGCTGGCTGCTCCAAGAGAAAGATCTTCAGCTAATCCTCTCACAGTTATGAGGTCACTGTGACAAAAGTCCAATTCTAATTTGGGATGTGTATGGCAGCATATTGCAATTCTCAGGAGGCTCCAGGAGTGCCAGGGCATCACACAGGAGCCTGGGTGCCCTCTACCTAAACCAAGGATGAAGCTACTCCTTCTTCAAAGCCTTCACACCCTCCCTGCCAGTTCCTCCACCCTTTCTGGACAGGTTGGTAGCTGCAGCAGCATTAAGCCAGGCCCCACAGAGGGGCACAGAAGGACCTCAGACCAGTTCAGAGCTTTCCTTGTGCTCTGCCTTGGTCCTGCAGGTAAAACCAGCAGCTGGCAGGGGATATTCTGAGTCCCTGAGAGCTCACCAGAAGGAAACAACTTCTCCTCTCACTGACAGGAAAGGTCTCATGTGCTGAAATAATCTGATCTCCAGAGAGGTGAAGCCCCTCCTGGGGTGGCTTGGGTCCCCAGTAGTTTCTGTGAAGGTCAGTCACCAAGGGTTTCTGCAAACCTACTGCCACACCTGTCAGTGTGATTTGAAGCAGAGGTTTCAGGGCAGGCATCTGAAAAGCTCCTGCCAGAACATTTAAACTTGTGCCACTTGAGCAGTTCTGTAAATCTGTGTTATTCTGTAAAGTCTTGCTTTGGAGAGCTGAAAACAACACGATACTTTTTACCTGTATTTAGAATCTGTTAGCTGAAAAAACTTCATCATTTTTAGAATGACTAACATAACACCCTGCTTTGAAGCTTTCCTTTACTGAACCAGAATGCAATAATTACAAGGTGCCTTATGTCTGGGAGCAATTTCAGGAGCAGGTATTTTGGCTAAACCTACTGAGGAAAATGCTTGCATTGGATAAATCCACAAAAGAACATTAACTGCATGTGAAGCCATCATCCTTTGGGGTCTGGCTTTAACCTGAAAGTGAGATTAATTTTTTTTCTTTTTCCTGGATATAGTTTGCTTTCCATTTTGCTAATGAAGGGTGCCCCTTTGTGTTCTCGTGGTCATTTTTCACACTTGATACCTAAAACATTTTTTGCATAGTGGAATAAGCAAGAAAACATTAAATACACATTTTTCTAATGTGATTTCCAAGGCTATGGAAAGCCTTCCTTCTCCTTTGCATGATTTTAGGAAAGCATTAATTTTACTGACAGAATCATACATTTCTAAAAGGATAAAACTTCATTTAATTCAAAACTGAGCACTGATATATGTAATGATCTTTTACCCATGTGCCATTTGAGGACTACTCTGGTCTTTAAAAAAATTCTGGTTTTCTAATCCTATCTGCCCATAACCTATTAATTAGATTGTGTACAGGACTGTATAAAATTATAATTACTGAGTGTCTGTGGTCACTCAATATAGGAGTACTATTTCAACTTGAAGTCTGTTTGCACTGCATATGACTAAAAAAGAGGAGGGATCTGAATGAAAATTACAAGTTCAACATCACTTCACAAGGTTTCCCAAGTTATATAATTACAGCACCGAACACTGAGCTAAAGCTACAGTAGCTGGTATTATTTCTGTCACAGAAACACTCGATTCAAGTGGCTCCTCTGCCCTGCAATCCCTTCCTAAATGTGCATTATTCAAGCGCAATAACTAATTTTGCTGGAACAGTGCAGAAGCCTTCTGATATCTGCTTAAAGTCATTGCAGCTCTCCAGAATAGACATCATATTATTATTTTTAAATAAAAATCATGGCCATGACCAAAGTGAAAGTTTCATATTATGCTCCTCAAGGAAGATTTAAGGACTGACTGCAGATTGATATAATTCCCTGAGAATTTATCAACCTTTATAAGAAGAAAGAGTTAAAAACATGCTCAGAAAAGATTTTCAAATTCCATCCCACATACAATCTGAATGCAAAAAGTGCCTGAGTTAAAAAATATTTTACATTGTATGATCTTCAAACTCAGAATATAATATTTAAAACGCACTAGTTTACCTTGGCTACAGATTTTAAATTTCCAGCAACAGAACTGGCCAGTAGGTACCAGTGCATAGTACCAGATGGAGATTTTTACATTTATGCATACAGGCACTGGAAAGATAGGAAGTTTTCCTTGCAAGCTGTTCCACATGCTGACTGCAGCACAGAGTTTTACTGAGGAGAATGTAAGAGGTTATGAAAATGAGGTGTGCTTGAATCCCTTTAAGGATGCCTGAGCTATTTTGCAGACCTGCACTCTGTCAGGGGTATAAAGTTTAACCCTCAGAAAAATGGGGCACAAATCCTTCCCTTACTGAACATCATGAGGAAATTTAGCTGGATTATGATCAGAGTTTATTTGAAGTACTGCATGCTGAAAAATGGCCAGTAAGTAAGATTTTACAACCTAAAGTCTTGTTACATGAATTTGTTATTATGTTAAATTATCTTTTATTACAGTCATCATATCACCTATGTCTCCACAAAAAAAAAAAAAAAAAAAATCTTCTTTCTGAATTTTTCTTATGCCATTCTCTTGCCCCACATTTAGTGCAATCAAATTGCCAAAGTGCCCACAAGCTACATACAGTATTTCAAGTATTATGTAAAGATAAGGATGATTCTAAACCATTTTATTACAGCCTTAATTCTCCTGACATACTAAACTCAGAAACAGAACTACCAAACCCTGTAATATCAGCTGCTGCTCAAAAACATGCAAATGAGATACTGTCTTCTGAATCCAGTGAGAATATCTTTCCACACATTTAAATGACTGCACAACTGGTGCTACAATGGTGAATTTGGAGTAGCAAAAACAAGGTGGTATCCTTTAACTTGTAAATGTATATACACATATGTATATTTGACCTTGGAAAACCTCAGAATGCAATACATCACTAGATCCACTTTTGTGTAATGTGAGTTCCCATTTTGGCTGGGATAGAGTTAATTTTCTCCCTGGTAGCTGGCAGAGAGCTGAGGTTTGGATTCAGTGTGAGAATAATGTTGATAGCACACTGATGGTTTGGTTTGTCCTGAGCAGCGTTTGCCCTAAGTCAGGAACTCTTCAGTGTCTCATGCTCTGTGTGTGAGGAGGGGCACAAGAAGCTGGGGGGAGCATGGCTGGGACAGCTGGACTAAACTGTTCCACATCACAGAACATGCCCAGGATATAAATGAGGAGTTGGCTGGAAGGGGCTGTCACTGCTTGGGATGGGCTGGACATCAGTCAGCAAGTGATGAGCAATTCTATTGTACATCACTTGTATTTCTTGGGCTTTATTCCTTTCTCTCTGTCTGTTATGCCCTTTTTCTTTATTGTTATTATTATTATTATTATTATTATTATTATTATTATTATTATTATCAACGTCCTTAAATTATCAGATTGTTTTTGTCTGAACCCTTGGGTGTATCTTTTTTTTCTGATTCTCCTTGTTCTCTCTGATTCCTGTGTGGTGTTTACTGTGGTGCCAGCCAGGGTTAAACCATGCCAGTGAAGTAGACATCAATTTGACTTAATCTGTTTTGCCCTTGACTAGATTACAACCCCCTGCAGAATTAAATACTGTTAATGAGTTTTGGATTATATTCAGAAAGACAGGCCTTGGAAATAAAGAAAAAAAGGTGGGCTTCAGTTCAGGCAAACACTTCAGTACAAAGGTATATTAAAGTACAAAATGTGAGTGTTTTTGGGGGAAACAGAGGGGTCCCTACTGAGCCTCTTCAGGACCTACAGGCTCAACACCACAATGTCATTTTAGTGCTTCAGCCAGCCAAAAGGTGGTCACATCAACCAGGGACCAGAAGACAGAGGAAGAAAGGGAAAGAGAAGGAAAGGGAAAAAACAATTTTCAACAGACAGATATTGTTATCTTGTACCTGCCTTGAATATAGGAAATACAGTTTTTAGTTTGCAGCTGCTAAATTTAGTTCTCTGCCATTTCACTATCAGAAGAGCAAAGAATTAAAGCTCCTGAAGTTCCTGAAAATAACCATACAGGCCTTCTCATGAGTTTGCATGGTTTGGTTTTTGTTTGTTGTTGGGGTTTTTTTACATAAATTAGTTAGCATCAATCCAGACTGATGAGCCCATATGAAAGCATAAATGAAACTCCTAACTTGCCCAAACCCCTCCTCTCCAAGCCAATCAGTTCCTTTAACCCAAAAATGCTAAAAGGGGAAAGAGATCATGATTGTGATCTCTGTAGACATGATCTAATTGATATATCTTTGTCTTCAAAGATTTTGCATTAGGATACCACACAATCTAAAAACTTACAAGAATACACAGTACTAAAGAAAATTAGGAAGAAAAACAGGATGGAAATAGAATGCAACAATCCCAGAACAATTAAATTTTTTTCTCTAGGCAGCAGTTACACTTTTCCCATGCCATGATCTGTTCTGTTTCTACTCACCCATTGGAGAGCTGCTGTCACAAGCCACCAGTTCCTCCCTGCTGTGTGGTGTCTGGGATCCACCAGCCCTGGCTAAGCCAGGCAAGGATGACACAATGGAACTTCATAATCTTCTGGACCATGGTGTTCCCTGTCTCATCCTGCCATTCTCAGATGGATAATTGGGCTCTGCCCACATCAGTGATGCCATTCCTGCCACATCCTTGCAAGATGCTGAAAGGTGAAGTCATAAGATCCTTTTCTTTGTATGGGCTTGCTTTTGAGGTGGGAGCCTTGTGGAAGCAAAGGGACACAGCTTTCTCCTTCATGAGCTGGTGGAGCAAATGGTTAGGGAACTTATTTTCCAGTAAAGTATTTCAAGGACTGTGGGAACAGGAGAGGTACAGACTGATTTTGTGCCCCTCTCTTATCCAACAGAGTGCTGGGCTAGGCTGCTTTTATAATGAGAGCACACATGCAAACAACCACCAATGTTTTTAAAATTACAGAGATAGAACGAGTAGGGTAGGATGGCTTAAGAGAGAGGCTTATGGGTACCTATTCATGTTGTTGATGTCCAAAACAAAGACTAACCAATTAAAGAGTGCTTTTCCTTTAAAAATTGGGGAATAAAGAGGCCAGTTTGCTTTATTCCTCTAGACAGCCTAAAGTACAGCTGTCCAGCTGATGGCAAGAAAGCAGCTTAGCATATGGTGATTCTTATCCCAAAGAAGACTCCTTCCCTACTGTTTGAGGATTTTTTCCTTCTCCTCCAAACCCAACATTTGATAGCTGTCTAATTCCTGACTGAGCTGCACACAGCTGCCTCACTCCATGCAGTGTGTGACCCAGATATGTGACTTACTGCTTTGCAAAGCACATTCCCCTGCACTGACAGATAAATCAGTTCCTTCTGGCTGCTTAAAAATAGCAGCTTTAGCTGTTGGAGAAGTTCTCAGCAAGTGCAGCCAAAACACGAAAGGGAGTAATCCACCACGTTCTCAACAAGCCAGAGGAGAGCCTGATGCACAGACTGTCATCCACACTCAACCCCACAGGCACAGCAACAGAGCTGCAAACTCCTGGAGGCACGGGGAGCTGTCAGCAGCACTAACGTGATTAGCTTGGGGGATCTGCTTTTCCTCACACAGACCTGGGAAAGGCAAGCACTGTTCAGCTGGGACACTCCTCTTAACAGGGTCATCTCTGCTCCAATAAGAGCTGCCAGCCCTGTCCACCCATGCTAAGGCTGTCAATGCCAACCAGATAATCTTGTCACTTCTCAGGCGTCAGCAAAATTGGGTTTGGTCAAGAGGTAACTCAGCTACTTGTGTCTACATCATAGCTTTTGGCTGAGGTGCTTGTTCCCACCTACATCAGTTACAAGCCCCTGAAACAGACCTGAATAGTTAAAAAAAGCTTGCCCAGATGATAGGGTTTTTTCCCTCACTGAAAACGTCAGAGACTGAAAGACTAATAAGTTACTGAGAAGCATCTCCTTCCACCCAAGCTGACTTAATGCAACATCTCTTTTTAGACACTTCCCCCAAATTTTTAGGCACAGAAAACTCTAAAATATAAGGAACATTATAAAAAACCCCAACCCTAGTATTATAGAAGTAGCTTAAGGAGCTAGAAAGCAAGAGGACTTCAAGTTGAACCCTTCATCTAGACAGTACACCATCTCTATGATATCTATAAAATAAATATTACCTGCTTTTGGAGCTGGGGTTTTGTTGGTTTGTTTCATTGTTTATTGTTTTGTTTTGTGTTCTGAGAAAACTGGGAATGTCATTAAGAAGTGGGAGCTGGTGATGGTGACTGCATAGCATTTGCTGCATATCCTCCCTTCTGATGTGGGAATAATTATTTTGGTTATGCACTATGTGTACTGCAAGGCCCATGATGGGTGTCTTTAGAGTCCAATATGGGCCTCAAGTGAAAAACCTGAGCTGAGCAAAAAGGAAAAATCTTCAGAAAGGCAAATACATCCACTGCAGTAATTAGGTCAGAAAGGTCTCTGAGAAGGCCAACCATTCTCAGTAAGTGTTTGATCTCTCAGGATGACGAGGAAGTATGTGCACATACATATCCTGAAGAAAAGAAAAATGCTGTGGTGATTGATTCCCCTGAAAATTCCATATTAGACCCAGACTACTTACCCATTTGATTTGATGTGTATGTTTTTTAGAATCCAGCATATCTTCCTTGAAACCTGTCAAATCCTGAATATTCACAGTAAACTAGGCAAGGTGAGCTAAAGGTAGAAAAACCAAAATGAAACTCCTCTGACAGGCTAAGTTTTGTGCACATGCTGCAGACAGGAGGTCACATTCTTATCAGCATAATCCATTTTGACCTTAAAAACCTTTTGACCAATATGAAAATACTGGCATGCCAAGATTTTTCTCCACATTACATACAGCCCGGAATGAAAATTTTACAATGGCTCTGAACCATTATGAGAATGATTTTCCTACTACTTGCCTGTGCCAGGTATTTGTAAATAAAAAGCTAATTCAAAATTGAATAAAACCCAAGTATAACCCTTTTTAACTTCATACAACAGCAAAAAATAAATATTCTGTCAGTTAAAACATACTGGATAATATGACAAATGACAAAAGAAAAATAACTTTTTCTGCTATTTTTCATTGAAGATATAATTTAGTTTTTTTAATTCTTTGTACTTTTACAAGCTGCATAAGTTTACCCCACTTTACCCTTCCCAGGGAGATCAGTCAGCAGCACATATTTCCCCAAGGGTACTCATTCCAGTGGCTTGTCCTTCAAACCAACAAGAAACGAGCCAGCTCTCTCTCAGTTTGGAAGCCACAGTGGCGTGGCGTTCAATCCAAATTGAAATGCAGTGTCTCTCATCCAGTTTATGGCAGTGCCAGCCCTGAATTCATGCACTTGTGAAGCTTCCAGGTCCCAGCTGATCCTCTCTGGTGTGGGCTGTCACAGGAATACCAACTCCCCAAAAAGGATGCTCAGCTCACACAGAGGCTGCACATTTGTAGCCTGCTTGTGAGTCAGTTCTGCTTGCTGGGAGCTAGCATCCTCAGAGGGCTTCACAAATTCTCCTTTCAGCAGCTCTGGCCTTAAACTTCCCCCCTGCCTTGTATCTCCTACATCATTCCTGCTCCCTTAGTACCACCCATGTCAGCAATTAGGAGGGTTTGGGAGAGCTGGGCAGTAAACCTCCAATAAAATTTATACTACAATCACAACACTGGCCTTAGTAGTACCCAGGCAATAAACCAGAAGAGAGGAAGAGTAATTGCTGAAATTAATTGCTCTTTAAAAAAGGAGGAGGGGAGGTGGGTAAAATGTTCTCGCTCTGTTATATTGCAAATACACTGTTAGCACTGACTTTAGCCCCTTCAGAGCTGCTGCTGAACTGAGTAAAAGCAGGTGCAGACCTTTTGAATGCAGGCTAATCACTTCCATGATGAGAAGCATCGTTTCCAGTATCATTTTCAGGACAGTTAAGTGGAGCATCATGGTTGCTAGCACCTTTAACTTCATTTGTGGCAGCATCTGTGGCACAATGCTGCTGAAGCTGGTTCCTCTCCCAGGCCAATGCAGAAGGGCTTTCTGCTCTCAGCTGGCAGATACACCTTAAAGTGCCCAATGAAACCAACTACCAGGCATTAAGTCAGCTGCAGAGCTTTTAAAAGCAAATCCAAATAAAAATACCAAATATTTCATTCAATATTTCTCCCAAACAAGGTCATTAAACTATAACAATGCCTTTTGCTTCATATGTGGTATGTACGAAATCCAAGGGGACACTTTTAATTGACATTTTCTGCTGCTTTGTTGAACTGCCAGAACCTTCATGCAGAAAGCAGAATAGGCAATAAGTAGCAATAATTTAAGAACCTTATGTAATGTAAGTAATCTTAAGTAATGTAAGAATCTTATCACTTAGGAACCTACAATATGTTAATTGCAAACCTCATCATTTTACCAAATGGTTTCAAAAATCCCTTCATAATCAAAAGGTCTGTCACTATTGACTACAAATCAACATCTAGCTTCATTGATAAGACTTATTTCTATTCCTCTAAAAGGCAGTAATTACTTATGAAGCCTTGCAATATGTTTTTGGAATCAATAAGTATTCACATCATCCTTAAGACAGAAAAACAAGGCACAGTGTCTGTAACTCACCCATTTGTCCTTTATTAGCCCAAAGCACAGTTACAGGAACCTACACCACCACCATTATTTTACCAACAATCCTTAAAGTTTTTTATCCCTCTATTTTTTCATGCAAATTTAGAGCCTTTCAAGAAAGAGAGAGAAGACAGCATTCAAAAAAATATCTTCAACACATGGCTGAAGTGAAAGCCTTAGTTTGGAACTACCTGCCTTGATGCTCTCTGATGACTCAAAGTTGCCAGAGCTCTAGAAAGCCAAGAACTTCTTGCACTTAAATAGGATGTACTTACATTTTTATTATTCCAAAGGGAAAAAAAAGAAAAAAAAAATGTGCTGGCACTGGGGTAGATGGTTTATATATTAACTCATTATAGGTGCATAAAAAATCTCCAAATTGTAAAGCATATGACAACTTAGGTTAATTTTATCTTTGGATTCATATCCAGTAGAAAACCTGTAACTGAATCAGCCAGCTTGAAACAAACCTCCCGAAGAACCTGTGATAATTGTTATTTTTCTGCAGTTCTGGAAATGCACATTGACTGCACAACCCCACTATTACCGCAAAGCTTTAATCTCATTTGTACATTCTGGTTATTCTCCAATGCTAAACATGCCTCTAGCAAAGCAGAGCTCAGCTTATTAGGACAGATTTTTAATAATTTCTCCATCCCCTTTCTCCCTCATTTTATTTTTTATTATTATTTGGGGTTTTTTTTTCTCTCTCTCTAACAAGCTCTCCTGAGTCCATGCTATCAACCAGAAAACTGTTGTGGGCCATTTATTTTGCCTCTTTTTCCCCCTATTTCTCACTTTTAAACAAGTATAATTGGAGCTGGAGTAAAAAGGCACCCTTGAAGGACAGATCTGGAATGGTCATCCCTCAAAAGTGTTAGGCAGTGCCCAGATGTCATCACTCAGTGCCCCTCAATTCCCTCTTAGATGCAAGTCCTGCCTGTCTGGCATTCCAAATGCATTTTGACAGCCAGGTTTCCTTTCAGGTCTCTGAAAAGAGAATATTTCCTGACCCAATACACCTTCTCTCATTAACAAAAAAAAAAACCACTCAAAGCACCACATTGGCAAGGACTCTTCACTAACTCATCTTCAGCTCTGAAAACAGGGCTGCATCTTTTGAACAGGGAGTTGCATACAACTCTCTTAAAGCAAGCACACACTCTCCAAAATAGATGGGTGCAAATTCTTACTAATCCACATTGGGCTTTACGAGAGACAGTGATTCACATTCCTTACTGAGCATAAATGAAATGGAGGAATACAAATTTAGCTGTTCTGAACTGCCACTACATGTAGAGTTGGAAAGCCAGGGACATTGACACACTGACTAATATAATTGTGCTGGTACTTAAAAGAGCAAAGACAGCAGCAGAGACATCTAATTTAATACACTGCTAGAAAGGCAAATTTTATGTCATAAGCAATTGCTGGTTTGTGGGGTTTTTTTGTGTTTTTTTTTTTTTTGTTTTGAGCTTTTTTTTTTTTTTTTTTTTTTTTTTCCTGCCATAGCTGTTTAACTTTCCCTATTATGGACAAGATAAACTTGCATCAAGATCCTTTAAAGGTATGGTCTTTGACCTTAATGAAACCTTGTGTCATTTCAGTTAGGTTTTTTTCCCAACAAGATATAAAGGTAGGAAAAGAAAAATTAAACCCCATAGCATTTTACCTTTTACAGTTCCTGATTTGTATTAACATAAGGAAGAGAGAAACTGTTGTCATCAACAAGGTTGGAAAGCAAATTAAATTTAAACATGAGTAAATATTTCCAATGTGAAGGATACACACTCCAAGCTCTCCTTTTCTCTGTTCTCCATTTTTAGATTACTCATATGATTTTTTTTTCATATGAGCAGTTTTTCTACTTCACATAGTGATAGCATCCATATTTCTACTAAAAAAGGAGATGCCTGTGAGCATGTAAAAGGTGGTCAGGGAGAAATCTAAGAAGGTTCAAATAATTTTTTAGACTTTAAAATTTTTCTCATTGGTACTATTTTCAGTCTGCAAGACAAATCTGATTCTCTGTATTACAATTCCTCCTAGAACTCCTCTGCCCCATTGGTAAGGCTGATTGGAATATCATTACATTTCAACTGCTAGGACTTGGATTTTTCCTACACTGTTCTATTTTTGGTACATTGAAACATTTTTATTCCCTTTGTTCCTTTTAAATATATCAGATTACTATAATAAATTATAGCTGACCTTTATAGACATGCTGACAAAGAGTCATAAATCTTGTTTGGTCAGTTGCTTCCTAATGGTTGTAATAAAATGGGACAACTCAACTGGCTCATTTAGCTTGTGGGTTGTTCCAAAATGTCCTGAAACTTCATGCACTGTCCAGTACCTGCTGTAAATTAACTCATCATTGTTGAGGCCTTCTGGTCATCATCTGAATAAAATCAAACAGCCACAGCTGGCAGAACATGCTGCAGGTGTTAGGCTTGGTTGCCACAGTTGGATCAATTCTGGCCCTCCATGATTAATAGCCCTTCAGCTCAGGACACTGCTCCATCTTCTCTTCCTTGAGATCATCTCTTTCTGCTTTATATCTCTTCTTGGGCTTCTTACTTGGGAGAGGTTTAGAAGCACATATCAGAGGATGTTCCAGCAGTAGGGACTCAGGTATTTTTGGTCAGAGATGATTTACTCAAATTCAAAATCTCATCCACCCGACTATTCTGCAAATAGATACAGCAGTGCCTGAGGGTGTGTTATATAATAATGGTTTGAGGCATGTGTACATACTCACACAACACACATGTTCCTCTGTCACAGACCTAACTTCCTTCCAAGCAACAAAGCTGTGCCAAGTTTATCATGACAACTCAAGAGTCAGGGAGGAAAACAGGAAGCTCTAAAGAATGAATTACCATCTGTCAAGTGGCTGTGTACCTTGCCTTAAAAATTACTGTAGCATAACTGATATGCATCTTTGCATGTCTAGACACAGCATCTTTCTCCTCAGTTACTGATGCTGATCAGACAGACTATGAAAGCAAATTTTCAGATATTCTTCATACCCCTGTATCATTTTGAATGCATTCTCTGTCACAAGTTCCTTCACAATCATAGGGCCTTTCCTTTTATGTGTATGGCCTGCATAGCAAGGATAAGAATTAACTATGAAGCATATCCCGTTTATCAATTTTTACGTCAGGAAAGATGATGAATCCAATGCAATGCTGATGGATTTCTCAAAGCTTGAAGAAACATCACTCATATACAGCCCATGATCTGGAGTAAATAGGAAAAACAATAAAACATGAGCAGAAATCCTCTTTGAAGTTGACCTGTAAAATGTTAGTTCTGAATTACTTTAAGTTTAATTCCTATCTATCTGTTCTCTTATGGGCAACTGTACTCCACATGGGAAGGTTTGTCATCAGATTCTGTTGGGACTATTTCAAATACAGTGTGTATGCATGGAACTGCAGTAATGTTTCAGTCAGAAAAATGTTTACAAGCACATTTGAAATGAAAGTGAAAGCAAGATAAATTTTTGATCTAAGGAATAATCAATATGTCAAGAAAAAATGTCTCTGTTTGTATCTGAAACGACAAGGAATTTCACCAGCTATTAACATGAAAAGTTACATGTATTGAAAATTCAAGTTATTTTATCAGAAAATATGATAAAGGCAAAATGATTCACATATCACCCTTACTTTTGTGTCATGATCATTCTTTATACCTGAAAAAACCAAACCATTTCCATTTCAGAAGTTTAAAAACTCAAGAGCAATATCACCTAACAACCTCATCCCCATGTATGCAATTTTTGCTTAGCAATCTACTAATGAGCTTCTCATTCATGCCAAAGATCTGGTATAATGAACATTTGAGCCTGGGCAAACCTGGAGGGCAAGTATGCAATTGTCAAAACAATCCAATTAAACCCAGGACACCTCTTTAGGGGTGGCCAACAGAGATGGCCATCCACCATCTTTGCTGTGGCGGAATCCCCTTCCAGCTGGCCGCCATCATTGGTGTAGCGGAAACCACTTCCGGCTGGCTGCCATCTTTGGTGCAGTAAAAACACTTTCTGGCTGGCTGCCATCATTGGTGCAGCGGAAGGACCTTTTGACCATTCACCATCTTTTGTATGGAGGAAGGCTTTTCTGAGTGCCTGCCACTTTTGGTGCGGCAGAACCCCTTTTCTGATCGGCCGCCATCTTTGGTGTGGCAGAAGCCACTTTCAGCCAGCCACCATCTCTAGCGTGTCTTAATCCCCTTCCGGCCATCCGCCATCGTAGGTGATGCGGAAACCGCTTCCAGTCTGCTGCCATCTTTGGTGTGGCTTAATCCCCTTCTGGCTGGTCGCGATTGTTGGTGTGGCAGAATGCCTTTCTGACCATCCGCCATCTTTGGTGTGGTGGAAGCCCCTTCTGGCCATTCGCCATCTTTGGTGTGGTGTGGTTGAAGGTTTTTCCGGTCGCCAGCCTTTTTTGCTGTGGAGGAACCCACCCTTGGCCAGTCGCCATATTTGGTGAGGCAGAAGCCCTTTCCAGGTGGATGCCATCTTGGGTGCAGTGGATTCCCCTTTTCTTCCATCCGCCATCTTTGGTGAGGCAGAAGCCCTTTCCAGAGTGCGCCATCTGTGGTATGGCTTAATCCCCTTTCTGGCTGGCCGCTATTTTTGGTGTCGCTTAATACCCTTCCAGACAGCTACCATCTTTGGTGTGGCGGAAGCCCCTTCTGGCCAGCCACCATCTTTGGTGTGGAGGAACCTACTCTCGGCCATCAGTCATCTTTGGTGTGGGGGAAGCCCTTTCTGCCTGGCCGCCATCTTTCATGTGGAGGAAGGCTTTTCTGGTCACCCGCCATCTTTGGTTTGGCGAAAGCCATTTCTGGCCGGCTGCCATCTTTGGTGCAGCAGAATCCCCTTCCAGCCAGCTGCCATCTTTGTTGTGGCAGAATCCTATTCTGACCGGCCGCTATTTTTTGTGTGGCGGAAGCCCTTTGTGACCAGCTGCCATCTTTGATTTAGTGGAAGCCTCTCTCAACCTGACACCATCTGTGGTGTGGATGATTTGACTTCCAGCCAGCTGCCATTTTTGGTGTGGTGGTACCCACTCTCTGCTGGCCGCCATCTTTGGTGTGTTACCCTGCAGGCCCCCTTCCCATGACACAGGTGTCTGTCTAGTGCGGTGCCTGAACCCAGCCCCAACACCGGCTGACACCCACTGATCCCGCACTCTGGGCATGATATTCTGCCGCCATTCCTGGCGCTAGAATGCCAGAGGTGGGGTCAGCAGTGCTGGGGCTGGGCGGCGGCCCTGTGAGTGGCGGCAGGCAGCGTCAGGGACTCCTCCCTCTCACCTGGAATCCTGCAGAGGCTGCCATCTTGAGTGTGGCGGATGTCTGACCGTGCTGACACGCTCCTCTCATCACCCAGCAGCGACAACACCTCCATGAATGGCTGCAGTACCACACTGTGTCCACAAGGCGGCCGCACTGCCTGGGCGCCGGCTCAGGGGTGGCTGCAGTACTGCGCTGTGTCCACAAGGCGGCAGCGCTGCTGCTGAACCCAGCCTGGGGCTGAGGTGCTTTAGGGACAGACTGGGGGGGGCAAAAAGGAAAGAGCCCCAGTTCTTCAAAAAATCCTTCTAAATGAATGCCCAAAAAACAACCCGCGACCAAAACTAAGAAAAACCTCTGTCTCTAACCAAATAAAAATAAAAAAGTCCCTTTAGATATATTAAAAAATTGTATATATTTTCATATTTATTTTACATTCTTATTCATAATCTATACATATTTTATATATTCGATTTAATTTGTAACATATATACAATATTTTAAATTTATTATATACGTGTCTTTATATTACTAATACTTATTTCTATTTAATGTATATTTGTATGTTTATATTTTTAAATATTATTTAATAAAAAACCTTGCCTTTAACCAAATAGAAACAAAAAACCCTTTATTTTAAATAGCATTTAAATATATTTTTATATTTATATTTTTCATATTTATGTCTGTAATTTATATTTATATATCTATATTATGTTTATGATATACTATAATATATACATTATTATTTCTACTAAATACTATGTATATACTTTATTTATATTTTATATATTTGTACTTACATGTATTGCCATCTTTGGCCCTTCTCATGGTGCTTTGATCTCTAATCAAGGGAGCAGAGCCCCAGACTGCCACTTTGGGCAGATTCAGAATTCTGGTGGATGAAGTACCTCCATATTCAAGGAACCTGCCTTTAACCCAGCACCTATTTATCAACACAAATAACCTACATTTTAAAATTGAAACGATCTCATACAAGCCTAGAAAGGGTCTGGCCTGCTATAATGCACTTTGAGCAGCCACTCACTAACACAGAAAGACTTTAAGGCACTGGGATCATAGATCTTATTAATTCATCTGGATCTACCTGTGAGAGAAAGGAAAATTTCCAAAACATCCCTGCAAATACAGCTTCAAAATCAAGCTGATAAATCTGTCCTGCATGAATACTAGCTCATCCCATCAGGACAGCAAGCAATGAATTATTTTAAATTGAATCCTGACTACTGTTGACTAAGTATGAACTCTTAAGGGGACTGTAAAAAGTGATAATTTGATTTTAAGTCACTTAAGAGATGGTGAGTTTTAGATACCAAAATAAAATTGCCTGAAAGTTTCTTGCTGATGTTGTACATATTTCAGATTATGACCAAAAAAAAAAAAAAAAAGCCTCACCCTTATCTAGAAGATTTACTAAATTGAACATTGATCTGTGCTCTGAAACTTGAGGGTACACCTTAATCTTCAATAATTCTAGGAAAACATTTCCATCTTTGTGTGGTTTAGCACAGGCAGAGAATTCCATCACCCCCAAACACCCTCAATCTGCAAATGTGTCAGCGAATTAATTCAAGCCATATGGAAAAAAAGATGTTTGTTTTTTTAAGAGCAGAATGTCTGTACAGAGTGCAACAGACTCTGTGACAGCAGAAGTTTCTGTTTAGGTGAAATGCCAGGCAAAAGGATGCATTTCATCCCAGCACAGTATCCATTCTGCTCCAAAGGCACTATTCCTATTGTCCAAAGGTCCAGGCTCTTCTGAGAAGCAGCTCTCTTATTCCTTCATCATCTCACATTTTTCAATAGAAGTCTGTCTAAAAGGCTCAAGGCTTGCAGTCCTAGTGGAGGCTAATTGCCTGCCTTCCAAAGTGGAGCAGGGAAACATTCAAACACTTTTAAAGATACCAAGGAGTGCTTCATGAGGAAAAATGCACATGAAAAACAATTTGCAACCTGTCTGCTCTCAGCATTCCATTAACTTTTCTTTTTATTCAATAGCAACAATAGACTGACTCCAAAAAAACTGAAAAAAAAAAAAATCTGGAATTTGGTGTGACTGGAATGTCATTGTTGTTCAAAGAATCCACTTTTCATAGATGGTAAGGAATGGATATCAATAATTTTATGACATCATTAACACCTTATTTTAAATTTTACCTGAGTGAGTAAATCAATGGTTTTTAAAATCAGAGTTAGGACTTGGTCTATCAGCACTGTCAGACACGTACCTCATTTCATGGCAGGAGCTGTCCCCTCTTGCTCAGTGAGGCAGTGTCCCTTAGGTACTTTAGGGATACCCAGGCTCATTCCAGGATACACCTGCATTGCAAAACCACTGCAGCACTCTTAGGAAAGTATCACACCTTGCTGTCCTTATATTCTAAAATCAGAGTCGTGAATGTTGCTGCAGGGATCTGTTGCAGTTTGCTGGGCTCTACACTAAGGCATCTAAATAGAAAAATAAGATAAAAATCTTTTGTTCAAAACCACATGAAAAGGCCTTATCTGCAGTGGAAAACTACAACAAACTAGAATATGGTTTCAGGAATACCAGGAATTAGGGGAGTTTTAAATGTATTGTATCGAGGATTACTAAATTTAGCAGTAGTCAGTCACTGCTAATTCAAGGTTGTTTTCTGCTAACACTGAGCATAATTTTGAAGAGATTGGATTTTTTTTTATATGAAAGGAGGTTACAAGTAACAAGTAATGGCTAATCCAAAATATGTTCCAGAAAAAATAAATGAGCAGTTGTGTCACTAGGTCAAAGCACAGTGTAGTCTTCCCTGTAGTGTTTACCCAGACCTAACACTAAAATTCCAGTCTTTACTAAGATTTGTATTGTGTTATTTAGTGCATTATGTTGGGCTTATAAAAGCTTTTATTCTCCCTCCTGCTGTGAGTTTGCTCTGTTTGTGCAGCCACATCCAATACTGCCTCCATCCCCTGACCCCAGTGAGCTCCAGCACAATGTGATTTTTGCTAAAGGGCCAGGATTGGGCAGGTCAGGCACACTCTGCCAGCTCCTCCAGCTCTCCCATGGCCACAGCAAGAGAAATCTCTGCAAAAGCAGGTAATTACAAATTGTGTGGCACTGTACACTGCTGGGATTGCCCACTCCCTACCATCCACAAGGCACAGAAGCTGGCAAAAAGAATGATTGCAAGGAAGAAAGAGGAGACCAAGCTAAGAAACCAAAAAATCCTTTAGAGTTTTAGACCCATTTAGTCATTCTGCACTTAAGAGCCTCTCTAGATTTAGTATCTATACTGTCAACTTCAGGGGTATTTCATGTCCAGCCTTCCAGAACATGACAGTGTGCAGTGATATATTTGTAGGTTCCCTAGCAGTGAAAATCAGGACAAAGTGACTATTCAGACTTCCAATGGAAGCCAGGCAAATGCAATTATAAATGGAATTATGAAGAGTTTCATCCTTCTGCCCAACTCTTCTAGAAGTTTTTGGGGGCAAAAATGGTAAGGAAGATAACAAGCATGCTGAGATTCTGTGTTAGGCATTTCTACACATCTTCTACTCTGCACTCTAGTTTTTTAAAAAAGGTTTTCTTTCAATACTGCCTGTCTGAAAGAACCATTTTTTCTATCTTTCTTTTTAAAAAACAACAGTGCATAGTTAGGTCCAAAAGGGCTAGAAAAGTCAAACCAGAAATTACAGAGAAATGAAATTATTTACTAGAATTTAATAATTGGATGGCTGAGGTTTCTCCTTGTTCCCACACTGTGCACATATGTTGATCCCAAACGAACAGCCTATACTTTCAAACATCACACAAAGGGAATTTCCTGCAGGGCTACAAAAAGATTGGGAAAAATCACTTTGCAAGTCAGTTCACTTTATTTTTAAAAGCTCGCCAAGGTCACAAGCCCAAGGAAAGCTTAATTAAAGTCGATGGAAGATGCAGAAGCGAGACAGAAAGAATAAGATGGCAAGAAAAATCATTTTTTAAAACATATTAGATTATGTGAAGCCAGAGAGGCTTGACACCATCGATTTCAGAAATGGGTTAAAGATAAGGAACCAAGTATTGTGGGAATTACAATGAGGCAAAGTGGGCTGGGAACATCTGCTACACACATCCACTTTCTAATTCCAAGGGATACAAGGAAGGCTAAGAATAAAGGGTACCCAATAGGCTTTCATTAGGAGCCACATGCTTAACTCACAGGGCCACAATGAGAAGTAAAACAGCCCAGACCAGTGGTGTTGCTGGGCAAAAATTGGAGTCTTTCCTCTTGTTAATTGCTAGTAAAACCCAGAATATTTTGCCCCACATAAATTTGATTTATATACCTTACTCTACCCACCACCATTAGTCCTGGAAAAGGTGTGAAGAGATTTCCTGCCCGAGATGACAAGCAGTTTTCCATCTAGCTGAGAGGCTGTCATGAAAAAGAACAGAA
Organism: Catharus ustulatus; assembly: GCF_009819885.2. Taxonomy (NCBI): domain Eukaryota; kingdom Metazoa; phylum Chordata; class Aves; order Passeriformes; family Turdidae; genus Catharus; species Catharus ustulatus. Next base: position 7,683,052 of record NC_046222.1, on the reverse strand, counting down.
CATGAAAATACCCATAAGCTCAACTAGCACTTATTATGCATAAAACTATTGCCAACACTTTATGATACTTTCATAAAGCTTCTCCTCCTCATCATTGCTTAACAACCAAGAAAACTCTCTGTAGATAATGTGGAGTTATGTTTAAAGCAGCCTTTTATACAACTGCATCTTAAACTGACTTGAATGGCATAAGGTCAGTGCTTGAAGGTGTAATCCCTGTCAACAGAGTAATTTTCATTATCTGGGTGAAGAGTTTGCATCTTAACCTCTAAGACACTCGACTCCTCTCAGCTCTCCTTGTCTGCTGGTGCTCCCGGCTCAGTCAGCAACACCTCGGAGGGGAAAATGAGGGATGGAAGCTCCCCACATGCTGGAAGCCAGCTGGAGACCTATTAAAAACTTTGGAAACCAGCAGAAGGGAAAGCTTTCTGCAAGGTTTGTGCAGAAACACGGAAGTGTCTGAACCATCCCACCAAACTTAATTTGGTGGTCAGGGGCATCTTTAGAATGAAGGTAGGGAAGGGTCCTCGTTCAAGGAACTACCCAAAATCTCCAGGAAGTTTTCAGATGAGAGATGAATAGGATTAATCCCTTGCTTTTTAATTAGAAAACAACTGATTTTTCTTTTTGGCAAAGCATTTGAAAACACAGCTCCGTGTTTTATAATGCAGGGCTAGAGACCCTTGGGGAAGAAGAATAGCTGTCTGCTTCTAATATGTTAAAAGATTTTTAGCTTGAGGCAGTACTGGCTAAGGGAATACTTGATTTTTAGATCAATTTTACTAGCCCCTCTGTTGTTTTCCAGGTATGCTTATTGATTATTAGTTTCAAGCACTAATACTTAAGTCTGAATAAAATATAAGGAGTTAAGAATCACAGGAATATTTAATTATTTTAAAAAGTTAGCAAGTTGAAGTCTCTATGTATGACAGCATCTACTACACCTTTTCTTAGCATGCTGTTTCCCTTCTGGAGAATGTGACACTTGCACTATAATCAGATGAAAAAGAGAACGAAGAAATTACATCCACCTGAAAAATCTGGAGAACTTTGGTGTTACCTGATTATGTTTCGAATTAACTCTCTGATTACTAGCCAAGGAAATAATTAAACCAAATACAATATTGGAATAGGCTCAATACTACGAAATTTATGAAATCCATTTTCACTGTTCATTTGTGCACCACCAGTCAAAGTATTGCCATTGCTACTGAAGGAAACCAATATCTCTTAGGTAGCATGTGAAACAGACATCTGCAGCTGCCACTTGTCTGTACATAGGCTGTGGAGAGAAAATAAATAAATTCTTCACAAAAATGCTTTTATTTTTCTCAATGTGTCTGCAGTCTGTAATTATTTGGAGATCTTGTGTCAGCAGCATTTAGCCTATGACATGCTTGAAAATTGTATTTAGAGAATTGCTGTGTGTAGTGGGTCACCTTGGGATATGTTTCAGCTCTTCCCTTTCTTGATGATACACTTCATTATATTTAAGTACATCCCTGGAAGAGGCAGACTGAAGCCAAGGCAATTAAGGGAAGCCAGGTTAACCAATTAAAAAGTTAAGGGGTCTGAGATTTTCTTTTGAAAAACTATTTTTTTTTCTGAGCAACTCTAAATATCTCTGGCTAGATAATTTGGATTAGGTTAAGAAAGCTACAATCCCTGATGTTCAGACTTCCTCTCACTGCCAGGATATGTGGCTGTGTCACCTGGAATTCAGCCTACCTCAAAGGTTTCTGGTTCAGCTGATGTGGGGCGGTCCTGAGGTATCACATGAATAACATCTCCTTGCTGAACCTTTGGAAGAGTGCTCCAGTGCAGATTTGCTTGGTTCAGAGAAGGACTTTCCCTCTTGATACATCTTCCTTATTCATTGGCAGGCATGTGCAGACATCACCTGATAAAAACAGAAAGGGCAGGGGGAAGTGAAGGAAGAGGGAGGGAATTTCTTAAAACAAGTCTCCTCAAATCTTGTTTAGACACTCAAGGACAAGATTTAAATTGTTATCTGCAGCCCATCAAGGTAGTTCTGACTGGGAAGAATTGTGTAATGGATGGGAAAGAAATGTACAATGGGTAGACAGAAAAAAAGAGAAAAACCCAATGAAGATAAATCAATAATCACCCCAGCATGATGAAGAAAAAATTTTTATATTGGGACTGCTAAATATCTGTAATTATTCTATAAAGCAAAATATTACAGAAGTCTCATTATTGGAGATTGCTATATGGAGTGCTGAATTTGTACATGGAGATAGGTAATGGTGGCAATTGGGACAGCAAGGAAGTGATCATTCAGAATCACAGAATCATTTAGGTTAGAAAAGACCTCTAAGACCATGGAGCCAAATCATTAACTCATGACTGCCACATTCACCATTAAACCATGACCCTAAGCATCATGCCTACCTCCACGGATGCTGATTCCATCACTCCCCTGGGCAGCCTGTTCCAACACCTGAACACCTCTTCAGTGAAGAAAATTTTTCTAATATATGACTCATTTCTACTTGGAGTGTTACCTAGGGAAGAGAGAGGGAGTCAGGGAAGAGAGAGAAAAGAGCCTTCTGACAAATTTAATTGGAAAACCAGAAATCTATTACTTTCACTTTTACCTGAAATGGATTTGATATAGTATGAAACTGATTTCAACTTACAACCTAAAAGTCTATTTCTCAAACTTTTCTACAAATAAAATTTCACTCGCATGAATACAAATATTTGTGAAGGGATGAACATAGAAGTCAATAAAACATGGCTAGCTGTTTCCCTTTTGAAATAAATCCAGCTATTTGTGATTTATTTTTCCTATTATTTTGCCCAACCTTAAGTTGAACCTAAATCTTAACTTCCACAGCCTTTAGGGGAAAACACAAATATTTCACTTCCAAGGAGGTTACAGCAATATTCTGTAAAAAAGAAAAGGTTTTACCATTTAGTTTGTTGAGCTCCATCATCCCTTACTAGACTCCAAATATTGCACCTTCATTAAAAGATATAACCTTTTAAAAGCCACCTTAATTTTGCCTCTAAATATTCAGATGGCAGAGTTAACAGAAAGGTTTTACTTTTTATATTTTTCATGGGGCAGTACTTAAAATCTCTTATGTCAGGCTTAGGTAGTTCTCACAGTACTCCTCAATGTGAAAATTTGCCACTGGGCACTGCCCTTAAAACCGTAGCTCTTAATGGTGGTGATTAAGTGAGAGAAAAAAGCCACTTCTACTTCGTAGTTTTCACAGGATAATGGATACAGTGCAATCTCAGTGAAAACCAGAGATGCAAAGAGTGGTTTGATCCTGAAAGTCATTTCAGTGCTGGAAATGGATGCTTTTTGGAATAATGCCTGGTGAACTGCAACTTTCAGAAAGCCAACAGACTGCCCTATTAAATCTAAGAGGTTGGTTTGGCTGGTATACAATAGATACTGGATCCAAAGTACAGGAGTCAGATTGACTTACTTGAGACATTTATCTGCTGGAATGATAGCCCACCTTTCACTCTGCTCTGCTGAACTACCACACTCCAAATCAAATCTTTATGGCCACAGAGGTATATGAGTGACATAAGGCAAGAGTCAAGTGTCAACCCAGGGAACCTAAGGCACAAGGCAGAGTTATTATCACTTATTTTTCCCCATTTAGGAACAAAAGGGGCATACAGAGTTTAAACACTTGACAGGAATATTCTTTTCTTTCCTGGACTGACTTTTGTGCTGTGTGAACCCAATCCCTTCTCTGAGGTGAAGTTTCCTGCTCTATAATCCATGGTGGTTTATAGGGAAGAAGGTAGAACACGATCCAAATTTTACCATAACCCGAGATATACTTCCATAAAGAAAGGAAAGGAATTTTTGTGAAATGAGTTACCTATTTTTGATAATTTGCACAGGACCGATCCCATTAGCAGAAGCCACATTAAGAATGCTGTTTCACTGCATCCTTATGACTAAGTCTAAAGCACTCCCCTCCCTGGCCCTCCTGTTTCTGCAGAAAGGAAATCTGGCACAAGGGACAAGAGACACATCACATAACAGCTGAGCTGGTGACAGAAAGCTCAGGCTGCACTGGGAGGGAGTTCAAAGGTCATATTAAACAAATTATTTGACTTGGTTGTCTCCTCTCTTACATTACAAAGTCATGTAATTCCTTCTCCTTGGCTACCATCTCACAGAGATAATAGTTGCAGAGTCAGGTATTGCCCTCCCTTGTAGTCAGCACAGAATGCTGTCATCTGATTTCACAGATACTGGAGGTGCCACTCGGCCATCTCCATCCTCATTTCCCTTCAGGCTCAGATTGAAAATGAGAATGAAACTCAAAGAAGAAATTAGCCCCTTGGTCACAAGAATGAACATGTGAATGGGATCAGTGCAAAAGGCTTATTTCTGCTCTTCCTTAAAAACAGAGAGAAAAGTAGTGTCAGACTCCTAAAGCTTGTTCTCAGTTTTAATGAGCACAAGGGAATAACACTGAAAAGACTTGTATGTTTCAAGCTGCAATACTTCAGGCTGTCAAAAACACTGGAATGCCACATACTCTAATCTTTTTTTACCCACCATTGCACAGTCAGTACAATTATCTTGTTGCAGCAAATTGGGGTAAAAAGTATTAAGAATAAATTAGTGTTTAAAAGCTATGAAATCTGCATTGCAGGTTGTCCCATTTCCTAAATAGAGAAATATTATGAAAGCATTAAACAAGGATGTGAATTTTTAAGATGCCTATTTCTCCTTTCCACAGAATTGCAAATACTTCTGGTGCACAGCCATGGCATAATCTGTAATAGTATCAGTGACAAGGAAAAAAATTAAAACTGGATGAGACCTGTAGTTTTAGAACCAATATATAGCAGCAAACAAATCTAATGGAAAATGCCATGAATAGTAATTGCCTGTTTGCAAAAGATATGAAGGTCAGGAAAAACACTGGATGAAATTTAAAAGATGGGAATACATACTGGGAGAAAATAAAAAATTTCAATTCATGCAGATACCTTTCTCAGTCAGTGATAGATTTTCTTTGCATCTTTAAAATGCTAAGTGTACACTTCACTAAAAGTAATTAATGGTAAATAATTTGAAAAGCCTTTTCTCTTTTCAGGTCCCTGCTGTTTATTGCACTTCAAATCTGCCAGGATGAATTCATCTACCTCTATCTGCTCACAGAAGTTCAAGAGCCACACGCAGTGCTTGGATACTCCATCCCCAAGATTCCCATACCACATCAGAGGTATAAATCTAAAGGGGTAGGGACAAACACAGACATAAATGATTAAAGCCCTATTTGGTCTTGTCATTACTATCAGGAAGAAGAAATTAACAAGAAAATATTAGAAAAGCAGGCTGAGATTATATATTTCAAAATTTTCCTAAAATTAGTAAAATGTGAAAAAATAAATAAGATGTCTTCTGTCAATGATGGAAAATTATTTTGGAATCTGTGAGGTGTGATTGTCTGTCTGAAGTCCTAAACATAATTAAGTTCACAGTTTCACAATTTGGCTCTTAAGGAATGCTGCAATACATAAAGATTATTACAGTCTAAAATGGTAGTTCACTCATAATAATTAGTTACATAAAGATAATAGAAGAACAGAATAAATTCAGTTGTCCAGAGTTCGTATCTCAGATAAGGTTTGGATTTTGTTTTCATTTTGCTTCTGAAGAACTTGGCAGTGAGCAATGGATCCTGATTTGCTAATGATTCTCCATGGCTGGAGCCTGATGCAGCTGTGGAATAGATTAAACCTCAGCTGTGATACAGTTAATACCTCCAAACATCTCAGTCTTCACTGCTGTTTTGCTTTAGAGTCTGGTTCTACTTTTAATCAGTCCAGCAGACTGCCAGAGAATCCACACTAAGTGATTCTATTGTAAAAACTCGCCTTCTGATAGTGCCTTTCCAGCTGCAAGACAGATGCAGGTTTCAGGATTATCTTTTTGTCTTGATTCCACTTGCTGTTTCCCAACTACAGGGACAAGTTTATGTGGATAAGTTATGCACAGAGAGGCATTTCTCTCCTCGGGTAATGGAAGCCATAAAAGACTTAAACCCATTTGCTTCTGTAATTAAATCATCCATCTCAGGAGAATCAAGAAAAAGCTGCAAATGGAGAATTTTCAAATTAAGAAAAAATTAGGTGGTAAATAAATATATATTTAAAACCCACCCAGGTTAAATGAGTTTTCCTTTAATAGACTGAATTTCTTGCTCTTAAAAAAGAAAAAACAACAACCAAAATCCGACCACCAAAACAAACAACAACTGAAAGCTGAAGTTACTCCCTTAGTAATGGTTTATTCTGCCTGACTTGAAATATGAAGTTCAGACATTTAAAACCTGATTTGAATAGATTTTTTAAAATTATTATTGATTGATAGTCATTCCCCTTATGAAAGCCCACCAAGAGATGAATGATAATTGGCCATTTTGTCATTATAGAGGTTGGTGCATCACAGGGGTAGAAACTTAGCAAGTGTTTGCTGTTGTTCCTGTCCTTTTGAAGAAGTCTAAAAGGGCTTTTGTTAATTTACTCTGGTATCTTCATATACTTGAAAATATACTTGCTACTCAGATAAAGCTTCTTTTTTTTTAATATATATGTATATATGTGCAACCAGACCACAGTGCAGATTTGAGAAGACCTTTGATTATATTGGTGAACCCTGCACCAGGGGCTGCTTCCAGCATCAATGCCCAATCGATTTTATAGACACAAACAACGAAGCCCTTGGAAACCAAATTCATTCTGAAGTGGCTGAGCCCTTTCTGTTCATCCCTCTAACTCCAGCATTCAATTCCAGCTAAGAAAGATCACATTCTTCAAGAAGTACTTTTTCCCCACACTTTTTTTTGGTGATTAGCTATAGAACTCAGTAAAGTGCCTGATGTTCCACATTAAGAAGGATGCTAAGCGGTTTACAAATCTCAGTAATTAATGACTATTTTTATCACAGAGAATATAGGCGACTTTCTTATATCTATCTGAAACTCAATATAAGCCTCTATAAGCCTCCAGGCTGCATAATTGGTGCAATAGAGCTGAAAATGAGATGGAGGATATAATACAGCTCAAGTAATCCTGCCTTTAGCTGAAATGGAACAGTGGAGGCTCTGAGCATCCAGAATGTTGTTTCCACTAAGATTTAAAGCCAGCCAGCTGTCGGCTGCTGCACTGAAAATTGTAGTGTTATTTACTTTCTTTAGTATACTCCAAATACTTAAAGAGACACAACCATATTTATGGGCTTTTTTTTTATCTTTAGCAACTTAAGCAATGTATGAGATCACATTTTTTCTTGTTAGGGGCTGAATTTGTGGATATCCTTCATAAAAGTTTCAATTCAAGCACCCTGGAAATTACCTCAGGTCACAACATCCTGGAAACGATGCAATTGGATTTACCTTCTCTATGCAGGAGCTGTGAGAAATAAAATCTTTTTAAAATCATAATGGGTTTATAAAGGCCTCTGAGAACAGGAGGGAACATTGAAAAGGTTTATACAGTGGTGACATTTTAAGATTGAAAGAGAGCACTTGTTATATAGAGACCTGATGAATTCTGTCAGGTTGGGATTTACTGTTTAGCACATTTGCCTCAGATGTAAAACCACAAAAAAGTTTAAAAAAAGTAAAATAAAAACCACATCAATCTCACCTTTTCTTGTCTATACAGCTTCCATTGCAGAGAAGACTTGAATGAACTGATGAAAATAATGAAAACATTTTTATCATACTTCATTTGAATTTGTTATGTAACATGTAAATGATAAACACAGTATGTAGTATCTCATTTTTCTGTGAGAGCACTGGGAAAATTCCCCAGTGTTCTGGCTGAAATACAGTCAGACAGATTAGGGTTTGGGGTTTTTTTTCCTCTCTAGGGAAATCTTGGTTAGTTTAAAGTTATAACAGTCTATAACCTATGGTTTGGGGTAAGGATTATCTCTGTTTTTAATTGCATGCAAGGAGCCTAGCAGAGTAGAGCCCAGGGGCACTGCTGTAAAACAATCATTAAATAACATTAAGCCCGTGGCAAGGGAGAAGGAATCAGTGAAATCATTGCACATCTTTCCCCCCAGATTCACCCTCAGCCTAGGGCCTTGTTCTTGGTCTGCTGGAAATGACATCTTTGGATTGCAACAGAAAAATGCCATAAATGTTTCTGCCATTTCCACAGTCCTACAGTGTTTGTCCTTGCAACAGATTCATCACCCCATTCTGCTTCATCATCTGCATGGCTAAAATGGGAACACCAATTTTCTGTCTCAGGGACACGTCGTGGATTTCGACACTGCTGGACTGAAAATGATGTGGAACCAGAGAACATTGTCATTGCTGTTTAATAATGGTGAACGATACTCAGGAGCTTCTTGAGCCTCCAAAGTCCTGCTCAGAAAGTGCAGCCACCTCTCAGAAGGGGAGGCAGTCACTGCTTCATGCAAACGGAATAAATTGTAAATAACCTGTCCTGTGGGAACTGCTCTCGTGCTGCAACCATCCTCCAGGATCACTCACCCCCCTGAACCTGTCCCTGGATAAAAACTGTGGGGCTGGGACCAGAGACTGCAGGGAGGAGAAGCTTGAAGGGTTGGTGGTACCTGCTCAGTCTCTGTCACCTCCCTGCAAGAGAACGCACACATCTCTCAGTGCTTTTAACCCAAGCATGGATGGGGTAGCAAAAACTAACTTACCCCAGAGACCCTGAAATTCTGTATTCTGTGACTTTGACCTAAGCAAAACATTAGTTATCTCATTAAGAGATAACTACTTAGTTTCAAAAGTTCAAAGATGAGGCATCCTGACTTTTATGGACAGAAAGCACATAAATGTCCTTCCTCTCATGACAGAGTTTGGTCTTCAGAGGGAAATCTATGTCCTGTATTCATCTCTTTTGAGTACTGCATTTTTATGTACTATTTTGCCTTTATGGATTATGCTGCCAAAGAGTTGCTAGGTGTTATGGCAAGAGATAATATAGAAGGTTATGCTAAAAACTGATTTATCACACTTACATTAAGGTGTTGTGATCAAATATGTCTTGGTATTCACTGTGGAGAAATGTTTCTCCTTTTTTGTGTTAATTTTGTTATTTTTTTAAATTTTTAACAGGATCAGATTATATTTGTTTTTTTTTTTTTTTTTCTCCAAACCAGGATGAACTTCTGAAAGGCAGCTCTACTGTAGAGAGAGAGGCTTATGAACCACAGAATGTTTTGATGATGTTTCTGGAGTTACACATGACCAAGGCAACAGTGTTTTGGTTGAATAGAATGTAATATTGCCAAGAAAACTTTAAATTAAAAAAAAAAAGTGACGAAGCAGGACTGAGCATTCACTCTCTAATAGAAAAAGTAATAGAGCTGTCCTTATGAGGACCATGTTCTCTATTCATGTCTTGAAACAGCTAATCAAAATTTTGATTTTACTATTCAGATCTCCTCCAGTTTGTTCTATAGGTTTTCATATGTTTCAAATTTGTGTATTCAAATACACTCCTTATCCTTATACTATCATCTCTTTCTCTGGACCTCTCATCAACACTATCTTCTTGGTATCACACAATTCATTTTTCTATTTCTATTTCAATATTTTCCCTTTAATTCCTCACCGTATTGACCTATTTTCAGGCACAGTTTCTCATATCATCAGAAGTTGAATACAATGTACACATTAGAATTAAGTTCTGAAAAGCAATCTACAAGGGAAAGAGACACAAAAACCTTTACCTGTCACACTCTCCATTGCTGTAACAATACCCCAAGATGACAATATTGCTTTCTGGACATGTATACACACAGCTACTGCTTTCTGCTGTGTCCCATGCCTTTAATTGGAGTTCTGGATGGCACACAGAGGGATTGCCCAAAGTTTAATAGACTTCTGCTGCAGGAAAAAAAAATCTGTTAACAACACATTCTAAAGTTTACTTTATAGAATTTAGCCTAGCAGATAAATGCATAATAGTTCCTAAGCCTCAATAATGCAGAATCACATAGTAAGTCATGCATTCCTTAATGTTAGAGGAACAATTATGCTGGAAATTGTAGTGCCTGCCTGCAAGATAACATGTACCTGCAAATTTTGAAGCAGACTGTATTTGACACATCAGAGTAGAGATAGGAAGAAGACAAAAATAGTTATCTGCAACTGGGAAATAATAATTATGAGAGGATAGTTATGATATGTCATATAATATATCAATAAAGACATAGAATTGTTATCTGCTGTGCCTGTGGGTGCATTAGATGCCATAGAAACTGTACAAGAGTGGAAACCCATGCAGAGTGTGAATAATCTGGCCAGGTATGTGTGAAAAGCTGATTCAATAGGTTTAAAATGTGGGAGGATAATTAAAAAAAAAGAATTTGTTTTCTTGCAAGATTACCAGACCTGGTTTGGTGCATTGAGTCTCCTGAGACCTCATAAATTCCCTCTGTCTGCTGAAGGACAATGAGCTCCATGCAGAAGCCTGGGAGGAGCATTTACATCTCATCAGCTTGACCTTGATGTGTCCACAGTGAAAAGCTGATCTGTGGGAATGGCAGCCTGGGTCTGCCTAACCTGGCCATGCCCTGCTGCCACGTGCACTGCTCTGAGCAAAGGCAGGGGCTGAGAGCTCTGCTGTCCCTCCCCTGGGAGCTACTGGTGGCACCCACAGCAGGGACAGCACAGAACCTGGCAGGGAGCTAAGGAGCACTGCCAAGGATGCAGGGAACCTTTGCCTCAGTGAGATTGCAGCCTCACAAACCAAGGGATGGAAGGATGGAAGAATGCTGAGATGTTTCTGCTGTTTCCTGTGTCAGTTATTTACTTGTTTTTGCAAGCCTACCATCACATTTATGTGTACATATATATATATATATATATATATATATATATATATATATATATAAATAAAGGGGTGTGGGTCCATCTCCACAGGAGACTGGATGATTTCCAGAAATGCAAGAGCTGGGGCAAGTTCTGCATAGTACAGCAACAGCCATTTAAACTCAGGTCCTGCTGTCAAAGAAACTTCCCAGTGTGACCATTCATGAGACTCTCTGGCAGCCTGCTGCACTCCCACTCACAGTCAGATCAGCTTTCCTCACGAGCTCAAGCCCAGATTTCCATGGCAGAGTCTCACACACCTCATTCCACAGAGCCATTTAGCCATGGCACAGTAACACAGAACCAGCCTGAGCTGGTGCCCCAAGGAGGGACCCTGAGCAGAGGAACCCTTGGGCTTTTACCCCTCCCAGTCCAAGCACTCCAGCCTGGCTGTTCCTCCTGAGCCATGGAGCCTGGGGCTCCTGCCATGTCCCAGTGTCCCTCACCTGGCTGTGCCACAGCTCCCTGTGCCCTTTGCTGAGCACAGGGGGGCAGCTCACAGCCTCTTGTGTCAGGTTCCCACCCAGAGGTGAACCTGCAGCTCCACCTGCAGCTGCACCCCGAGCTCCCTGCACCAAACGTGTTCCTCAGCACCAAATGTGTTCCTCACCAAATGTGTTCCTCAACACTGCCACGGCAATACCACCCCTGGGCCACCCCTACAGCCCACCACATTGCTCTGGAAGGATATCCCAACACATGGGCTGAGTTCTGATCCTGGTCAGACCATCACATATAAACAGGGAGCTGCATTTATGCACAGCAATCCAGGCATTCAGGCTATTTTGATTTTTGTGGTTTTGCTCGAGAAGAGCATTTCTGTCTAGCCTGAACTGGACATGGTCACATGTACTTTGGAGTCTGGGGGTTTGGACAGAGGGAGACAGAGCTTTGATCAGGGAGAGGGATGAATTGGGAATGGTAGGGAGCAAACCTTTCATGGAGGAAGAGCGCTGAGCTCTCGTCTCCTCTCTCAGCAGATGCCGTGAGGAATCTGGTCACACTCAGCGTGGCTGCTGAGCAGCAGGCCTGGATACTGTCTGCACACTGACAGAAAAACAGTAAACTGAAAAAGTAAACAACCAGTATTTATTTGTGTAATTAAAGGAGACTAAAACATGATAGAAATATCTAATCACCACAAGAAATCCCGTAACCAATTTCCAACATGATTAAACTCACATTGTTGCAAAATAAAGCAATCTAATCAACAGCCTGTGTTCTAATTACATCTACCTGATCTCAAAATATTTCTGACCTTGTTTATATCCCCAAGCCCTTTTATCTTGACGTACTGTAAAATCATTTCCACAATGAATCAGGTAATGTGTTTTTCTTTCCGCGGCAGGTACAGCGATGTGAGCACAGGGAGGTTCAGAGACCACCGCCACGAAGCGATGATTGAAAATCTCAGGCAAGGGAGGGGGAGCAATGGAGAGGGAAATGAGAGTGCTCAAGGGGAAGAAATAGGCCTACTCCTGGAAAAGGAAGGAAAACACACCGTATACAAATGAGGATATAACAGACTAATAGGGGGAGAAGAAAATATACAGTGAAGAAAAAGAAGGTAGAGCAGAGACATGAAGGCAGGGCAATCAGAGGCACCTGGAAGGAGGATGGAGGTAGTGGAGAGTATTCAAGACTCCCTACCATTAATCCAGTTTCAAAAATTCACATTTCTATCTGTTTCTCACATAGTACTGTTTTATTCATTCAAGCATTTCCTCAAACCTGGCCTTTGCTCTCGTAGCCACAGAGTTCAAACAGTTAATGATGGTTGGTCAAGGAGGAGATGAGTGGATGAGAGGTGATACATGCACATAGCTGATTAGTTAATATTCTAAGTTACCTCCAAAAGATAGGGAAGGACAGGGACTTTGAGGAGTGGAAAAATTGTGTCTTCCTGTTTCACTATACAGCAAAGGGAATTACAAGTTTTACATCAGAATATTGGCTTCTGGATGCTACAGCAGCATGCAGAATTAACAAACTTGTGTGGCTGTGGGAAAGGCAACATGCTTCAAATTAGAAAAACTAGAAATTGGACCCTTAATACCTTTACCAGATTAACCACACAGATGATGAAGAGAGAAAAAATGCAGACTTTCAAGGTTTTATTTTCTACTACAAATTCTTACATAACCCAAACTACTTAAAAAACTACTTTTTCCACACATACATATTTTACTTCCAGTGTTATGATTTAAATCCTGGAGTGCTGAAAATCAAAAGGACCTGTAGGACACACAGCCCCAATTAGAAAGACTCCAGACAAAATGCTGCACAGGGCTGCCCCTCATTTCTCAGACATCAGGAACTTACCTCAGGTAAGAAAAAGGTAAGTTTCTTTCAATCAGTGTGACAACAGCAAGGTTATTTGGTCTGGGGAAAAGACAGAAAACTTTCAATTGAAAAATGAGCAATATTCAGCACTTCTATTAGAAGCAAATATTACCACATTTTTTAAAAAACACTCATGAAGATTTCAGACCTTTGTGTGAAACCCTAGCTCCCCTGGTTTCTTGTTTCTTTATGCAATCAGAAGGATACAATAATTCAGAAGAATAATGCAGAAATACAATCATTCCTAGTGTAACATCCATGGAATAAATTTCACTGCATGAAAGCTTTTTACCCTTCATCTATTTCATTTTAGATCTCTGAGATTTAATGCTTTTCCCATTGTTAGCCACTATTAATGACAAAAACTCTTTTATTGAGATCAATATCTGAGAGGGTGGTCTGTTCTCACTGAAAAACAGCAGGGTTCTGAAATTTTGGCAGGCTTCCTCTGAAGCACATCTAGAGGCCCTTCAGTGCAAATAGGTATTCAAAGAGGCAGCAGTTGGAAAACTAAAGAGAGAGAAAAAAAAGTTATTTTGACAATGACCTCCATTCCTAAATTAAAAAAGAAAAGAAAAGAGGAAGAAATAGAAACCAAACAACAGCTCTGTGAGCTGTTACCAGGAAATGTCATGGACGGAGCCTCAGAGCTAGAAGAGAGGAAAATCTTGGCTCAGATTTTCACATTTACTTTGTACAAGATAGAGCCATGCAGGAAGGTTAAACCAACTTCTTGTATGGACTAATTTGCTTTGTTTAGAACCCACTCTAACACATATATGTCTCACAGGAGATTTTTCCCAAGGTCTAAAGGGCTTTAGGTGCCTGATCCAAGGGTAAAGCCAGGAAGGGCTTGGAGAACAATTTGTTGTGGGAGAATGCCAGTAGATCAGACTAATATATTCTCCTCAACAAGTAAGAGGCAGAAAGAAAATTAGAGTAAAACAACAAATGTGACAAATATTTTTAAAAATTTACTGGGTTAAAAAATAAACAAGCCACAGCTTTAGAAGAAGGCTAGCAATTCCCAAGAGTCCTTACAAAACCTGCAGCACTGGTTTGGATTTTGTTCAAGTATACCAGTGACTATACCATAATACAGAGATCTTCAGATCACCTTTGAACTAGGACAGGCCCTGATTATAGCCAAAACCTAATGTTGGCTGCATAGAGCTCAGCATCTAATCACTCACCTTTTTTCTTCCTCACCTCTTTTCCTCTGGCTGCAGTGTTTACATTACTTGAACTGCTCAAATCTCATTTGTTTGTGTATAGCCCCTCTAAAAAGGTCTCTGAGCTTCTGAGGCTTTGCTGTTTCTCCTAACACAGAGAGACAGAGAAACAGGACAATTATAAACTTCCAATTATGCAAAAAAAGTTGATGCAGTTGCTGATGATTTATATGTTGTTTGATCTTTTATAGGTCATCTTAAAAGTTAACATTTAAATTATTTGAGAAATTCTGACTCTTAAATTGGCTGTTTCAATAACGTTATTGCTGCTGACTCCCTCGAGTGCTTGTGCTCTTAGTTTCCTGATTTTAATTATTAATCCACCACCGCATGTTGTGTTTCTCTGTAGCAGCAGAAAGGTTAATATTCATAACCAGTTTTTAGGTTATTTTTAAAGGTAGGTGAGGAGCAGTGCAGGGGAAGATGGAGGAGGGAATGGAGTTTTAATTACTTGTTAATATTGCTATCTAGGCTGTGGAGCTGACAGCAGCTCTGCTCCTTCCCAGGCTCTTTATGTGCACATCCACAAGCACAATTCCACCCAAGGCTGAACATCACTCCCTGTCTCTCTGAAATTACCTCTGTGCCAGATGCTTTCAGGAGCCTCTGACCAGCAGCTTTTGCAATCCTGATCCGCTGAAGTAATAATTGAAGGGAAATATTAAAGAATCATCCATAAAAAGAAAGCCTGTACACACATGGAGTCTCATCTAATCTTATGCTGCATTAAAATACAAATAAAACAGGCTGGTTTCTTTCTTTGGTTGAGAAAGAGCAAATCCAACTTCCATGCTGTGAAAGTACAGAGCCTGCTGGAGACCTGAGCTTCTTTCTGCCTTAATCTTTACTGTCTCAGACTGATTTTTCTCCTGACAAAATTCAGCACAATTTATTCCCTTCTACCTGAGTCTCCAGAAAGTGCAAAAGCAATTTTTCCCCCCCTCTACAAAGCCACACTGAGAAATCTTCCTTTATATCAGCAAGGATTTCCATCACAGACTTGACTGCACATTTATTATCAGAATGCAATATTTGGTCCTTTCCCCATAATGGGTGCACTCAACTACATCATTTATAAGAAGCCAAAGTGAGAAATAAAAGAGGAAATGAAGAAAATCCTTTCATGGGCAATCTTCATTCCTTTTTTTTTCCCTCAGGAAAAGGTAAAACCAGTTCACAATTAGGCACATCTAAAACTTGAATCAAAGCTCAGATTTGCCCAAGACAGATCTCTCTACGTGTCCCTGAATAACCTCTCTGTATCCACATGGAGAGGCTCCTGCTGAGACTTCTTGCTTTCATTTTCCCCTAAAAATAAACTTGAAAGTGGACCAAATTGATACCTTCCTGTCTTTTAAACATAAAAAGGACATTGACCTACACACATTTTTGTGCTGTTTTAAGTTCTCAGCCCATTCAAAATGAGACCAGAGGGCACTCTCTTCCATTTCCCCGGTTCTCTCCTCCATTTGCCCTCAGAAATGAACCACCAGGAGCTATAGGATATAAACTCGAGTCTTGTCCAGAATATTGAGATGAGAAAACTGCAATCTGAAAGGTAACCCAGCAGGTATTTATGGAAGACAGAGTGGGATACATACTACGGTATTAATTTTCCCTACCTCACCAAGGGGTTCAGGATCATCTTGATGATAAGAAAGCTTTGGATCACCAACATTACTCAATTCAAATTCGAAATACAATGTTTACTTGGCACTCCTGCTTTATCTAATCATGCAAAATGCATTCCAAAGCCCATTTCCCTGGGTTCTAAGGGAGTGATATGACTACAGTCTTCTCACATAAATTAAATGCCAATTGCTATCCTGACAGGAAACCCACATATTCAACTGATGAACAATTGGTGGAAAGGAAAAAAAAATAGATGGAATATGGTTTTTATTACCTTGTAGGATTGCTACAAATTCTTTTCTACTGAATGAACCTCATGGACACTATTATTGCCACTCCATTTTCTTATTTTCTTTTTCTTTTCAAGTAAAAGTTTCTTTGCTTTCAGAATTATTGTTTCACTGCCTGTTAAGACACAGGCAGCAGTATAAAGAAAAATTACTCCTCATGTTTTCAACAGTTTCACTCATCTATATTCACAAGAAGATATTTACCTATCCTTCTTTACTGTAAGGATGATGCAAATATTTATTATGCAGTACCATTTGAAAAGTCTTTTTTATGTTCTACATCAAAAAGATGAAGTGAATGAAAACTGAAAGTCTTGCTGCATACATAGGAGATAAAAACTCTAACCTGTAAACTGCACTCAGTTTTAAATTGCTTTTTTGAATCAGAGAAATGATGAAACTAACTTCAGCTTATTCCCTGTCAGCAGTCAAAACATGCAGGCTTGCCCATGGTTTCATGCAGAAAGCTGAATTTTGACTAAGATTACATACAGCTAAGACAAAATGCCTACAGAGACACTACAGTGATGCTTTTCTGAAAACATTAAAGTGTCCTTTCTGCTCTGCCAAAGCCCTCTAGATGGCATTCTTTAGTAAACTTTGGTCATTGCACACATTTTGGCCTCAGTGCAGTTTACAGTGTTTTCACTAATGTTTTTAAATTAATCTACAGTAATGACTGTCAGTTTAATGAGTTATTAAAAGATATTCATGCTTTTGTAGTGCAAAGTGTAACAAAAATAGAATAAATAACATTTTGTTTATTGCAAAAGTTCCTAGAGTAAAATATATTTCTCTGTCTGAAGTGCATTACAGGCTTTAGAGAAAAGCAACAGTATTTTCAAGCAATTAAATATTTTTTTTGGAACAGGACACATTCCTGCAAAAATTATAGTAACCCATCTTCCTCCTGAAGTTAGGTGTCTGTAAAATGAGAACTTCACTAAGTTTGAATAGTTTCTGTGGTAGGGATTCTCTGAATGGTTTTACAAGCAGAACAACTTGTGAACAACAGGAAAACCTGCTGCTAGGACCCCTGCTTAGCTTTACATCAGAATGCTGCATTAATTTGTAGTAGACCCACAAATGTCAGTCTCATTAGATGAGCAAACACAAGTTCATGTATAACTCAGGCTCTCTGTTACTGCTCCATGGAGCCCAATAACTTTGCAGGAGCAGATCCCAGCAGTGAGGCAATGTGTCTGGAAAAGGGCAAGCCAGAGAGATTCTGACTGTCACTGCCATCAAATAAGGGGGCAATCTCCAACATCAAAGCACACACAGCACATACACACGCCCATGGACTGGGACTCTTCTGTGCCAATTCAGCACATGGACCCAAGCAGAGGGATTTCTGAATTCCTGACCCACACAGAGCTACCTGATAATAATCTGGGGCACCTGTCCAACCCTCCATGTTTGTAGGTGTTTGAAGCAGACTAGAAAAACCTTACCCCTACACCTGAATCATTAGTTTGTTTGATTCAATAACTACATAGATGTTTCATTTAGTTTTTAAACCCCCAAATTAAGCCATGTATTCCCTCTTGTCTTCATTCTACCAGATGGATGCTACCTCCTGCCTTATGCAGAATACCACAGGAAAAAAAAGAAATGAACAAATGCTATATAAAAGAAGAACAAGCCAAAAATACCCCGGGGTTATTTCAAACTCCAGCAGTTTTTTGCAGGTGTTCCGGGCTTCAACATCACAGTGAGTCTTTTTCATTCATGTTCTGCCTGCTTCCTGGAAAACAACACTGATGTGAATATCCAAGCTAAAGAAAACAAACCCCAATGTATATTTCAAAAGGAGAACTGGCTTTATATCCTATGGATTATTATATAGCTGTGCTCACAAACTGTGCCTAGGCATCTGAGGCATGTTGAACTATTCAAGCATAAACAGAGCCAAGAATATTTATAGTTCTATTCTGTCATAGTGGATGTTGCAATTGGACAAATAATAGGGCCCAAGGTGACATACTATAATATTAATAGAGGGGCAGAGTGAGAAATTACCAAACTGAAGTGCTTGGAAATCTACAACCTACAGCAAGAGCACCCAATGTCATGAGAAAGTCATTCCAGACTAAGAACACGTGGATTCAGGTTCCTTTTAATCATTTTGTCTAGTTGTGTACTCTGTTTTGTGATGGTTTAATTGTAGCTGTACTTCAAATGCGGTGCACTGATGGGGGACAGCAGGGGAGCATTAGGCGTAAAAATTTAACTGCAAAGCTCAATGCAATCCTAATTATGGTGCTGCTATGACACCTCCATAATTACTCATTCTTATCCACTGGCTCTACTGAAATAATTCACAAGACAGAAAAGCAAGCTGAGAGTGCCAGCATTGTCACTGCAGTCCAACACCACACAGGACTAAAACATGGTGATGCTTGGCTTTTCAACACCCACTTCCCTCCACAAAATTTACAGAAGCCCTATTTTAAGCACTGAGTTCCTATATAATTCAAAGATCATCTAAACTAGACAGAAGGAAATGTGGAAGAGAGAAGTGCTTAAAATTTCATCCCTCTCAGGTGTCTGTGTGTGATTTGTGTTTTTATTCAGTCAGGATCCACAGCCCTGCAGGACTTGGGAACCTTTTTTAACACAGGCAGACAACTTACACTTTCCTTTTAGAAAACATTCAGAACTAGAAGTGGAAGTTGTGCTGCTATTTTTCTTTTCATAACAACCTAAGAGCAGAGCATTTCATTCATGGACAAAATAAATAAGCATCACCATGCCTCTGTCCCTCTCCAGACCAGGAATTCAGTGACAGGGCTGGCATTCTCAGCTTGCTTCTTGTCTTGTGAAACACTGAGCAGAGACGGTGGATAGGGAAGAGTGATAATAAATGTGTCATAGCAGTGCAGTAATTAGGATTGCACTGGGTTTTGCACTTGATACAGGAAGCATGGATCAATCTTCAGTGCTCTCTTTGCCCGGGGAGTGCCCTTATCACGGGGCTGCGGAGACAATCCTTCACTTTTTTATTTTAAAGATTGGCAAATCTGGCCTCCAGCTTTACAATTAGGACACTTTCATGGGAAAGGACAAGCAAGGGTCTGCCTTCCTCAGGTAGAGAATCAATTAGGACTTCGACCTTCACATCATAACACAGGGATATCTATCAGGTCAGGGGAACCTTCTCAGTGCTTACTCTTCCTCCAGATACCTTTATCTTGTGATGGAAGCTAAATCAAGCCTGGAGAAATAAATACTTGTTCATGAAGATAGAAATCTTGGCTACACTATGGGAGAAAAAGAAAAAAAATAATTCTAGCTGCCTTGAATAGTCCACTAAAATAATATAGGTATGTATTCACAGCCCTTCCAGCCTCAAGACAATTATTCTGTGCACTGCACTCCTGTATTTGTGCCTCATTTTTCCTGGCTTATTGTTTTACATTACATGTCTCAAAAGATCATCAGAGTGGGAGGAGCTACAAAACTCTAACACACACTCTGGAGTGTGAAAAAAAGGCAGCATCCTCTTCTATCACAGAAAGGTCAAAGAGCACTTGATTTGGCTGTGCAGAAAAGGTCAAGGACAATTACCAAAACTCTCATTGCTGTAATTCAGTCTTTCTGTCCTCCAATTTTAGAGCAGCTTAGGTAGGATACAAAATCTTTTATTGGCTCATGATACAAGAGATCTTCAAATTTTAACAACAGAGATACAGATTTCCTCTAGTACTAGCAACTCCGAGTCATAAAAAATGTTCAAACACTTGGTTTGAAATAAAAAGCTTCAAGAACTTTTGAAACAATGAAAGAAACAACACATAATTTTGAGGGGTTTTTTTTTTTTTCTGTTTTAAAAGCAAAGACTGTGGAATAAAAAAAAACCAAACAAACAAAAAACAAAACCACCCAAAACCCCCAAAAAACCCCCACTAAAATCTCCAAAACATACCTAACAACAACAACATTCAATGGTGAATCTGAAATGAGGCACCATTTACTGCAAGCACTTCAAATAAACAGTAAGTTTGCAACACTGTCCCTGCTCAGCTCATTCGTTTACTGAGTGCAAGGTTGGTTGATAGGTACTGACAGCAAAGGTTAGATCAACTTCCCAATCTGCTGGAGGCTGCTTAAAGGATTAGTACCAAGGGACTTAATAATATTGAAAGTACCTGATTCTCTCTGCTATTTTAGGTTGTTGCAGGGAGCTTCTTCCCTCTTTACGACAGTAAAACACCTAATCAAAGGTAAAATCAGGTGCATTTTTCATTTCCTGATTATTTCGTGGCTGATTTCTGAAAATTGAGACCCATTTCACATAATCAAACTTTTAAACCAATCTGGACTCAGAAGGCACAAACAGAAATCCATATATATCCAACAAAACCAGAATGTGAATCTTATCTGTAAAAATGGACTGTTTGTCTCACAATAATCGTGTTTAAAGTAACTAAAAAAATTTCTTCTTAACTCAAATTTTTGCTTCAAAAAATCTAGATCCACACTTCTGCTATATACGTGTTTTTATATAGATATACATACCATTAGCGTTCCCTGAAGAGTTTTCTAAACATGATTTAAAATTCAATGTTTTCTCTTCATGAACACTGACAAAGCAAGGCAAAGGAAGTTTCAGTGCTTCACTTCCCTGAAGTCAGTTCAGGAGTCATCTGCCTGCCTACCAAACATACATCTATCATGTACAGGAGATGTGAGAGTTGGTCAAATAGAATTTTATAAAAAACACAGAAGTGGGGGTTTATTCAGAATGCGCCTGATCTCAGCTGAATGTAGAGGTCTAAAAGACTAGAGGTCTAAAAATCCAGTGGGAGAAATACTTCTCCTGTCCATTTGCTGATCCATCCCACAATACAAAAAATGACATCAGATTTCCAATAATTACAGGGAACAAGTAAAAATCAAATGTCTTTAGAATGCAAACCTACAAATATTCTGGGTTCAAATCCACCTTGCTTTTTCTAAAGACCTAAAATCCAACTATTGCATTGTCCATTGAATTGCATATTTGCAGCTCTCCTGATACAAAATATATGGAGAAATCCCAAGCTAATTAAATTTTCTTCACTCTCCAAAACACAACTTCTGATCTGAAGCCAGCCATGGAATGCAGCAAACCAAAAGGGATCTGGTTGAAGGAGCTGTGTAAGATTGACATGAGAATGGCTAATGAAGCACAGAGTCATTCTGCAATATGAATATTTCAAAACCAAAGACGTCACTAAGAAAGATTTTTAAAATATGCATTTAAAATGGAAAAATTCTTGAAAATGCATATTGTTCATCTTCTTTTTAATTTTTCTTTTTCCCCCCCTGTAGTGATCTGGGAAATATGTACTTAGTGCCTATTACCTCTTATCCAGTCCTTCCTGACTGGCTTACAAGTGACCACACCTGTAGCTAAGAGGATTGCAAGGGAGAGATTACAGATTCATGCAAACATCTTCAGGTAAATACAGCAAAAAGAGAACAAAAATTAAAAAGACGGAAAAGTTTTTTATCTGCAAAATGAACTACATCCACATTTCATTTAAAGTTTTCTATTTCATTATTAGTGGTTCAGAGATAAAAGTTAAAGTCACATAAAACTCAAACCTGCTTTGTTTCGTCAGATATCTAAATATATAATTCCTTAAGAGGGAAAAAAGCTTCCTTCCTAGTGTCAAAATTTTCATCTGTATGGGAAAATGGATAATCATAGTTGTGTCCTCTGCTATTTATTCAAGAAATAAAATTAGGTTCACCATAAGTAGATAATTTTTGTCTCTTCTGTAGGAGTAAATCATCCTTCTCACCCTTTTTTTTGCCATCAGCCCAAATGACCAGATGAGGGGATTTTGCTAATTAACTACGAGTTTCAAGGTGCAAAATTCAGCCATTGGGTTGTTTTTTCTTTTCCTAAATAATAGCATAATCAGAACATTAAAATGCTCCAGTTGGCTTTATCTTATATTCTTATGTAAAACAGAGTTATTTAAGAACCAGAGTAAATATTGAGAGTATTAACTAGTAAAAGCTAATGGATGATAGAGGCCCCATGAAGCTAAAAGTGAATGCCAAAATGCTCCAGCAAACGAGGCCATTAGATTTTCCACCCACTACGCTGCCAATAAGGCAAATACAATGATTTCATTTATCTAAATAACTGCTGCTAGTCACAGATAATGGCAGCTTAAGCTACTCAGTGTGCAGTAGGCCACTTGGAGAAACAAAACAAAAATAAAGCACACTGCAGAAGAAGAAAACAATTGTGCAGTTGTGTGTCTGGGCTCTGACAGAGAGTGCCCATTATTCCTGGTTAGCAGAAGGAGCACGCAGGTGAACAGATAACTGCCCGGATAAACAAATGTTCATAACACAACTCACACATTGAAAAACTGGCCCACAGACCAAACCTGCACAACCTTGAGCATAAGTAGGCTCTTTCTTTCTTTTCTCTTTTTTTTTTTTTTTTCTTTTTCATGCCTGCATGTACCAGATAAAGTCAGAGGACTCCCAGCCAGCGACCAGAACAAATGAGCTGGTTCAAAGAACTGTTGTGAGGCGCTCTCTCACCGTACACAAAGTGCCATTTTTCCTTTGCCTGCTCAGTGCCATCTCTAATCCAAAGCAATTGCCCTAAGGTGCCAGACACATACAGAATGAGACAGCCAGCAACAGCAAGTAGCATCAATCTGCCTCCACCAGATACTAAATGTTGCTGGACAGAAAACTCGTGCTGCATTCCACCCGTGTCCCACCAATTCCAGAAGAACTCATAATAATCTCAGCTGCTGCTCCTCAAATCACCACAGTAATTCTGTAATGAATGTGTCACTAAGGAGAGGAAAGTCATCTAGATTTACTCAGCAAAGAATATAAAAAGGGGGTTTAATTACAAACAAGATGCTTTATTTTCAGACAGTTCACAGTCAATTTTTTCGCCCTGCCACCGCAGTGAAGATGTTTCAGCTGATCAACAAGCAGACCTTGAACCACATAGTTTACAGTGCAGAACTTCAGTGTAAATGGAAGTAGTTGTTGATTTACACTCTGCAGCTGAGGGCAGTAACTTTCTCAGCCAAATTATGCAAGCAACCTATGCTCATGTAGAAACCCAGGGGATGGAATGAAAAGAAGTGTGGAGAGGAATTATCAATAAATGTTTCTAGCATCGTTTGCCAGAAGATGGTGGACTCCCTGTCATGCTCTAAAGTGAGGAAAATAATGGAAAAAACGGCAAATGGACTGGGTGTTGGTTTCTCAGGCTGCTTGTCAAAGGGCTCTGAAACCTCACCTAGGTTAGAGAAATTAAATTAAATATTGAAAAAACATTCAAACATGTTACAACAGAAAATATTGCAGGGAACAGAATGGCTCAGCTGGTAGCTGATCATTGATGAGCAGGTACTCTGACCTCCAGAAGGGCAGTGTAAGGTGGACCTTGAAAACTTTCAAAGAGCTTTGGGTTTCTCATCTCTGTGCCTGGGGGACTGACTGCTTCAGTGGTACAGCAAATGAAATTAACATTAAGAAGCTTGTGAAGGAAGATTAGCATCTAAAATATCAGTACTCACATAACATAAGGCTTAGAAGGACAAAGGTAGAGCAAAATTACCAAGCAACTGTTCTGTATCACTGAGGAAATACCATCTCACCTGAAGCTGCCACGCAGGAACAGAGAAGCATTTTCCACCCTCTGAAACAAGCCGGTTTTCTCCCAATAGTAACAACATAAAGATAACTTAGATTAATGCAGCTGGAGAGAATTTTTCCCTACAAAAAAAATAAAGGACTGTCTGTCTGCAGGCTGAGGTGCAGCTGAACAGGAGCACCCAGGCATGGAGGAAAGCCATCAGCAGAACCCACAGCCTGGGCTTCTGCCTCAGAGCAGGAAAAATATCTTTCACTCGATGCACAACTTAGGGCCAAGTAACAGCTGGTGGAAAAAGACATCAGTGCAGCTTCACTGATTGCTCTGAAGCTATCTCAGGAAAGGTGCTCTTCTCAAATATTTACTTTTTGAACTAGCAGAGGCTGTGACCAGATGTAAAGTTTTGAGAAGCAGCTGGGCTCGCATGTGCCTAACAAGGGAAGGACCAGAAGTCAGCATCAGTGGATGAGAGAAAAAGTTCTCATCTCAAAAGTTCTTTTTTGCTCAGAAAAGTACCTGATTTCAGTCTTGCATTTGCAGGGCTGCCATCAGCCCTGACCTTGAAAACGTCACTTCCTCACTCTGCTCCTTTGCCTTTCTGCCTGTACAGCACCTGAAAATTATTCTTTTACCTGCAATCTGTCATAACTAAACTCAATAGATTCAATTTTGATTTAAACCTCCTTATTTTATGTCTTTCACATATTTCAGTAGAAGCATGGCTGTTATTTTTTAAGAAACACTTGACTCCTTTGTTGTTAATTGCACAAGGTGTTTTTTCCCCCCTATTTATATCTCTATAATGTAGAATTTAATTTACTTTCTACCATTTTGCTTTTAATTATTACAAGACTCCTAAGCAATAAACAGAAGAAACATATTGATAGGACAAGCCTTTTAAATGATGGGACATAACAATTATTAATTACAACTTAAAAGTCCCTAGTAGTACTTTTTTGCTATAAATACTGTCTGACTTCAAAAGCTGGAAAAAACTAGTATTGTGCAACAGGCAATTAATTAGATATACTGCAGATACCTTTCTTAATGAATTTGATTATTAATAGCACACTCAGATTTAAATACTGACTCAAGTGTTAGCTTCCATAAATTTTTTTCAAAGATGAATATATCAGAATGCATGGGCCACCTAATTTAATTGCAAATTATTTTCTCTACTATCGTGTGGTCTATTGTATGTTGAGTTCACCTTATTGCACTTATTCAGACAGCTGTGCTAGGTGGCAAAACTTTAAATCACAAAAACAAACAGTATTTTGCATTTCTTCTCTGTTCTCTGCAATTTTCTGTGGAGCATGACAGAATTTTATTCTTAGCTTAAATAAAAGGATTGTAAAATAGCATGCCTGTCACAAGTAAATCAAAAGTGTCCTTCCTAAAGACATGAAAATGCTTAGCAAGTTTCTGTTTTAATCCCAAACATGTTTGGGAACTGGTAATTTCTTTTCAGAAGGAACGTCTCGACAGGCAAGGAAGTTGTTTTGTCAGTTCTGTGAAAGAACTTTTAATTACCTGATTTTAATTGAGTCTTGCACATACATATTGGGAAACAATTTATGAGGTTTTCTGAGTCTACAACATAGTTTACACAATAAATCATTCTTTCTCTCTCTACTTAACTCATATGCTGTCTTTGAGCCAGGGTTTGTTGGTATTCTGGGTGTTTTTTCTTTTCAAGGAATATGAAAAGCACGGAGAGACAATCTTCTGGTACTAATAATGTGGCCTGGAAGGGTTTGGGGGCAGAACAGGACAGCTCTGTTTTCTCCTCAGCTGCACCACTTATACACTAGGAGACTGGACAAGCCATGTCACCCTCAGTCTGGCATTTGCACTGAAGTGGAGACAAGTATTTTCCATTTCTGTTGCATTTTTCTGAGAAACGAAAATACAAAACCTGCATAAGGGAACACAATGCCTTGTGACTGCTTTGCAGGAGTTCAAACACCAATTTATGCTAAGATGAAATTAAGCCTGCATATTCCAGTTTGCTTCTATTTGCAAATTGATCAACTTCAGCAAAAACCACTAATTTACAATTGTGGTCACAACTTCCTGCAAAGATAATGGGAAGGGAAGACATAACTAAATGCTTGAGAAAGACTCCAAATATTTGGATTGCAGCAGAACCCAGAGGTCCCAGGTAAAACCAGCAGAAAACCACCTCTGTTCTGAAGTGTTCCTCTCAGGAATGGATGTGGAGAAAGGAGCAGCTCTGGTACTATTTAGTTAATTAGTGTCTTAGTTTGTTCTTTGCTTTACACAAGACGTGAAAGATTTTCTGTGGACGAGTCAGAGCACAAGAGTACACCAAGGAGAAAGTGCTAAACATTCTAAAGACCTGACTGCACTGGCTGCTGCTGGGGGCTCCAATATCTTCACAAATTGGTGAGAGTGATCCTGTAGTGAGGAAGAATTTTGCCGAGTTGTTCCTTCACTCGGTGTTTGCCAAGATAAACAAAATGCAGAAATTTACTCCAGAATGAAGTGGTGAAGCGAATTTCTGCAAGCAAAGTCATGGAAATCATTGACCACTCACCCTTTACAGATCCTTCCTCCTGATCCTTGGCTCTTGGCTCTGGGGAATTCTGTTACAAAGGAAGTTTAAAACAAAAATATATCACTAATGACAGAAAAGACATTCACAAAGCTGACACGAGAGTGTGGTACTAAGTGTACAGGTAATACTGGTCTCCTGAAGAATTGATTAAATTCCTTATGAAAATTTTAAGGCATACTCCCCAGGAAAAAACTAAATTCTATTGAGACAGACAGAGAGACTACTAATCACATTTCTTTTCAATTCTTCTCCCTAGCCCTAATTAGTAGGGAATATTTGCATTGAAACAATTTCTTTTTCTCCTTCATTCATTTGATCAGCTGCTTATCCCTTACCTGGAGCCATAATCTCTTGTCTGTAGCTTCATAATCTTCTGCACTGCTAAAAGGATTAGGTATCCAGGTGAAGCATAAACAGCAGGAACAGATGATCACACAGCAAACAAACACTATCCTGATTTTTCAGATGCCACTTTCCCCTCAGTAATTAGGTAAGAAGAAACTCTAACAACCACTGCCTCTTAGAAAGCAAAAAAGGAACTCTGTAAGCATATAGAAGAAAAAAACCCCAAAAAAACCAAAAAACCCAACACAAACCTTAAGACACAGTTTTTTAAATAACTCTTCCTCAAAGTAAAACCATATAAAACCACAAAATGAGTAATATTAAAAGAGAATAAGAAGATTAACAAAAAAAAAAAAAAGACTGAGATTATTCCAACGCTTTAACAATTCACTGCCATCTTTACAATGCAAATATTTTCAATTCTGAAAACAGATGTCACTTTCTCTGGGCTTCTAAAAAACTGGTGAAGCTGAACTGGGGTGGGGGAAGGTTACATTTTCTGTCTGTAGTTTTCACTGGGCAAGATTGACTATACAGCCCACTCACAGGTTCATTTCTTTTATAAATTTATAAGGCATTTATTGCATGTGACTTGTTTTAAAGCCAGGACATCTATTAAGATTAAGCACTCTGACTGCATGTGACCATTAAAAATGCACAAGGCAAACAGTTGTAAAATTCAATATGTGTTTAATTCAAAATTCAACATTTCAAAACTCAAAACTGTAATATCTAAATCTAGCCAGTTCATACCTTTTGACACACCTGATATTTGAGATTTCTTTAGTTATTTACCATTTCACTCTTTTCCAACTAGACTGCTGACATTAGAGTCAACTACAGCTCTCACTAACACACTGTACAACTGGAAAATTTTCAGTGATTGTTTTGGTTGTCTAAATTTTTGAGAAAAGAAAAACATATTTTCAAATGCATTTTTCTCTTTCATTAAGTCTGGGTACACAATAAGTTTTATAAAAAAAACAAACAGTGGTAGTTGAGTATGACTTTTTGGCTATTTAGTAATGCTTATATGTGGGAATTGGGTGAAGTGACAGCATCACCTGGAAAATGAAGCCACTAGAGAAGCAGAAAAAGTCAATCTATTAAAAACCAGATAATTCTTCATGCATCTCCTCTTCAGGTCAAGTTACAAGGTGCTCCTACTTACAAATCTCCCAGTATTGTCTGGACCTAACAGTGATTTGACTCCTTCCCTGGCAGTTTACAGAGCAATAGATCTGCTTGTCTCCATCAGGAGCCTATGGAGATTTACAGGAAGCAAAGCAAGCAAGCCAAAACCTATTCCCAAGAAGTGCAGTGTCCCTGCCATCGATTAGGATAGATTTCAGTAAGTGAGTGGACATAATAGACTGCACGAGGTTGGAAAGGTTGCTAAAGATCTGCACAAACTCCAGTCAAATGTAGATGGAGTTAACACAGTTTTGCTGATGGAATCAGACCCTTCTGTGCTCCTGCCAGCAGCACAGGAGCAGCTTCTAGACAGCTGGCAAAAGATTCTGTCCAAGCAGACAAAACCCAGCACCTGAGCCAGGGGAGCTGATATTTGCCTATACCTACATTTCTTCTGAAATTATTATTTAAAATCTGTTATTTAAAATCTGACCATTTGGCAAAACTCACTGAAGAATAACAGCCAAATAGATTCAAACTTCACCTGGCAGTCCTGTCTACTACACTGTTATAGAGAACTACAAATCCTTGTTTTCAGGCAGAGATATCTGTGGAAGTGGGAGCAAAAATTCTTCAGGGGTTTAGGCCAGACAGAAGATGTGTGCTGATGCTGTGGCAAGGATTGCCTCTGGTGGTGTTGCACACATAATGTCAAGCTGAATTTGAAAAATGCAACTCATTAACTTGAATTATGAAAATAATGCAAAAGGGCACTCACCAGAGGACTTTTTTTTTTTCCTTTTTTTTTTTTTCTTTTCTCCCTCTCCACCCTTTTTTTTTTTCCCCCCCCTTTTTGCTTTTCTGTGAAAACACTACCACTCCTCCAGGAGATGTACGTGCTGCCTGGAGGTTTTCAGGGAAAGTTACCCTACCTAAGACATTTGTTGTGATCTGAAAACCCCTCCCAACTCCAGCTGTGGCCAGAGGCACAGGAACAGCAGTGAGCAGGGTTTGCCATGCAGGCAGGCACAGTGCTGGGCTCATTCCTCAGAGCAGCCTCAGGCCATTGACCTTCCAGAGCAAGCTGCAAAGCTCATCTCTTTCCTTCATGGAAGTGGAAAAATGATTTAAAAGGTAAAAGCCGAGACTAAAAAAGCTATGATATGGAACAGCCTGGTTTTTTTTCCTTCTTCCCTCACATTTGTATTCATTATTCTAATCACAGCATACACCAGAAGAGTCTAGAATCTAGGGCAGGTGCCTGAAATGTCATACAAAACTCCAATCCACTAAATATCTCAGAAAATTGGAACATTATTGGTGATTGCTCAGTTACTGCAAATGTGCTGTTTGGCCAAGAATTGACTAAAAGGTGAAGTGTGGAAAAGAAAGTATTTATGTGTTAATGAAATATGCAACATTAGAGGGCTGTAAGCACCTAGGGAGGGCAAGAAGTTATACTTTCTTAGACAACTTTAAATAAGAACAAAAGTCACACAAATTATGGATAATTACTAAATAATAACAAAAATCACTCTTTTTTGAGTAGCAAAGCTTTAAAAAATATTTGTATGTAAACACCACACAGTTAAGGTATCGGTTTCTTGAAAAGAACTTAAATTTAAGTTGGGCTTCATATTAAATATTAGCCACTCAAAAACCAAATTCACCATCTATGGTACTCAACAAAGAAAATGTTAAGATGCACATGTCATGTATGTGAGCTGTTGACCAAGAACTTGTAATTTGATAAAAATAAAGATATTTTAAGTGTTACAGCATGAACACCTTTTGATACACAGTTTGGTAACTTATTGGTTCAAAGATAACAAGTGAGAAAAAATTAGAACACAGTAAAAAAAATAAATTATAGTACAACAATGTGACTTTTATACTCAACCCTTGCACAAGATAAATTTACTAAAAACTATCAGATTTATGTTTCTAGAGAGAGGATATTCAGTGCTATAGTACATTGAATAATATTTCTTAATAAAGAAGAAAGAAACAGTGTTCCTATTGAATCTCAATTGATTTGTGCTGTGTTGCTGCCAACACAGACAAACACAGGAGATTAGTAAAGGGGGAAAATGCTTATTTTATATATAACTGGATAAAATGTGATCCATCATCCATGAAGGCACAGACTGTGCATCTCAGCTAAAACTGCTCCTTGCAGCCATCTGGTCTAGACCATCACCTGGCCAGTCTGGGCACTCAGACCTGGGCAGGTGCTCTGGTGCCTCTCAGGTGCACCTGGGAATCACCTCCTGCTGTTTTGGGGCACAGTCATGGAATAAGGTGGATGAAAACAACAGCAGAAAGAACAAAACAAGCACTGGGGGAAAGCAGCAGGAAGCTCTCCAGGGTACCCAACTACAATTTTCCCTCTTTTGGCGACTCCAGCTGATCTGCTAAAGTCATTTAACTCTTCTCCCTGTTCTCAGATGCTTTGGTTTGGGGTTTGGTGCTTTGGGCATTTTCTGTTTGCTTGGGTTTTTTCTTGGTTTTTTTTTTTTGTTTGTTTGTTTGTTTGGTTTTTTTTTTAGGGCAAGGGGACATTGGAATTTTTTTTTGTTTCTTTGTTTCTTTGGGTAGGATTTTTGTGTTTCTTTTTGGTTTTGGCAAAGGATTTAATAGAAGATTTTGCCATTTGATTTAGGTAGGTTCAATTAATGACCTGTCACCTTTAGTCAACTAATTTAGACAGTGTCCTCCTTTTCTTTTTCTGATTCACTCAGTCCTCAATCCACTGTTTCATCAAAATTCTTGTTAACCTGGTTAACTTGAATGTTTCCAAATACTCTACTTTTGTTTTCCATTTCATCTGCCTTTTTGTTTTCCCTTTCACTCTAATCTCTCTGTGTTTGCTGTCAGTAGTAACTCAGGCCCTTAAAATCATTGCAGTAGTGAAAGTCATATCTGGGATCTCTGTTAAATAACATAGCTGCCCTACAAGGTTTGTTAAATTCTAACCAGCCTTGCTCGTTCTGAGAGCACACCAACAGGCTGCAAATGAGATAAAAACTCCTGTGCTGAGAATGTTGAGATGTAATAACACTGATAATGTTACACAGACTAACATTTTAACGAGGATTCACTGAAATGTACTGGGAACATTTGAGGAAAAAAACTATACAGCTCAGGGAAAACAAGGAGAGACCAAGCAGCTTTAGTTCATATCTACTCTAGATGGAGTAGGAGAACTAAATAATCAAATTTCAGCACCTTAAATCAAGGCACTGGAAAGCTGAATTTCTAGTTTATTACATCAAAGTTATATTGCTTGTTAGCTCAAGTGTTTAAGCCCTTTTCTTTTTTAGTTCAAAAATGTTAGATTTTGTAGTCCATCAATCCAACCATCTCAGAGCTGTTACTGGAGCTAAAAAACCTCATAAGGGAAAAAAATTAAAAACAAATTAATGTGAGAAGATGAGATAAATCAAGTAGTGAAGTCAAGAGTAAATTATCAAAAAGATCTTTTATCAAAAATGAATGATTTTTTCTACTTCAAGAGTAACCCATTAATTTTATTCCCCCCACTCCATTCCTTAGCATGATTGTAGTTCAAGCAGCATAATGTAAAAATAGGCTTATTAAGATATGAAATGTGTTTAACTCTCATCATAAGCACCACAGTCCTTCAAAATTTAATTAAAAATATATATATAAATCAGGAGAGCATAAAAGCCTTTGCACTTTTCAATAATTAAGGGGAAAAACACATTTATAATTGGCAAGCTGTAAGCAAAAGGGAGCCAGAAAATAAATGGCCTGGGTTGGACTTGGCAACTCTGACAGTACTAGGACTGCTTTCATTGACCTTAAATGAGCTTTTGCAGCATTTGCTGCAGAGTAATCCCAGGGATTTCTTTCAAAAGACAAAATGTAGGGGGCCCAGTGTGATCTGATATGAGTTGGGCAGTGATTCCTTGCATATCTGTGTCATTTCTACATGATACTGAGCTCCCCAGTCCTGAAGGAAAAAGGAACACAAAATAAAAAGCATAAAATAGTTATTCCTCTTTAAGGCTTTTCTCTCACTGGCATTCCCCAATCGAGCAAACTCTTAAATTCCTGCCTAGAGTGGCCAAAGAGAAGGGGTGGGGGCACATCAGCCCCTCCCTGACACAGCTGTGACACTCAACTCCTTTTGCAGTGGTTTATGCCATGTGTGGACTTGTTCATTTTGCTTATTCACCTCTGCACAATCCTGTGCATCCCTTTTCTCTCATGGAGCAATTACAAGATGATAAAGCACCAAAGGGTCCTTAGGCCAAGGCTCCATGGTGCTAAAGGAACATCCAAGGAGGTGCCAATCCCAAAGGCAAGAACCTGAGCAACAAATTCTGACCCTGGGGGGCTGGCTGCAAGGGTTATCAAACATTGTGAGATAAATGGCACAACAATTTCAGGGCTTCTGGGAACTTGTTGAGAGAGTTTGCAATAAAATAACAAGGTAAATCACAGCAGAGCAGATTGGGGATGCAGCAAAAGTACTGATGGTGAAGGCAAAGTAATCACAAAGATGAAATAGTTTGCCAGTCATTATCAGCCCTTATTATATGATTATTATTTGGCTGAGATACCTCTATCTGTATCTCAGGAGCTGTAGGAATCCAAATTCCATTTCATAATTCATAAGCAGCCTGAGAGGTAGGCAGAATTTTTTGGCAAATTTACAATATTAAAACACTTTTTCAAATTCAGCACACTGAACCTTGAATCCTGCTTTCCACTTCATATAATTCTGATGCTAAGGTATCAGAGTCCTGGTAATTACATCCCTGTGTCACAAAGACAAAAACACAGCTTTAAGGAGGAAATATTATAGTTCTCACCAACCTAAAATTTGATCCTAGAACTTTCCTGATTCACTTCTTTAAAGGAGCCCAGTTCAATGAAAGATTCAATAGCATCTACTGAACAAACAAATAGCATTGAAACCACTTAAGCAAGAGCATTCAGGATTACAGACTCTGGCTGTTTAGCAAGTTGTCAGGGCAACAGTTTCAATTAATATTTAAATAAATATAATTAATGTGAGAGAAATATACAAGCTTATTCGTTTGTCTGTATATTTTCCTTAATTAATGCAGAACCTACTAAAAAAAAAGCTCATTAGCAGAATTCCACAAGAGGAAGATCAGTCTTTTCATTCTGTTTCCAAAAGATAAAAAAAAAATAAAAATCCAAACCTCTGTAAATGAACAATCTGATGACGTGTTAACAAAGTTTTCATTGTTTGTTGGTTATGCATATATGTCTAGGAAATTCCTAAGGAAACAAGAACTTTTGTGTTAGGTTTGTTCAGGTATACAAACAGGAGCTGTTCCTGACCCTAAAACAGATGGAATCTGGTAAGTATTGATGCAAGTTTTCACTCAAAGAGAAGAATAAGAAATATATTTTGTGATCACATGCATAGAGCATACACACATCCAGAAATGTACACATGTACTTTTTATGGAGACAAAATAGCCTCAAAAAGGAGAGAGTGAACATTCACAGTGGGCCAGGTATCCCTAAAAGAAAAAAAGTAGTGCTTTAGTACCATTTCCACTTAAGGTCCTGGCAAAGATCTGGTCTGGCTTTCCCCCTCCTCAGGATCAAGGAGCCCAGGTCCACCTTGCTCAGTTTCTCAGGCACATTAAGACCAAGATGTCCAAATTTGATGATTGGGCCAAATTAGGTGTTTCAAGCATTACAGAACATTTTTTTTTTTACCTTGGCAGCAAAAAATAAGAACAGTTTATATGACTCTTAAATATTTTAATATTATCAGTGTGCTGAAAAAAAAAATTCAATTACTCACCCAGAAAGACACTGACATCTGCTTAGAAAGAGATATTAATTTAAAGTTATTGCTGGATTTTTATGGAAATTGAGGAATGAATTTTCCTGGAGGACTGGAATGAGAGCAACAGCTTCAATACTTTTGTTTAGCCCTCTTAAAAGTTTATTTTTTTAAGCTTTAGTGGAAGTTAAATTGTATTTATAAATAATTATTGCTCTCTGTGATATCAGATGAAAAAATAAACAGGGATTATTCTATAAGCAACAAATCTATTTGAAGTCAGTACTTTGTTTTTGTGGCAACTACAAGATGCCTGGGCAATGCCTGTCTCTGGTGACCTGGAGGTCTCCTTTACCTGCTCCAGAAATAGAACTCTTGCCATTTATACCTTTTCATACCTTTATCATAGAACATAACACCCTCCACAATTACTCCATTTGCTGTAGAATGCAACATTACAGCACAATGAAAAAATACAGCAGAAAATGAGCAAAATCAATATGTGAAGGGCATCAAGGGCCCATCCAGCAATCCATCATCCCATCCAGCCCAGGTGGGCTTTTTTCATTACTGCAATTAAGGAATAATTTAGTAAGGGAAATGCATTGCAAGCTCTGAAAGTAGTGAATGAACATCCTGAAATGCATCCTCTTTGTGACAGACCTGTTATAAGATCACTTTTACTTCTGTTGAAGATGAAAACCACCCCCCACAATCCTTTATGTGAATATAATAATGGAGTCATTGAATGGTTTAGGTTGGAAGGGACTTTAAAGATCATCTCATTCCAATCCCCCTGCCATGAGGACATCTCCCACTATCCCAGGTTGCTCAGAGTCCCATCCAACCTGGCCTTGGAACCTTCCAGGAGTGACCCCTCTCATTCTTTCTTGTGGGCTTCCTTCAGGTGTTTGTGGCACCAGGAAGAACCAAAAATTCAGAGAACCAACTTTTGATTTTGAGTTTATGGCTGTACCAATGGGAATGGCAGCCCTCAGGTGAAGCAGCCTAGGAATGAAACAGGGAGTGTCCAGGGGGTGAGGGGAGCTATTTCACTATGTGAAATAACTATAAATTATATATAAATATAGTATAATATATATTTATATTATATGCTATATAAATTAAAACCCTCCTCACATTAAAAGAAAAAAAAAAACAAAACAACATAAAACTTGTTAGCTTTTAAAAATCTTCCAGCACACAAAGACAAATTAGTCCCAGCTAAAAAACCCTCCCAAGCCAAATTACAGTTGCCATCCAAACATCCTGTTGGTAATGATTTCGTTCACTGAAATGTTACATGCGCCACTTCAATTTATGAATCTGCATTTCAGATGAAAAAGTGCAAAATAAGGTCTATTAAATTAGATATTAAAGATTTTGCTACTGCCTGCAGTTTCTGTTGCATTAGACAAGCACATTATTTGCCATAGCAGGCAGAAAAACAATGACTAAAGGCTGTTACTATGCTGTAACAGCTACATTAAGATAACTGCAAAAATAATTGTAGATTCACAACATCAGCTCTGGGTAAACAGTTCCAGAAACATTTCTATAACTTTAATTTGCAGTGTTACATAAAGAACAGGGCTTAAGCCTAGGAGTAGGCATAGACAATAGTAAAGTCTTGCAAATTTAGAAATAATAGTGATGCCCTATTACGCTGCGTCTGTGTTAGCAAATATTTTAGGAACAGATCAAAGTGGCTGCTGAGCTCTTCACACTGCTATTCCATGTGGCTTTGGCAGTATGCTCTGGATTAGAGACAGTCTTACCTCCTATGCTGAAGCTTCCTGACAGGAAGATTTATTAGGTGCACATGGGAAGTCCTTTCAGTAGACAGAGGCCATGCATGGAAATATTGCAGGTCTAAGGAAAGCACACCAAGGGGCATTCAGAGTGCTTTTGGAGAAGAGCTGTTTGTTCACTTCCACCTCTAAAGAATCTAAATTTTTTGTCCCAGAATAGGTCTGGGAACTGAGTTAGGACATGGTAAGCAGAGACCATCTGGGGACTCACTCCAAAACTGCACATTACTGCTCTGAGCTGAACCACTGCTGCAGACACAGTCTTGCAGGGCTACCAAACAATTTGCAGCACATTTATCTTTACAAACTCAACTACCACTTTCCTGTTATCACTTTAAGAGGTTCAGGCCTTTTAGGTAACACTTCTAGAAAAAATGTCACATAGCATTATTACACATCACTTGGTTAATTAAGCAGCATAATTTGCGGAAATATTGTGCTGTTGTTAATGATGCGACTTAGAGATGCAGAAAAGAAGTGGGTACAAAATACTACAGAATTTGTACTTAAAAGTAAGGCCAAAATAGTCATGTTTCTGTGATGGAGAGATACATAAACAGAAGATTTAAAAGCAGGAGAAACAGCTGACACCTACCAGAGTTATCTGGGTATCTGTGCTCCGCATTGATTCCTCTGTCATGTGCCCTCCACCCCCAGACAAACCTGCCTTCCCCAGAAAGAGGATTATCAGACAGGTACCTGCTGCTGGCTCCTTGGGTCTTTTGCCAGCAGCAGTCACTGTGAAAGATAAGGTGAGCAGCTGATCAATTCTAGTAAGAACTGGAGTCAGAAACACTAAACTCTGTGTGTGCAGCACACTTGAGGTTTCATATCCTTGTTTACCTTGGTCATTCTGTCACCTGAGCTCTTGACATTGCACTTGTAATCCCTGGAGCATAGGCAGTGCCTGCATACTGGTGTGGGCATGGCTGGCTCCCCTAAAAGAGATGGGAAGAGGGTGAACTTGATGGTAGCAATCCAGCAGGATTCACATCAACTCACTCTCACTCATACACTGGCATCAGAGCAACCTCAGCAGGGCCCGTGTCATCACAAACCTTTCATGTCTTCATACTTTGCTTTGCTTCCCCCAGTGCAATAGGCTGTACCTGGTGAGTTTTGGAGTGAATCTCTCAAATTCTGGGCAAGCCATGTGCCACATATCAGCTTTGCAAAGTGCAGATGCACGGGACACAAAACTGACTTTGAGATATATGCAAAGACATGCTCAGACTTACCATTCCTCCTCATGGG
Organism: Catharus ustulatus; assembly: GCF_009819885.2. Taxonomy (NCBI): domain Eukaryota; kingdom Metazoa; phylum Chordata; class Aves; order Passeriformes; family Turdidae; genus Catharus; species Catharus ustulatus. The sequence goes on along the minus strand of NC_046222.1, from coordinate 7,646,126 downwards.
GAAAATTCCAGCTGCAGCATACAAGCATTGCTCAGCAGATGACATGGAGGAATAAATTTAAGAAGCTGAAGGTGGTTCATTCACACACCTCTGATTGCAGATTACATCTGTGCTGTTCCAGTCATTGCTGTGAAGGCAACATTTCAAACTACTACTGATCCTTTTCAAGGACAGCCCTGAAAAGGGGCCCCCAGACCAGAGTGACAGAATCTGTTAAATTTGGGGAAGTTGGGAGGTATAAACTAGACCTTTAAGGATTAAGTAAAACATGGCCCAACACATTTGTGCTGCAGTTCACTGAGTCTCCAAGTTCCTGAGAGATTTGTCTTTTGATGGTCCCAAACCCTGGCAAATACCTGCACATCAAGATCTCCACCTCCCTGGGAGGTGGGAGACAGAAAAATAGGAAGGGATAGGGACACAAGACTGCTCAGAAGATCCACGTGGCTCGATGCAATAGAAAGAAAACAGCTAAAGGCACATAGGGTTGACCATGGCATAGTCCTGGAATGTGGCTGTACTCTGCAGGGAGCACAACCACACCAGACACCTGCTTACATTGTCCAGAATAAACAGGAAGACTGACAAGCTCAGGTCAGGAAAAAGCTAAAGCAGACAAGACAGGTTGAAAGCTATGCCTCACACCAAAGCATACCATGGCTTGAAACCCACCAATCAGTTAATACTAAAGGTCAGTGGTTTTAATCAGTCACAGCAATGTCTACCTGTGAGCTACAGCCAGCGAGAAATCAGCAATTATTTTTCATGTTTAAACAGCCTTGCACAGTGTTTTACATAACAAGGTGTGTATCACCACTCAAGCTTAAATGGGACTATTACAATCAGACACTGCAACAAGCAGGCAGTGGAAGGTAAGTGTTTCCTGGTGAGATCTTCTATAGCAGCAGCAGATGCATAACTCCAGGATATTTGTTCTTTTCATGTTTTGTACCAGCTCTACCCAGTGGGGCAAATCATGTTCAGCTTGTTTCTAAATACTTGGTCACATTACTGAATTCCTTGGGAATTTTTTAAATTGAGATAATTGTCACAAAGAACTGTCTGCTGTGTTAATCCATGAGTATGAGGAATTGCATTGCACTTGTCTGATAAGCTTCAGGAACATGGGCTGGTAAGGAAGAGTTAGTTCTGGGTACTAGCACAACTAGAGCAAAGAGAAGTATTGAATGGAGCACTCACTCCCCACTGACAGGTTGCAGATGTCCATCAATCATAAAGAGTCGATTTTCCAGCTCGAGCTACAGATCTCGGCAGCTTATGCCATTCTAGAGAGTTATATTTCCACAAAATCAGTTCCCCAGTCCAGTTCATCACTTGGCATCACCAGCCTTTGTGCAAGGACCACAACCAGCACAGCCTGGCCCACCTGGGAAAGGAGATGCTGAGTGCAGCAACTTGGCCAAACCACTGCCTGCCAAGCTCCTCAAAAGGCATCAGGCAGAAGCTACATGGGTGACTGGAATTTTAGAAGTCCAAGAAGGCCTATGGAAAACCAACTCAACAGCCCTATCACTTTACATGATTATTAAAAACCTTTTTTCCCCATAAAAATGGTGCTGTAATTCAATTACACAATGAATTTAATGAAAACCCCCTTCAAGCAGCAGCACACATTCAGAGAATTAAAGCTGTGAATGTCCATGCTTTACACATAATGTAAGCATTGATTTTGAATAGTATATATTTTTTTAATAGAACTATTCTGGAAGAGTTTTTGACAAATCTCTTCCTATGAAAATGCTCACTTGTCATAATCCAATATTTTTCACAAAAAAAAAAATCCATATTTGAAATACTGGAATATTTTTTGCCTTGGGGAAATAGGGGGTTTTTTTGCAAAAAAACCTGTTCTCTATGCCATACAGCTCACCTGCTCCATTTCATGAAGTGATTAACACTAGGTCCCTTCAGATAAACAAACCTGGATAGAAAAATTCATTTCAGTTTTGAACATGATGTGCTTGCATAATTTGATTTCTCATGCCAGTCTAAAGACAGGCTTTTTTTAGTGCTGCATAGGGCTAGTTTTTTTCTGACAAAGATATGCCACAGTCAAAGATTTAAAAGGATTTGTGGAATTGCAAAGGCAGGAATTTAAGTGGTATTTAACAAAATCAGGAAACATCTTCAATATCTTCTTATTCCCACCCCAGAAACTCCCAAAGCAAGGCTAACCCCACCTTCTGACTGATGACTGAAAACTGGGATTGCCTCAAACATTCATACTAGTAGTGACACAGGTTTCAGAATACAGAAAGACTCAGAGTGTTGCCTTTGGTCTAAAACCACTGTTACGGACAAAGAAAACAATGAAAACCCAGAGGCAGCAGTCAACAGCTGAAAGGAGCTTTGTGCAAAAGTAAAGGCTAAAATTTTCATACATTTTAAAGATCAGGCTTTCATTTCAGTTAACTTTCCATATCTTTATGGAACCAGAAGGTAGTCTTCTGCTAGAAGCTTCTCTCCCTTAATAATGAGTAAACTTTATGAAAAATTTTACATTGGAACTTATTTCCATTTTGAACTAGGAAAAATTTTTTACATTTTTTTACAGGGATAATCATATGCTACTCCTGCAAACGAACAGGTCCAAGAACTTTTAGCATGAAATGGAGTGAATATTTAGACAGCCTGCTCCTTCATACAGGTGATACCTGAACAGCAGGATAATTAACCTACTCCAGTTGTCTCACTCTACAACCCAAACAAACAGGAGATACACACCACTATTTTGTGAAAGGCAGCTAAGGAAAGTTGGGATTTATCTCCTCCCTTTTATTTCAATTTACTTTCAAATTACTTCAAGAGATTTCACCTACATTCCTTGTGCCAGCCAGTTTCTTTCTGAGGTAGACAGCTCACTCAGTTTTTGCTGGAGGTGGCGGCTTGATCCCAGCAAACATCCAAACACCCTCACAGGATGCTTGCTTAGCCCCCTCTCCTCCAGGATGGTGAGGGAACAGAAGGAAGGTGAGAATACTTCAACGGGGAGAGCAAAAGGTGCATGTGCAAGCAAAGCAGGAGCAGGAATTCATTCCCAACTTTCCATGAGCAGGAAGATGCCTAGGCACTCCCCAGCAAGGGGTGAGTGAGGACTGGGCAGGACATAGAAAGCCTTCACACAGCACAAGCACCATTCAGCCAAAACACTGACTTATCAATACTCTTTTAGCATGAACCTGTCCCACCACACCCAGTACCCCAGGACAGCTGGGTGCTCGCCCCAAGTCCTGCTGTGCTGGTTTTGGCTGGGGTAGAGTTGGATTTCTTCACAGTGTCTGCCATGGGGCTGTGTTTTGGATTTGTGCTGAACACACAGTTAACAATATAGAGATTTTTTTTGTTGTTGCTGAGCAGGGCTTGCACAGAGCCAAGGTTTTTTTCTGCTTCTCATGCTGGCAGGGAGGCTGGGGGTGTGTGGGATTTTGGGAGGAGTCACAGCCAGGACAGGTGACCCAAACTGCCCACAGGGATATTCCAGCCCACATGACATCCTGCTCACTGCATAAAGTGGGAAGAAGAAGGAAGAAGGAGGGGATGTTTGGACTGATCTGGCCTTGGTCACCTGGAGATGGGTGAACACCTGCCCAACCATGGGAAGCAGGGAATAAACACTTTGGTTTGCTCTGCTTGTGTGCACAGCTTTTGCCTTCCCTATTAAAACTGCCTTTATCTCAACCCATGAGTTTTACAGCTTTTACTCTTCTGATTCTCTCCCTGATTCCCCTGGTGGGCAGTGGGCAAGTGGCAGCCTCAGGCTTGGCTGCTCCCTGGGTTAAACCACCACACCCATTACAGCACTGCCAGTTTGGTTTCTTCAGTGCTTGCAGACACACCTCTCTTCCTAAATGCACTCATAAACCTCATACCACCAGCAGAGACAGACTGGTATTAATTGAATGCATTGAATATTCAATAACACTGTCCTTGTTCTGTACATTTAAATTGTCATCTGTGAGGCACAGTCAGAAGAAACAAGTTGAGAAAGTTCGCTCCTAGCTTTTAATGACACTGAAAATTTGGAGTCAATTTGATGTGGAGTCAAATGGCATGGATGATGAGTGCTGCATCAATTTTAATATTCTCCTAATACTGAGAAGTTATTGTCTTCATCTTAACTTTCTATTACAGTTTTCAGACCTAGTTCAATTAAACACTTAGATTTTTCTTCAGTGTTCAAAATAGCTTTGTAAATATGCAAAACCAGCAGCTAAGCTCAGACTGATTTCTTCAATACTTACAAATTCTTATGTTTTGTCCTAGTGTATTTGAGGCTTTAATTTGCCATGAATAGTCAAAGCTTATTTATATTTACAGGGTACATATTGTACTCACAGGCATGAAAAATATAATTTGTCTCATGTAATGAGTCATCATTAGCTTTTGTTTCTACCTTTCTATAAGCAGAATATTTTTAATGTATTCAACTGGAGTTATTTTTACCCAACAACTTATATAATTATTTTTAAGAAGAGCAGTTATATGTCAGCCCATCACTACTACTGCAGCTTATTTGCACATAAATGAAAAACTGAAAAAAAGCCTACTTAAAGGAAACATTCCATGAAGAAAAAATACTTTTCTCTCTATATAAAGGCAAACATGACCAAAACTTTTGGATTTCCGTTTTTTTTTTTTCCTTAAATGCTTGTGAGACTTTCAGAAAGATACTGTTTCTCTCCTCAAGAATTTGAAACAAACTCTAGATAATTTGGTTTGGTAAACCAAATAGAATTAAAAAGTAAAATTGGCATAAGAAGCTGCTCTCCATCACAGCAAATTACACTCTTAACCCTTTCAAAACACTTGCACCATAAACTCTGAGGTGTGAAAACACACATGAGTGCGGAGTCTTCTTGGCAAAACCCTTCCAGTTAATTGTTACAAAGATGCCACTTACAGGCTGATTCTTGTGAAATTGGGATCCCAGCTAAGGTATGATACATGAAAATCTGTAAAACACTGATTCATCTCTGCAGTGGTAGTTCACCCATGACAATGTGCCCAGTTTGGAAACATCAGCCAATGATAAAATACTTACATGCAGAATACTTAAATTCCTAGAAAATTAAATTATGAAGCAGAAGACAGGCAAACTATACACCTCAATATATAGTTTTTAAATTACTTTTAAGAAATGAGACTTAAATAGACAATAAGTTCTTCCTTTAACCATTAATGGGTTGTTAAGAACCTGGAGTCATGAAAAATAATGAGGAAGCTAAAACTACTTCAAGATGCTTAAAACATCATTTGAAAGCAGAATTGTGACTGACAGATTTATACACAAAAATATATCACCTTGCACTATCTGCAAGTACCACACAATTGCTTATCTGGTATCTAACTGTTCACACAGCTGCTCTCCCTTTGGCAGAGTATTACCAGCACCACATTCCTGTCTTTCAGAGCACATGGTTAAAAAAGTCTTAACTGAATTGAATAGAATGACCATGAAAAAACTTCACAGGAAAAAAACCCAGAAAGCTTGAAGAGTTTTTTCCAATTAAATTTGTTTTCCAGAAGTACTCACCAATTTTAAATAATGACTCCATTCTTCATCTTCAAAATAAACCCTGAGTTATGGGAAGAGGAGAAAACAGTGGGGAAATTAAAACTCATTGCTCATAGAGCACACCAGTGTAGTGGATGCCTGCCTGTTATCACAATAACCACCTGGTCTGGAGAGTAACTTGAATTATTAAGTACAAAGAACCCTTCACATACACAGTGCAAGACAGAGGGAAGGCCAGCACAAATCTTCAGATAAACTGTCAGGTGAAGGTGAGCTTGAGTTTTCATGGTGCGTTAGAGAAACCGTGGAGCAACAACTTCTGGGGCCAGGGATAGCAAGAATTCTCAGATGACAGGGAACTGCATTTCCAAACGTTGAAATGTAAATCCTTATCAGTCCTGCACACTAAGAGGTTATCTTTAAAGAGTGTTCTTCACTATGTCTGAATATCTGTGGACAGTTTTGTGCTCTGGGATATATCACCACAGACCATTTCGCCTACTTCTCTGACGGAGCTAAGGAGTCCTGATTTGAGGTGTGGCCAAGCAAAAAAGCTCTGGAACTCATCTGCTCTCAGAATGTGCCAGGCTTCAATCAAGACATGGTGACAACCTCAGCACATGACTGTAAGGAGAGGCCTTGGTTGCAATCACTACCAGAGTGTCACTAGAAGGAAGGTGAAAGCTGAATTTCTCTTTGTAATCCATCAGTACTCAAAGAGCAGGAGGAAGAAATTGGTTTTCCATGGGTATTGAAAAGGAAAATTTTCCAGTCTTGCAAGACAGGCAGTAGCACACTCACCATTAAAATGCAGAGGTGGGTTCCATAAAGCCCTAATTATTATGCTTTCTGTATTCACAGGTTCACCTTGCAAATTTAGTTGTTCATTTTTATTAATCTATCATTATGTTAAAGAAAATATGCATAGGTCAAATATTCTATCAATCTCATTATGAATGCTTCTGACAAGACAAGTCCCTGATTATAGGATGGAGCAAAATCTAATCTGCCTTTCAGTGTTAAGACTGCTGTAAAATCATTTTACAATGCAAGGAATGAAACCATATATGCATTTGTTTTCTCCTCCTCAGAGTTTATTTTGCATGTGATTTTACAGTTTATACTTCACATCATACATTTATTCCTTCTCTTGAAAAAGGGTTTGACACAAACGCTTGCCATTACATTTTGAAACCTGGAACTGGTGCCAGTAAAAAAGCAAAAAAAAAAAAAAAAAAAAAGCAAAAAAAATAAAAAAGAAAAAAACCCAACAAAACCCCCCTATAAAACATATTAGATCAATACAGTGTAAATATAACATGTATTAGAAGTGGCTTGTTATTTCACTATAAGGACAACAATCTGGGGAAAAAAAAAAGATAATCAGTTCCAGTTGCTAAAACAGTTCAGTATATTTTATTTAAAGTCATAGCGTAACAGGAATGCTTTTATTAGCCCACAATCAAACAATGATCAAACTGGTGCAGAGGAAAATGAAGCATGATCCTATGGTACTCAACTGCAATATAACAATCTCTGCCACACAGAACATATCAGACTGGGGACGTTCACACAGTCCTTTCAGTGTGAACTCTGCCAAAGACTGTTTTCCATCATGCTGCATTATTCCATCCCTTATTTTGCTTAAGAAGTAAGCCACAAGTAAGCATTCCAAGAACTGTGAATGGATTGTCAGTGTTGGCACCAACTATTCAGTAGTTTACACAATGGTTCACAAAGGAAACTGGGTAAAATTATGACTTGGAAATGGTCACGGACATCTTTTTCTTTGGCTACTTTAAAAGTTAGAAAATTCAGATTGGTACAAAAGACATTCATTTCGGAACCAATTCAAATATGTTTTTAAATAAATGGAACAAAATAAAGCATGTCATGTTAATTTGGTATTAATTTTCCAGAATACTCTGCAATACATTTTCAAATATACAAAATCTTACTCTTTACAAAAAAAGTTGTAGCTCATGAAGGAACTCACTTGAATTATCTTAGCAGCACTCCAATAATTAACTATCTTAATTTTAATCAATAAAACCACCTTAGCTTGATCACTGAATTTTGAGACTGCTTCTTCACAAGAAGCAATGTTTCAAAAGTTATAAAAGTGCAAGAACATCATCATGTTCCAAGCTGAAAGGCAGCTTCTGGAAGTAGTGAAATCAGTATTGCAAGGTCCTGATGTTAGTGAAATAAATACAGGAGTAAGAACTACACTTTAAGTACCTCTTCCAGTGTGGTATTGTTGCAGTAAGACCAAAACATGCTTCTCACTGAACATTTTAGTGATCTAAACAAAACACTTGTGTCATTTCTATCCAGCTGTAGTGAGATGCTCAGTCTAAGTGATTTGGGTGGGAGCAGACAACCAGCACACACAATAGCATCAGCAGGCTCCCACTCAGTCAGCCTGCTCGTTTTGCTGCCCAGCATTTTTGTGAATTTGTAATTAAATAAAAAAAAATGACAAAGTACAAGACTCTCAGAGGACCTTCTCATCCATTTGGATAAACATTTCTAATTCCATGTTAGACTTCATTGAAGAAGAGGAGCCTCAAATTAGGTCCCACAAACCGTTAAGGCTGCCTTTTAGCCAAAAACTTCTGTTTAATTTAAGCAAACTGCTTACTTTTAGTAAGAAGCATTAATATATAATGACTATTTGAATTCACTATCAAAATGAAGATTATAAGAAATTACAAACTTTGGAGCAGGATCACTCTTATCATTCCTGATAAAATTCTGTAAACAACAGTTTAATTGAGAATACCTGCTGCTTTGCAACACCTTAAGTGTAATTTTGTACTACTAGAACTACAAACCCAACGTTTTTCTTTCTGCCTCTTTGTAAAGCTTCCTCAAAAGAGGGTCTAGCAAGTCAAGAGCTCTGCAATTACATGTGAATATTAATCTTACATTTTAAACACCTATATTACTATACTCAGCCTCAGAAAGCCTCCTTAGAGCAAGTTTGTTTATACTTAGTACTAGTACAGTGTATCAGCACTTCCTTGTGACTTGCTTCTTCGGTGGTAGTTACAGAGAACTTCACTTTGGGATGTCCGTGTTGTGAAGCACCAGAGCCACCCTGCTTGGAATGTACACCTAGGAAAAACATGACAAGAACAAGAACAGTTGAAAAACCCAGAAAACTTACAGCACACAACTTCTAAAAAACAGCATGTCGAGAATATTTTAACTATTAAAACTCTGTCACTTGGGCACTGTTGTGGGTCATAAATATGACATTTAAAAAATGATTATTGACTTCTTAGCCCCTAGCACTGAAATTGCACAAGATAAAAAATGTTAAGGTAGCCTGATTACAGTCTCTTTTATTTTATTAGTTTATTGTGATATATTTTAGGTGGCTACCAGGAGAGGGCCTCATATGACTTACAATGACCAGTTTAAAAAACCTGAGAACATCTAGGTCAACAAACTCGTCAGTGATAAATGACAAAGTTTTGCAACTCTCTTTTGTTGTGAATTACAAGTTGTGATGTCATTTCATACAGGTAAATATGACACAGCACCATATTCTTCACATTCTTGGCACCTTTGGAATGTCAGTGTCTGAGCAATAAAACTCATCCTCAAGATTGGACAGAATAAAAATTAACCATTTAAATTATTGCATTTTTCTTCCCTTTCTTTTTCCTGAAATAGAAAATACCCAAACACATATAATCAAAAGACTCCTCATAGATCACAAAAGAACTTGTGGCAATGTATTTTACATGACATTCCTTCCAAGCTGAGCAGAGTCACAATCAGAAAACAAGACTGATATGTGGTATCTACCAATTACCTTGATACATGGTACTCCATCAATTGTCAGGTCTATGAATGTGTTTTCTGAACAAGTCAATAAAAATGCAATTATAAAAGGTAACACAAGATTGAAGATTATTGGCTTCATTCTGACAACGTCCTCTTGTAGACTATCCTTCATCCCTGTGGAATGTCTAATATTCCGCAATTTCAGCTGCGTTATCTGCTAACGAGAGCCTGATGGCATAAAGGCTTTCATTGTTTTCTAAACAGAATAAAGCAAAGAGCTTTAGGAAAAGGAGAAAAAGGAAAAGAACAGCTGATCTTCATTGAATCAGACAGAGCAGTGTCCAATGCTTCCTGAAAGGCAGTGAACATAATGATTTCCCCTAAGGTTTCAGTGATAAATAGCTTCTATAAACCAGTGCAGGAGAGGAAATGCTTAATGAAGTCAACTACCTCAAAACATATAGATAAAGGAGAGATTCTGAAGTTGTGTACTGAGAAATTCAGCGCTCTGGGTTTGGATGATGAATTGAGAAGGGAGAAGGAACAAACAGAAATAAGTTTTCTAAGAAAAACTTTATAAAATGTTACTTCAGTTATGGGGAAAAAAAATAATGTTAATGTAGGACACAGCAATTCTCAATTATATTCTGGTCAATAATGTGTCAGATTCTAGGAGGAGTAAATTAGCCCAATTCCTTTAAAGTCAATTTACATCAACTGAGAATCTGAGAGCAGTGTGGATCATCCAACTCCAACCACTTCATAGGCAACCAGATTTTTAAAACTGGTTTAAGCATAATTTCAGAACTTGTGCAGATGATTGCATTTAAACTAATGACAGGTATGTTTTGCATTTGCCATGAAGAGATGGATCTGCCAGCTCATTACTTTAGTCACTTGTTTCTTCCTTACCTAGGGAAATTAAACACGCTTTTTAGAGTTTTTTTATCTTGGTGGGCTTCTTACTAAATCATAAAAAAGCCACATATGGCACTATCACCTAATCTTATTTCATTGGTAAGTGCAACCACCTCTAAGGCTATTTGCTACAAAAAGCAACAATTAAGGCATGAATAATGAAAAAATATCAATTATTGAATAAATATATTAATAATTAAAAATAAGATTATTAATTATTCATTCCACTGGTGTACTATTTTTTTAAAAGGAAAAATACCACATAGCTATTAGATAATACTCATTACAAATATATAGGTGTTATTCTTTTCCCCCAGCCCAACAAGATTCCCAGAAATACTACATTTGATGTGCTCCAGCTCCAGAACATTTGCGTGATGGTTTGAAGAAGAAAAACGTGACCAATGAGGTTGGAAAGATCCCTTGTCTTCCCTGAGGCAAGGTGAAAATGGGAAGATTATCTGCTCAGGATTCCAGAAGGGTTTTCAGCCCAGATTTCTCACCTCCACTCCTCCTTCTCACAGCCTGAACCACAAAACTTCCTCAGCCTTTTCACTCCGGTATGATTCCTTTTCTTTCAGCACCTCTCATCTGAGTTACCACTCCTGTAGTAACATATCCCCCACTTCAATTAAATTTATTTTCTCTATATTCTTCCTGAGTGGACTGACTGTTTCAAGCCATTGTAGCAAATCTACTGTGCTCCAAGCATATGCTTCAATCTGCCATTTACTGATGCTATTAAAAAAGTCAGGAATCCATTGCTGACAGGATAAGCTGCAATGCAAGCTTTTTATTGTATGTTCGAGTCCAGACACTTTCAAATATATAAATGTATGGATTATCCTTAGCTCTAGATGTGTCTGAATTGGATTTTGGAAATTCAGTCGATTAATGATTCACTCTAATTCAGTGTCATCTACAACTGTGCTCAGTCTCATCATGCTGGTCACTGCTCCAAACACTATCAGCTCCCTCACAAATCCTAAGACTGTCTCCTTGATACCAGTCAACAACTGCACACATAGCCTCTGACTGCTGAAACAGCAGTGGTCCAGCCAGTTTTTAACTCACCTAACAATCTTATCCAGCCCTGTAGTTCCTCAGCTCCTAGGCAGGAATGCTGCAGGAGACAAGGCTGAAAGTCTTACTGAACTGACCGGAGTAACCTTGTGCTCACGGTTTGAGTAATTACATCAAGAAAGCAATCAGGGTGGCCATGCATGCTGTGACTTTGCTACATCCAGTCTGGCTTTCTGACTGACCCATCTCATGTAAACCACTTGTTTGGACACAGATTGTAAGAGGAGATGGTTCTTGTCTTCTGGAGGAACTGCCCTACAGACCGCTCAGCCTACCTTTTCAGCCTTGGTTCAGTTGTCAGAAATTTCCACTGACCACTATGATTTTTCTCAGACAGTCACCAGCCTTGCCATCACATCACTGAAAGTATCCAAGCTTCTGGGTGTATCCCACTTATATAGAGTTTCTTTAACCTATTGCTCTTCTACTTCATTTTCAGTGGTGCACCATCACACGAAAAGGTCTGAAAGCAGGCTTGGATTGTGAGCCAAGAAAAAGGCACTGAATACTCTTATATTGTCCATATTGTCTATCAAAGTTTTGAGTCTTTTGCTTGTCAAAGGACTTGCCTTTTTTTTTTCCTTATCAGGGGATTTGCAGAATCACCTTCTTGCCCTTCTTTATCCTATATATATATACATATATATATATATATAGTCTGCAGCCTGGGAGATATATCTCAGCATGATACAGCTATCTATCTATAAATAGACAAGTATACTGAAAGTACATAGAGGTTTCCTGATTAAAACCATTACAGTACTCCTAGGTATTCATCGGCAAAAACCACTATCAGAGATATGAATTTTTTTAGTTTTTCCATACCCTAGGAGGAGTGTCTCAGAAGTTTATTTTTCCATGTACTGTTGCTGAATTATACACTTTCAATTACCAGCTTCAGTTCTATTGATCTCTGTTCTTCACCCTCAGAATCTCTCTTCTGTTTCAAGCTTTCTGCTCATCCTGAACACCCTTTCTAGGTGTTCTCCTCCCCTCCAGGCTCACCCACGTTGGAAAGGGCCTCAGGAGACCCAAACTCCCTGCTGGAAGCAAGGTGAGCTCTGAGGTTGGAGAAGGTTACTCAGGATCTCAGTGAATTGTCCCTCAGCTCTCCATACCAACTGATAACTTACAGCCTCGAGCCCTCTAAGGTTCACACAAACTCCACTATTTTAGGAAGCCAAGAGGACATCTAGAAACACAATCAGGAAGGTTCATGAGGCCTTTTCTGATGTAACATGGGGATTGGAAAACATCAGATCTCTTTGAGACAGGATGACTCAGATGCAAAGAGAATTTTTGACAAAATTAACTTTCAAACGTTTAGTCATAAAATATCACTGAAAGTCTTTTCATTCTCAATTTGGCAGGAATGGAGTAACTGCTGTTACTTCACTGGCTGATGTGCTAACAGAGAGGATGGTGGGGGATAGGAATCTTGTTTATTAGTCAAATCCAAAATGGGTTTTTGTTGGCACCTTTGACCTCTTTATACTGCATGCCCATATGAGGCAGCTACACTACCTGAAACTAGGCAAGTCCTGCACAGATCCAGGCTTCTGGCACTAAAAGAGTATCTCTAGTAAAAAGAAAAAAAAAAAAAAAAGAAAAAAAAAAAAAAAGAGAGATTTTTAATAATCTACCTCTTTCCCACCAACTATCTATCAAGATCACAGTCTATTCATGCTGGCTGTCTCACAAACAGGACAAAAACAACTGGTACTGCTCTGTTGCTGGAGAGGAATGTAAGATGCAATTCAGCCAAATTCTTACTTCTTATACTTTTTTTTTCCCTGTGTATATCCAGAAAACTTCTAGGAAAAAAAAAGAGATTTAAAGAGCTAAGAACAATACAGGAACACCACATGTAGGACGCACCTGTGAACAGCAGCAGCTATAGGCAGAAATATCACCTTACATATTTCAGGAGAGGACTAAAATACACAGCAATCTCCAAATGTATCTAAAAACCCACAAGCAAGAGGTTCTGCAAATGACAACTGCTACTTTCAGATCTGTCAGACTAATTCAGTACCAGGTGCAAGCACAACCAAAATTGGCTGGAACTGCAATGAACTACTCTTCATCTGACTTTCAGGATTGGAAAACACCAAGCCCTAAAAATAATTTCAAGGTCATTTTGTAACAGATGGGAGAATTACTAGAACTCAGAGCTAGATCAGGCACTGCAGAAAAAATACTCAGTAGCACATACTGCAGCTGGTAGATGCAGAAGGCAATGTCACAAGTGCCTGTGCCAACATTGTCCCGAACTTTTAATTAAAATGAGGGCTTTAGACAATCTCCTGTCCCTGTATCACCACTAATTGTCACACATGGACATTATTCTGAGAATATAATTAACCATCAAAGAATAAAATAGATGATAAGTCTTCCTTTGACACTATAATTTATTATACAAAACTCACACATTTTGGTTTTCATTTTGCCAGATACTTCATATGACAAAGAAGGTATGCTTAAAATAATGTGAAGTTCTGCTGCCCAATTTGTTTTTCAATTTACAGCTATATAGCATGAATATGTAGAAAATAATGTCTTAGACTGTCTTGCTTTATTTATGCAAGAAGTCCATGTACTGCACAGGGTGTGCCTCAAAATTTCTCCTCTATTATTTCTGCAGTCTTTTTTCAGGTTGAGAAAATGTTTAAAAAGTCAGCAAAAACCCCTGAAAAACAAGTACACGGAAGAGGAAGACAGAATGAAACAAAATTACTAACAGAGTAACTTTACATTATATTTGCTGGTGGTTTTAAGAAGTCAAACGATCAAAGATAAACACATGAATTTAGAAGTCTTAATCATCAAGAGGTAAAAATCTAAAAGACCTTTGTGGCATTAAAATCTGACTGATTCATCTAGTTTGAACAGTTTAGTTTCTAACTACAAGCATTCTTTCATTTAATCTGTGTATCTGTGCATGGCAGGGGAGAAAACAGTTAAAGATTACATCAGTCCCTTACAATTCAGTACATAAATCCTAATCATGAAAGTTATTTAAATGAGTATTTTCAAAGCTAAGGTCACTAAAAGCTTTTGGATCATTTCAATCTATGGGAGTATTTTAATTTGTCCACAAACTCAAGGAAGCAGGAAGTTGCACTTTGATATTGAATAGTATACATTAAGGTCAAGGTTAAATACTCAAGCCTGTAATAAGGATATTCTTAAAATAAACTATATAATTTCACTTTCATCTAATGTGAAAAGATTATATCACTGAGTGCCAAAAATAGAGAAACAGAAAAAAGCACTGGGGACAGGGGAAAAGGAATACTCCGACATCCATTTATTTTTTTAACTAATTGAAATGAACTACAAAAAAAGTAAATCTGTGAAAGTCAAAAATGTTAAGGAATTATATTTCACAGTAAATCGCATACTATTCCAATGACACAACATCCTCTATAATATTCCACTTAGCCTGCTTATTACTCAGTTTCTGTTGTGTATGATGTAGAAAAGTATAACCCCTCCATTTTCATATAAGTCCAAACATTTGGCATGGTACAAAAAATTTACTAGGACACTTAGATAGCTAGCTCTTTCCTGCAGGAAAATTCAGTAGAGTTGGATACCTTAGAAAACAACAAGAAGACATTTTGAGCGACGTGTTATTAAAAAATTGTACTTTTTCTTCCCCCTGCCCCAAATCTAAGTTTCACATCCAACCACAAAAGCCAAGTTAGGTACCAACAAATGAATTAATCCATAAAGGGGCACTAAGATCTGACAGGGGTTGAAATGTGTGTGCAGCACTTAATTTACATCTTGCAAAGAGATGATGAGACATAAGCAACACTAAAGATTTATAGAAGAATTCAAAAAGCACACATGTTCTATAAAACATACCTACAGAAAGACTAGTATGAGAATACCAGAGTGGAGTTGTAAACAGAAAGGAAGCTGTGGTGAAAAGAGCCTACTCTTACAGTGACAAAATGGTTCACAGCTTGTTATTAGAAAGTTTCATTACATGGAATGTAATGTGTTCTCATGTATTTGTAAACAATCCACTATAGAAAAACAGTGAAACAGAAAAATTAGTACAGTGATCTAAATAAGTCACATTGCAAAGGGCATTTCTGTGCATTTTCTATGGAGTTTTCAAGGTGTGTCTGATGATTTTGAATTCTGGTCCTCTAAGAGCTTTACTAAACAAGCCTGAAAATTGTACAGTGAAATGCTCAGTGGTGCTTACAAAGTTTCATCTTCTTCCAAGATTCTTTGCTCCACGAATTTCATATCTTCTTCTCATTTTGATATGCCACCTTGAATATTTCTTTTATTTGGTGATTTTTTTTAGAATGAATCATGTCACATTTAATCTTCTATTTTTGTAACCCATTTGTGTGCTATTTAAGCTTGATTTGAGAAGAAGAATTAATGCATGGGATTTCATTTTGTCACAACCCTCTGGGCATGTTTTGCTGATGATGTTTACTCATACACCTTAAGAGAGGTGCATTTCTCATTAAAAAATTACTTCTTCAAAGTTTGTAGTGGAGGAGAAACTAAAGTTTTTGAAACAAGAAACTTAAGTTTCATGCATTATGAATTATTATTAAACAACAGGAATAATTATTAAACAACAGGAAAAGAACTTTCATGAGTTTATTGGAGTGGCATCATATGTTATTTGAAATGAAATTTGGTGGGAGGATTTTGAGTTGGATTTTAGAAACTGCAGTTAAGACTAAAACTGCTAAGCAGGACAAACTACCCAGTAACTTGGATATAAATTGTTATTTGAAACAAAACCCTTTTGTTCTACTGCAAAATTGCAGCTGGAGCGTTTACTGTAACTTTTGTTCTTTCCTACATGAAGATCTATTTGTTGAATTTAGGTTTTCCAGATTTTTTTTTCTCAATTTCTTTTACTTGGTGTGCTTTCACTGGTACTTTACCTTTATTTGGTGCCTGGGGAATCCTCTGGGGAGTTGGTTGGAGGTGCTCTGCTAATTGGGTGGCAGAAGGACATAAGAGAAAGTTTACCTAGGTTTCTTTCTGACCTGGAGGTGCCATTGCCATGCCACAGCTTATGCTGCAAAAGTGCATTTGCTGCTGTGTTTGCCACATGCCTTATCTTCCACATACTCCCAGCAAACTGCAGCTTTGGACTAAATCTAATGGACTAAATGCGGAATATACATTCTGAATTACAGTTAATCAGCTTGCAAAAATTAAGTTAGTGATAGATAATTAAGATGCTCTCCAATCACACAGGCAATGTATTTGAATTGGGCACACACGAAGCAAGAACTCTGGAAGCAATATTTTGCTACACAACCTTCAGGAATGAAATCTCAGACCTTTCATTTCAAATAAGCACAAATACTTACCCACACTATGAAGACACTGTCACATGCAGATACTTAAAAAAAAAACCCCAAAAAAACCAACAACACCCAAATCCCATTTCTAAGATCCTTTACACCACAATGAAAGCACAAAAATTCTTTCATGCAATAAAAATATTTTGAATCATGCAAATGAAAGAAATGCCAATACTCTGGATGCAATGAAAGAAAGAGAGGCTAGAAGTGACAATAATTCTCAGGAGTTTAGATCTGATGAGAAAAGTTAAGATGTGACACTAGAAATTCATGCCATGGAAGGGGAGTGGCCAACACAAATCAGTGCAGATGCTCTATTTTTGCAGGCTCTTAAGGTTAAAAATGTAACTTATTTGCAGGTGTTCATGTCTAGTAATATACCTGTGCATAGAGAAACACACCCTTCACCCACATTAATGTTTTAGGTATAAAAATCTACCAAGGAATATAAGTAATTTCAGATTTTTTTCAGTGAACTCTTGCCTTAATTCCCAGCCTTTCTGAATCTTATTTTCTTGTGCTTGTGAGCACATACACATATGTGAATGCATATTAAAAAGAATGGGAAATATGTGCATATATAGACATATACATACACAAAGAAAAGGGAAAATAACATTTTAAAATTGTTAATTATGATGGTTCTGATTTCAAGAGCAATTAAGAAAGGTAGAGCTTTTTAAGTGACCACCTCAGCTAACAGAAATTAGTGATTTTTGGCAAATTCTTTATCCATTATTCATATCACTTAAGGACTGGAAATCCTTGAAATTCTTGATGTGAACAGAGAAATCCTGCTCCCTTTGGCAAAGTTTTTCTGTAAACTGAGGAGGAAAAAGGCACTTGGCAAACAAGATTGACTCTAATTCATGTTTGTAGACTTAAGCACACGATTTGAAGACAGCAAAGGATCAGATTCTGTAGAGCTTTACACAAAGCAAGCATGAAGATGCGGTTTCTCTACATGAAAATAAATGATAATATCAATGATAGCAACTCAAAGCATGTTAATAGGTCTTCATGAATGTTGGCAAGAAACACCGTGTGCCAGACACTGCAAAAGTGCATGGAAATATAAAAACAAGGTTAAAAGAGAAAAATTAGTTAGCATTATTGGTTATGATCAAATCATCATGTCATCTATACAGTATTTAATTAAGAAATTAATTAGAAATTAATTTAGAAAAATGTTAATTTCAGAATTAACAACACTCCCTTCCCCCAAATACTATAAGAGACTCCATAGTTGTCCAAAGAATTTCAAAACTTACACAAATGAAAGTAAAATTAAAACAAACCAACAAACCCCCAAACAATTTACTTACCATAATTGAATTAGGTCGATAATTGTGAGGAAATTCTTCAGAGAAGTACTCTGTATTGTGGTCCAGCCTTTGATGCCCTCCATATTCTCCAGCATCAGAATCCAGAAGGATTTTATACTTAAAGGAAACTGTTAAGGAACTGCGCCAATTAACTCTTCAACATAAAAGAAAACAAAGCAAAAATCTAGAAGAACTAGTAATGGAAGCAATGCAGTAATGGAAGCAGGTTGATACAGTGAACATAAACCAAGAATCATAACAAAAATCCAAGAAAAGAGTGGAAAATCATACAGAACATACAGAAGTCATATGAAGTTTTGTCCTGAAAGTTTAATTTTAGCACAATGACTCTCCTATTAAAGCATATACCTCCCAGTCTCTTCTGCAACCTGCCATGATTGATAAGTTTACAGCATTACAGCAGATATGCACAGAACTTTAGGTGAACTAGACTAAAAATGTACCACTAAACAAAACAATGCATTTGAGTTGCATTTAATTTGTAATGTATTTGTGACCATGAAAATAAATCGGTATTTAGCAATATTTTAGTCTGCCAGAATCTGATCAAGTGTCAATGTCTACCCCATTAATTACTGAATTACTATGCTTTTATAATGTTTTAAAATACATATTTTAACATAAATTTTAAATATAATCTTCTGCATGTTTATGGCGCATTTGCAAATTAAATGCAAATCATAAAATAGGATAATTTGCATTTTGTTCCAACACTTACTGCTGACAAAAGATCAGAGTGATAGAGTCTTAAGTGGTAAGGCCATTTTCCTTTCAATAATTCTTGAATTTCACTGAAAAAACTGGCATAACTAATTTCAAGATGAAAGCTACCATTTTTGCTTCTCCCCATACACTTTTGAAGACTAAAGATTCAACCTAGAAGTGACAAAAAACATATGGAGAGTATTTGGCTAAATTTTGTAATGAAGTCAAACACTTTGTCCTTATAAAATTCAGCTCAGGATATTTCAATGATAGTTGAAGTCATTTAACACATGCATAAGTACTGAGAGGGAGAGGGGGTACTGCTCCTTCTTGCTTTTGCCAGATATGATTTTTGTTTAAACCACATATAAATTTACACATGTATCACTTCATGTTGGTTGGTGATTATAAATATAAAATGTAGATTTACTTTTGAGCCAAGATAACAAACCTTGTTGAAAAAATGGGGGGGAGGACATACACTACACATATAGCATAATTTTAATGAGAGTTCCAATACAAACGAAAGATTGTTTAACAAAATCAAGTGTGGAATTTCAAGGAAGGAAAAGGAGTAATTTCTGAAATTTTTAAGCCAATTTCCCATTCTTTCTCCAACCTTCCAGCCATGTTCCTTTCGATCAGAGGAAAGAAGATTTTCCTATCGAATTTTCACTGCAGACTGGCCTTGGAATCCAAGCACTATGTCAGAGAAAGCCCTAGGCCTTTAAAACATAAAATTGGAAACTTATGAATGATTTCCCTATTAACATTCAAAGTTTTATCTACAACCAGAAAACTAGAGACAGCAGACCTAGATGTTGATTGTTCATCTCAAAACTGAAGCAAATTAGGCAGAAATAATTTGCTAGCTCAAGCTTCCTTTCTCATGAAAAGCCTTCTGAAAGAGCATAATTTATGAAGCAAAATTCCAGCATAAGCACAGAAATGGTTTTTTTTTCTTTTTCCTTCACATAATGACTCAGAAACTGGGCAATAGGATATGCCACTCTGATACTTACACAGACTCACAGTGCTGCAAACCTCCTCTTCTCCCGTGTAGATCAAAGAGGCATTCCCACATTAGTATGCTGTATTTCTTATTCACACCTATTAACCTTAAGTATCAACCACCTTGATGGAATTTAGCATTTGATTGATCCTAAATTAAGTCCTTTGTCTCAACGTGCCAGAATTCTACCAGGCAGGGACAGTTACACAACCGCACTTCAAAGCAGTGCCTTTGCCTTCAGCAATCACATCCAGTGACTCATTTAAATGACCTTACTGGCTCATTAGAAGCTCTAGGTGCACGTTGTAAATGTCAGAGAGCCTGAATTAATGTGGGGATTTTTATAAAAAGTATATTTTTGCAGCATTTTGATGACAATATTTGTGATTCCTCAGGTCAAATCTAGCTATTTGCTTATGGACAACTCTGGATTCAAACCATAGAATGTGCTGAGTTATAAGAGAGACACTGGGATCCAAGTCCAACTCCTGGTCCATTACAGGACAGCCCCAAGAATCATGTGTGCCTGAAAGCACTGTCCAAATGCTCCTGATCTCTGTCATGTTTGGTGCTGTGACCACTGCCTTGGGGAGCCTGTTCTGGTGCCCAGCCATCCTCTGGGTATGAACCTTTTCCTAACATCCAACTTAAACCTGACACAGTTTCATACCATCCCCTCAGGTCCTGTCACTAGTCACCAGGGAGAAAAGATGAGTACTTGAATGTCCTTATGAACCCTAAATTCATGCTATTCTGGTATTCATTCACCCTGGGACTAAAATGCTTTGATAAATCCTATGTAAAAATAGCAATATGTAAAACAAAGAAAGCACTCTTTCCCATGACATTTTTTTTTTTCCTGCTTGAACAGTATATGGCAACACAAAAAGTCAAAATACAGAGAAGCTAGCAGCAATTCATTCTGCTGTACATTCATGGACTGTCATGCTCACAAATACAATTAAGGTCTCATTTCTTGAATACCTCACACCAAGGTACACCATCTTAGGTGTCAAGGAAAATAAGACAAGAGAGAAGATTAAGTACAAAGGAGGAAGGAAAAACTGACCACAAACTGACTATGACTTTTCATACAGACCTTGACTAGCTGAATGTCCACAGAAAGACTTTCCAAACCATGTGGGACCTGCAGAACTGTAATGTCTACTGACTACAGCTTCTCTTATAAAAGTAGAATTAGGGTTGTTATGCCAAGATACAGAACAGCTGAAAGAAGAATGACATTTTCCGTGAATTCAGAATGGAGGGCTGCCTACAGAAATGCAAGCTAGGCAGGAAATTCTGTACCTTTCAACATAGCTGGTAAGATATCTGAGAAGTTATATATAAAAACAGTTTGGAGATACATATCACTACAATATACTGATAGACCAAAGCCATCTTCTTAGTAAAGGCAAATTTAATGACAAATGTTAGATGCATTCGTCTACTTCAATCCACAAGACAAACTTAAACCTAAGTATTGAAAAGATCATCTCATTTCCTACAATTCCCAATATAATTCAGAAAAATGTTTAATTGAAAACCATTTGATCATTATATTACAGTTTAATTAATTTGTCTCTTGCAGCCTATAACAACAAAGAGTATCAAAATAAAAATCCACTA
This sequence comes from Catharus ustulatus, assembly GCF_009819885.2. Taxonomy (NCBI): domain Eukaryota; kingdom Metazoa; phylum Chordata; class Aves; order Passeriformes; family Turdidae; genus Catharus; species Catharus ustulatus. The sequence goes on along the minus strand of NC_046222.1, from coordinate 7,624,742 downwards.
ATTTATTAAAAGAAACAAACAGACTAACGACAAACTTTTGTTTTTAAGTACTTCCTCTTCACATCTAAGTTTCAAGGGGATCATAAATAATTATTTTTCAAGTGGAGAAGCTGTTCTTAGGATTTAATATCATATTACCATGTGTCCTAATAATAGGACATCCTTGATTGAAGTCTTAGGTTAAAAGTTATACATAAAATTCATGGTTCTAGTTGCAGAAGAGTTAGGAAGAAACCTTAGTCAACATTAAAATATCCCGAAGTATTTAAAGAAAATAGATAAGGAAATTCCACTAGATATTAAGTAGCTCCTCTACTCTTCTCTGGTTAGCTCCACCTCCCACAGAGTTCTGTGTGCAGCTCTGGGATCCTCATGATGGGAAATTCCATGATTGAACTAAAGCAACTGAAACAAGGAATTACCCTGAATGGTTGATGAATAAAGAGTAGGCTAAAACTGGAACTGCAGTGCTTTAAACTCACACAGCAAGTGTCACTAGGCTGTGTTTCTCAAAGGACTTGAAAGAAACCGAATTCGGGCAACTAAAATTCCTCTAGAAAATAAGAATTAATTTTTGAACTTGCTAAGAATTTGGACACAAATGCAAAACCAGTCAATGACTCGAGTAATCACTTACTGCTCAGTTATATAAGAGTTCACTCTCAATCCACCCAATTTAAAAGTAGAAATGTACAAATACAAACTTCTTGATGAAGGTTTACACTAATGCACTTTCCTGTGTGACTCCATGTATCACTCTCCCACTGTGGTGGCTTTCTGTCACAGAATTCCAAAAACCAGCTTCACAAGTCTTTAAATAGCCTTTTTTTAAAAAAAAAAACCAAACCTTGTTGCTTTCTACAAAATGATCTCTTATAAAGAAGACAATTTATAGATTTTGGGGTTTTTTTTGGTGTTTTTTTGGGTTTTTTTTGTTGGTTTTTTTTTTTTCTTCTTTTTTCTGCACACAAAGACTTCAAGTAATCCTATATTGGTGACCAATAAGTGATTTCTTATCTTTTAACTACAGGTTGAATTAATATTAGGAAAAAAAGACATAAAATCAGTTTTCAATTTCTAAAACTTTTCCTCACAAACAGAACAGTAAAGAAAAGGATATTTTCCTGGAGTTTCAATACCCACTCTGTAGTCCACATAACTTTGGTATGGATGGAAGTTGAAAATAAAAATAAGACCTGCTCTCTCAAATGCTATGACCTTATTGGATTCATGCTTTTCACTCACATAGGCCTGGGGGGAAAAGAAAAAAATCAAAACTTTAAAAATATTTACTTTTTAATTGAATTAACAAAACCAAGAAATATCCCATTGCTTCTGTATCTCCTTTCAAGTAATACAAGTAAATATTCAAGCAACAAAGATAAAGACATTAACGTGCAAACTGAAATAGTTTATCTATTAAATGTCATTAAAAGTTTTTGATTACTAAACTGTAGCTTACTTTTTACATGGCAATATAAAATTACAGAAGAAGAAGTCTGTTCAGCACAGAGCACTTGAAAAATTCTTGCTCAAAGATTGGTAACATGTTTTTTTCATCACACTTTCCTTTAGTAAAAAATGGACTCCTTTTGTCAAATGAAATCTTTAGCTTATTTGTTATGGGGATCTGCATCACATACACTATTATTAACTCAGAAAATGAAGCACTCAATAATTTTTTGTTTGTTTTTTAGAAATCAGTATGAGAAACAGCCTTGATAAGCTGCAATAAATGGTTGCACATACCACCTTTGTTTTATTTGCTGAAGTCATTAATAAATGACTAGACATAAATTAAAAAAAAACCTTTTAAGTGATTATTCTTTAAAGTGGACTAGTATGAAATAATTAAACACTGAGAAATTATAGCACTTGATCTTCTTTCATAAAAATTACAGTGTGATAGTAGTATAAAAAATGCAAATACAGAAGCAGCAGGTTGATGACTAGGAGACTATACCTCACACTAAAGTCTGCTGAAAGTTTTTCCTCAGAAATGGAGTAATTATTTTTATAAAGTGTAATGTCAGAACAACTTACACTTTTTCAAAGCTATGCTTGGATTGGATTACAGACAATTCTGGGTCTGCTTTATCCAATTCACAGTTACTAAATAAAAATAGAGAAAAAATAGGAAAAGACCTTGTTGTGAAGCTAAAAGGAGAATGTTTCAGGTTTCTATTATCTGTGGAAGATATTTCAGGGCCATGTTTAGACAATTTGAAATATATGGTGAGGCATTACATAGTGCATAATAAAGTACTGTGTGAAATTTCAGCATGCAAATTTGGAAATGTTGCTACTTTACACATGTACCAACTGGTGACTAAAACTCATCATTTTGTATGTACAGCTTACCTGGGGAGATGCAAGCCAGCCAAATCTTTCCTCCAATTTATTCATATCTCTATCAAAGGCATTTAGGAATTTATAGCGAAGAAGATCATCCTCAGTAAGATTAAACTGTCTTCTGGCATAGTGGTAGCTCTCATTATTCCCTATTCTGGGGAAGTCAAGCCATTCTGGATGTCCAAATTCATTACCTGCATTTAAAAATATTAGGAATCTGTAAAATCACATGTTAAGAACTGAGCCTGCAAAAGCAAAACATATTAATGTGTATTTCCTTTCTACAAGTTTTAAATTCCGAAAAATCTGCTTCTATATATAAACAAGTCATTTTATTATTATGTCTCTCATTTATTAATATATCTCTCAGAACTTCCATTCGTGTTATTAGGGTGGTTTGGCCATTAAAACTACAAGATCAAAATATCTATGCACTCCAGGGGAAGTATAAAGTGACAAATTATGAACTCCATATTGTCATGCCATGTTTAAAAATTTCCCCAAAATTGCTGTGTGTGTCTAAATGCCATAATATCTCAATGTGGTTTTCTATAGCTTCACAAGTCTGCCAGTCTCACCCAGATTATATAGCCGAAAAAACTACTGTGCAGATTTCTTTTGAAGAAAAAGAGTAAGTTTATTCGAAGTTGGATCACATACAAAAAGAAGGGGGAAGGTCAAGAAAAAGTTTAGCTTCTTATGTACAATCTCCAAAGCAAATCTCAGCTCCCAAAGCTAAATATTCAAAGCAAGACCTTATTTGGGACTCAGTATTTTGAGTGGTTAATGTATCCAAAGTTTTCCTGGTTCATATATTGTCATTATTACAGCTTGAGACAACTCCAAATACACTGTATAATTCTATTACAGTAATAAGTTGCCCTGCAGACTCTCTGTCATTTTGGACTATTCATTTGACACTGGATTAAAGGGTATCAAGTACCTTGCAAGTTAAACACTCTTTTCAAAGCTCACAACAGTTGATTCATGACAAACATTTGAGATTACACAACACCCACTCACCATAAAACAGAGACAAAAACATGTACCTGGAAATAAGTACGGAAAGTAATATGATGACATTTAGGAGGTTTTCTACTAAAACAAACAAACAAAAAGAATAGTAAAAGGACCCTGACATTTCCACAAACTGTTTCTCAAGTTTTGTCAATGAGCTGGAGCTTTGTGGGCTGACAAAGGGCAAGGATGCCAAGAGAAGGCAAAAGATTCCTGGTTGGATTCCCTGCATGTGCATCCACCACCCATCTGCTGCTCCACCCAGCCTGCACTGCCTAGAAGGATACAGGCAGCAGGGACAACTATGAACTTTGATTTGTGAAATTATTTCTGTAATTCCATGCTTCATGGGAACAAAGAAATGAACAGAGAACAAAAGAGAAAAGCCTCATATATATTTAGGAGAATCCTTCAGAATGGTATCTGCTTTGTAAACGAACTGACAAGTTGTAAATTAAATTTCCTATTCAAAAGCTAAACCACTACATTTCATATTCAGTTCAAAACTGGAGACAAATATAAAAAGAATCAGAATCACAGCAGGACTTTCAAAATGACCTTGGAATAATGCTGGACTGAGCTCTTAAACTGTGCTAACAATACAGTTTGGGAAATGAGGAAAGATATTGCTACAAAACAGACACTGTATCTAACCAAATTCAATATTCTCTGAAGAGCTAGGCAAGGTATTACCTTCCTTCGTGATCTGCACACTATTGAAAAGATGAACTGCATGAGATAGCTCAGCTAAAGACAGCAAAAAACATCAGAAAGTCAGAGATTACACATACCTTGGATTGATAGGCAAGGAAATCATACCTATTTGTTCAAGAAAGAAACAAAAATGGGGGAAATAAGAAATAGAAGATAGCAAATAAATTAGACTGAACTAGCCCATCATTTCCATAGATTATTCCACTGTAAGTAGAGCAGGCTTCCTTCATGTTTCTAATGTGTAACAGCTCCCTCACCTCCACTTGCTTTGCCAGTTTCCCCACCACAGTAACTAGTGTGGTTCCAAGGCTGTTTGGTTGTCTTGGCTTTTTAAAAGGAACAGCATAAGTGCAGCAAAATGCTAAGAGCAGTCTTAGTTTCCTAACTGTTACTAGTGGCAATTAAGATAAAAGGAAATTTAGCACATTTCAGCAATTTGACAAAACACTAAGACATTTTCTATGCCAACAACAAGCCAAGGTCTAAATCCTGCAGTACTAGTCCGTGTCTGTGAGCATCTTCTGGAAAGTATGCTCTTGAGTCTTTTGTACTAGTTGCTTGACTGTAAAAGGGTCATTTGATTTCTCTTTATAGGAAGAAAAATAGTTCATACATTGCAACAGAATGAATTCAAGTAGTTCTGTTTTTAAACTGCGGTATAGGGAAAAGAAAGTAACACTTAGAATGCATCTACATCTGCGATGCTGTAATGCCATGTATCCTATAAAAAAAACTCCACATCTAAATGCTACTTTTTTTAATTGCTATTTTTTTTTCCTAGTTTAACTTCACAACAAATGACAGGAGGGACTAGGAAAGGAAAGGCACAGGTAAGTGGCACTTACTTCTAGAGATAACTATTGATTAACTAAATGTGAAGCGTGATCCATCTCCTTCCCCATGTTACACTTCTCATCTCTTACAAGAATCAGCAACATTTCCTTCCATGCTTAGAGGCTCACACAATTATCAAGAAGTACAACTGGGATTTCTTTTCCTCTAATTAATTTACTGTTTGATATAAAATCTAAACTACAGATTGATAAAAACCCAGCTGCCACAAATGATGCAAATCAAAACAATGGAACTAATGTGAGGGAGGCAGAGAACAAAGCTGAAATTAACTGAAGTTTTGATTAGAGAAACAAAACAAAGACAAATCCTTGAAGTGCAATGCATGCTAATTTTATCTAGGAATTAATTGAAGTTTGCTATTACCTGCATATTGTGCACACTGGACAACTTTATTATGTACAGGATTTCAAGATCACAATTCCAACAAATAAATTAACTTTCTACTACCATAATGAAAATTTATGTCACCTTTGTTTATGAGGCTAGAAATGCATTTACACCACAAAGAAGTTAGGCTGCTGTGGATTTTTTTCAAGTTGAGCCACACAAGTCATTTCTTGATCTCTCTTCTTTAGAATAAGCCTAAGCAGAACTGAAGGGATATTTAAAAGATGGAGCAGGCAGTTTCAAGGAATGTTATTAAGAGTTATTTGCATTTTGAATTAAGTATAACACTAAATACTTTAAAAAGAGTTAAAATAAGTAGTTTATTCTGTACAACGAAGATGAGAGGTGTAATTAGATATAAAAGGTTAAACAAGGTTTTAAATTATCTAAAACACTACAAAAAGATCATATTTAAAGCTGATGACTGGACACATTGGGACAAAATTCCAACAGTTCCACCTTAAAGTTCATCTAGTAAAATATTTGGAGTTGCATCAATTTACAGAAGCCAGATAATAAAGTCATCCAGAAGCTGTAACTGCTTTGAATTTAACTTCACTTCCTTTGTGAACAATGATGACAGTGCAACAATCTGCAGGCTATAAATAGAATCAATGTAAATCACATTGAGATAGCATATGGTATTTATCATTATTTCAAACAACAAACACTTCAAACAATGAATCTTCATTTTCCCCAGTTGTAAAGCTCTCGGGTGTTAGTCAACTAATTCTGATACTCTGTGTTTACTCATATTTGTACCAAATCTTCTTCTTAACATACATTACTAGCAAACTCAAATGATAAACAGCACACTGCCTCTGAAGGATGGGAGAATGAGCCTCACTGCAAGCATTTCTATAATCTTAAAATGCATGCAAAAATAAAAGAGAGTGAAATTCCAAATGGACTCCTGAAACGCCTGGGTTAGAAGACATGAAGACCTTAATATTATTTTTAATCCTCTAGCATTGGTATTTAATGACATATTGGGTCAGAAAAGACTAACAAAATCAATTCAGACAAACAATCATATTTTAACTTCTGCATAAAACACAGGCTAGAGGAAATCTCTAGCATGAGGTAATGGTAGAGAAGGTGGTTGGTAAAGATATTTCTATGAAAAAATGTGTATTTCTCCCATTTGCTGAAAATACCAGATATTGTCTCCTCCCAAGTTATGAAAGATAAAAGTCAGGATAAACTCCGTATTTGTCTTGCAGCTTGGATCTTCCATGTCTCCTAGGGAAGAAGGGAGGGAACGTTTAACACTTCCTGTATTAAAGGATAAAAGAATGTGTCTCCTCTGGGATGACAGAGTCACGAGGAAACACAAGGATGGCTCCAATGTACCCAAGACATGGGAATGGATTGAGTCCTTAAAATGCTTGCCCTAAATCACACAGGGACACAGTATTCTGTACAGGGATACAGTTCCTGATGTTTTTCTCCCATTCCCACATCCCATCAAGTGTTGCTCTGTCTTCAGTTTTTTCCTACTGATTTTTAAAGGTTAGGAGCTATTGTACCACACAATTTTATAAAACTGACAAAACAGTTCCAGGTTCTTAAAAGAGGTAACATTCCAATTGTTACAACAAAAATTCCAACCATACTAAATGGCACTGTTCAGTTCTCATATTTCAAAACTGGATCTCTCCCAAACCAAATAACTAGAAATTAAGAATTCTCCTCAGAAGCACCAACTCTGCACCTCTATTAGGAAGGGCTGGATGGCTGAGAAGATTTCTTACATAGAGGAACAACCAGGCACAGGCACAGTTAACAGGCCATAGCATTGCTTACTATGATTTACTTTATTTTTTCAAAAGAAGTAGATCATGTGCCACATGCTGGTATTCAGCAGAACTATATTTACAAAGAAAAAAGCCCCATTTATATGGAATAAATTATTATTTTATTTACTTATTTGTAGTGTTCTATAAAGGAGTATTCAATAAAGTATCAGTGGCCTCATGGACAACAGCATTCAGTTGCTAAGGGCAGATGAAAGTTTTCCCTTGAGTGTTTACTGAGCAGAGCAAGAGTTTCTGCAGCTCACACTAAAAGACAAGGAAAAAAAAAAGAAAGAGTATAATGAGATGTTATCTAGGCTAGAAGGGATCTTGAGAGGGTAATTACTTTATTAATCTACCCTTAGAAACTTTCAGGCTTGAAAGTTTACATTTCAGCCCTTCTTTCCCAGTTTACAACAACACATTTCTGACTTACAACTTACTCAGAGCCCTCATACAGTATTTAACACAATGGAGTAGCAATTAAACTCTTTGTGGCACTTTTACACAGATACAGTTCCCATTTTGCTGTTTTGTATTATCTGCATCCTGGTAAAAACAAGAGACTGACTTTGATACTGTGACATTTCCATCAGGCTCTATGTGAACAGGGCACAGTATACATTATTTAGTCAACTACTTCCAAGAGCTCACTAAAATATTTAAGAACAGAAATATTGCGGAGCACATCGAAAAGGTTAAAAAAAAAAAAAAACAAAAAACCAAAAACAATAAAAACCCCAACAAAACAGACAAAGAAACCCCAAATCCAACAAAAAAATACAAATCTATATCAAGACATTTTCTAAAGAAGATGCAGTCAGAGAAGTTCTAGCTATATCTTTCAGTTTGGTGCACTGCCAATTATTAACTGTTACCACAACTGACAGATTAATGGGCTTACAAAGTGAATTTAGGACAAGGTTGGAACAGAACGAGGTCCAAGAAAAGCATCAATCCATTTGATCCATTTGCCCTGGGATATCCAACAAATAGCAGTTTACCTGCTGGTGTCAGTAAGAATTTCATTGTCTAATTTAAAGAGTATATAAGGAATTAAGAAAAAAAAAGTAAACAGAAGAAAAATCCCACTTACATAGTGTTTGATGCACAGGAAAGTTAAAGCAAATAAAAAATCGAAGTTCCGTATTATCCTGTTCTTGTTACAGGAACAAATCTAATTATTTAAATAAGTATGCATTTGTTAACAGCACAAAATGAGAAAATTTGAAATTAAAATTTGGAATAAACTTTAAACAAAGCAGAAGGGGAAATAGTAATTCTAAAATAGATGTCAGTAATGAAAACAGAAGGTGCATTTTGAGAAGCCCTGGTTGTCTTGAAACAAATCAGCTATCAGAGTACACTTCTGGTTGCACTTCTAAACCTCTTCTTACCTGATGTCCTCAAAGGAGTACATTCCCAAGATTCCTCCTAGACTCACATATTACTGCTGTGAGATAAAAGCTTCTTTCTGCCAGCTGCCTTCTGCCCTGCACCTGAGGCTGCCACAACCCTGCCATGCTGAGAATGTATTTATAAACTTCCCAAAGAAATCTGCTTTAGAAAAAACCTTCTCAAGATCCTCCCAATCTTAAACATCTCTCATCTGCCATTGTTTCCAGTGGACCTGGACACTTATTAGGGGATTTTCAAAACCAGAATTATGTAATTACTCGAAGTCTTGAAGAGGCACAGTATCATACTGCTACACTACTTTGGATTTTTCCATTTCTTTGAGGTCAAACAGCTCATGAAGTGGTGCCTGGGCACTGTTGCACAGTTCCTAAAGAGTGCAATGACCCTTGATAGGTTCAGTCTCAAGGCTGTGGCTGCCAATGTTAAGACTCCTCTGATGCAGAAAACCCATCAATGATATTTCTAAGTTCCCATAACAGTTGTGCTTCAATTCAGATAAGGAAATGGAGTTACTTGTTTTCTGAATGTTGTATAAGTGATTTGTGAATTTGAAATGTGCAATCTGTGATTTGTTTGCAGGACTGTTTCAAAGCAACCTGTTACTGTAATGTCTCCTTCTATGAACTTGCATATACACAGAAATAAATAAACATAGTATCAAAAAAACCCAATCAATTGGTGTATTTGTTTCTATGCACAATTCTACACAACAGCTGAAATCTTAGGTGGAGCTAACACCTAACTGAAGCCATACTTTAGATATATAAGGATATTTGCTTAAGAATAAATTGTCCTTGGACAAAACAAAAATATTCAGAAACCATAATGGAGAGTAAAAATTCAATATCCTATCCTCAAAATAAAAGTTTATACAAAGAAAGGAGTACAAATACTGGTATCAACTTATAGAATTCTCATGTGGAAAATCTTGAATGTTAGCAGAGAATTTTACCACACTGAAAAGTATTAAAAATAGCAAAATGATTTTGAAATTAGCCACATACCATAATAGATAAGAAACTTATTACATTGAAATCCTTTCAGGTTCCAAATTCAGCAATTATGTAAACATCATGGCAACATGTATCAAAGTAGGTTTTGCCCAGAATTGTATCTTCTAATTAAATACTATTCAGAAAATAAAGATTGGGAACATATAGATGTATTTTCCAATTTTTCAATTAGTATGGAGTTTGACAGCACCACTCCAGCATAATGTGTGTTGTGTTTGGCCAGTAAACCCAAACCCATCATCAAGGATAAAAGCAAATATTGTGATCCAGAACTGTATATTACCAATGTCTCACATTACAAAACTTTAGAGAAAGTGAGAAGAGTTGCAAGCATTTTAAAATCAGGTTTTTCTTACAGAGTATCCTCAAATAATTTCTTTCAAGAAACAGACTTGCTTTAGTGATCTGATAAAAAAGCATAGGCTGGTAAAATCCAGCCTTCCTACTGTTCAGCAGTGCATTTTCTTTCTAAAATTAATTCAAATTCACTGCTTAGCAGGAAGACATTCAAACTTTTATTGTACTTCTAACCTCACAGCAGAAGAATGTACGATGCTAAATAATCATGTGCTGACAATTCAAGGTCATATCAGTCAAGGTTTTGGGTTTTTTTGTTTGCAGTTTGGTTTTGTGTGGGATTTTTGGTGTTGGTTTGGGTTTCTTTACACAACAGATGAAAATAAATGCCAAGGACTGACACTGGAAAAGATTGGCCAACTACTCCTTTGGCTTCAGGGCTACTGCTGAGGGATGAATGAAATATGAGCCATCTGTAAAACTCAAGCATGCTGCAGAAAATATAAATACAAAATCCACATTTCAAGAGTCACTTTCTTAATAGTTTAAAATAGTCCAGAGAGAAGACATATCAGCTAAAAAATATTTTCTATAGTTATTAAGAAAATGTTATAAGGAGATTCATGAAAAGAATTGAATGTGTAGAGAAAGAACTCTTGAGTGTGGGCAACAAGTAAAACCAATCTTCTTATCCTGCCACTTTGAAATGCTCATACTAAATCCTTTTGTGAAATGAATACACGACTGAGATGTAAGAGTAACTCTGCATAAGGTATTTTTTTGGGAAAGAGTGATGATAACTACATCTAGCAGTCAATACAAATGATGGCTTGGTGTTTTCCAGCTCTATTTAAAGATACACCAAAACCTCTAGTCCCCATATGGAACACAATACAACACAGCATTATGCATTGCTTTTTGGAATTTCCACCCAAACCAACACAGAGTGATTGCTGGGTTTTGGAAGGAATTTTTTAGTTAATAACTCAGGGTAAAACATGGTGCTGCCCAAATAAACATCTAATAGGAGTTCTCAAAAATTAAAGTAGAATGGTTAGAGAAGAATGACATTACCTGGAGCAAAAAATTAACTGACTACTTAAGCTAGGAAATTACAAGTCTGCCAAAAACCTCCTTTTGATCAACCTGAGGAGAAAAGAGGAAACCTCCAAGAGCCACAAATTCTCATTAGGTCTATGCCAAATTAAACAGTACGTTACATCATGATACATTTGCTTTTTGCTTACTAGTAAATTAACAGATTAATCAAGTACCATAACCAATTTAAACTCTATCAAGTGGAAATAATTTCCTGATTCTTCCTCTCACAATAATTTGACTCTTTATCTGGGAAGAAAACTAGTTTTAAAATACACTGATATTCCAAAAAACAAAACTGCTGCTCTGCTGTGCATTTCAAAAGCAGTATATTCAGTGGATGGTAAATATTTATGTTGGTATAAACATAATTTATGTGTATGTCAGAAAAACATCTAGCATCAACTTATTGACATTTTGGGGCTTTGTTTGTTTTTGTTTTGTGGGGATTTTAAATATTTTTAAAAGATATTCTTACATAAAAAATGAAAGATGATAAGTAGTTTATGTAAGACTCTAACCAGATACTTGAAAGTCATTTTTCTAAGTCTTGTTTATTTGTTTTAGCACATTTCAAAAATCCTAGCATAATATTCTTATGACAACAGCATAATCTCTGCTCATTAAAGTCAATCACAATGAGGGTTTCTAAGGTAAGATTATTTGTATTGTTGGTAGGGTTTTTGTTTGTTTGTTTTTTTGTTTTGTGTTGTTTTTTGGGCTTTTTTTTTTTTGTGTGTGGAAATGGGTATTGAAATTTTCAAGTTTTGGGGTTTTTTTTCCAGAAAGAACAGTTAGAGATCAGGAGTCAGCGTCTCTGGACTTTGTCCTGCAACAAAAAGGGCAGGTTTTAAGAAGTGTCTCATTTGCCTGATAATTAACTGAACTACTTAATGACTATTAGTCTTTAATATAAAGTCAACTACTCTTGAACAGAAAATGCATGGTTTAAATTTAAATGCCTTGTCTGTAAATGAGATCCATGAATGCAGGGGCACAGAAGGGGTGTATTAATGAGAGGAGCCTCTGATGATGCAATTCTGTTCAAGGTAGTAATTGCCCTTGCCTTCTCTCTCCCTCTTACTAGACTAGGGACTAAATCTCATAGTTTCAAAGAGTTTTCAAAGAGGTATTCTGAACTTTTTGCAAGATACAATGCATCTATCAGACTGCACCTGAAGAATGTTAAAAATCAGAATTCATTTAGAATTACTGAGATGTGCTGTTTCCACAAAAATGCTTAGTCTTGGAATGCTCACTGCATCAGATTTAAAAACGTAGCACGATTTGCAACTGTTTCATGTAGATGTTATGCATGCACATCTTATATGAAAGGAAGTGTCACAAAATTTGTTTTTTCAGCACCTTAAACCTGATCCTTGAGTCATCCTTATTCACATCTCAGAGTATAAGAATAAAAAAGGAAAATTAAAATATCATAGCAATTCAATGCTCATATATTATCAAAATTCTTTTACAACTGTTTACAATACCAGAAGAGGATAAAGAAAGGCTGTAATTAAGAACCAGCCTCTGAAGAGCATCACCTTCTAACACTAATCTATGATTAATTATACCAGAATAATTGGTGGTCTTTCAGTATGAATGGGCATGTGGAGATTGCAACTACAGTGCAGGCTGGGGCAGACGTTTTCATGTATCCTGATGGCCAAATGGGCTGGATTCACAATGTAAAGATAGTCTAGACTCACCTGTACATTAATCAGTCAGCAAAACTGAGAAGCAGCAAAAAGGGAAAAAAACTGAAAAGAAAATAAAGCAACAGGAAAAAAAAATAGATAGCAGGCAATAGTTTTGAAAGTTGAAGCAAAACCATCGCTCAGATAAAAAAAATAACTTTGAGGAATTGGTACTGATGGCACCTTTGCTGCAAGCAGCAGGTGAACCATAAAAGCCACCAAAATCTACAGGAACTGAGCACAGTTATCCAGGAAGATGTTAACCTTGTTTTATTTTGCTGTTTCTTTTTCTTGTTGTTTTTGTTATGTAAGGAAACAGGAAAAAATAAATCTCACAATATTAGGAGAACAGTTGTTTGTTGAAATATAGAATATAATACAGAAAGAAACTAAACTGTAACTGAATGTTACCACAGCCTTTCAAAAAGCAGTTGTGCCGACAAAAGCCCTTTCTGCCTGTTTAGCTACTCCTTCATATTCTCCTTCCCTTGTTCTTCTGAAGAGGACATGTTTTAAAAATCAGACATAAGAGACATCAGAAGAGCCACAATATGCCCTGACTTAAGTGCCATGATTCCACTCCCCTTCCTTCAGATAATCATTCTCACCACAGCCAGAAAGACTAGAGAAAAGATTATGGACATTTGCTCCCTAATAACAGGTCATTTGATAAAGAGATTTTAAGAGGTACTCAGAGTATCATCAGGCAGAGTTTCTGCCAATTTTTAGGTTTTAGTACAGAAAAAATTTCAAATAGCTGGGAAATCCAAAATCCACTAACACACTCCATGGGCACATTACATAGGTAATGTTCCAGACACATATGAACCTGTACATTAAGAACTCTGAATGTATGGGGCATATCACTGGAAAGTGAACCAGTGCTTTTCCTGACTGTCCCTTTGGTGCAGGTGGGAGGAAAAGCTGAATTTTACATGGTGTGTTCTGATGGCAACTGAGGAAGGGATGGCTCTGAACAAATGTCTTCATAGATGAGAATGCCAACTTTTGTCAAGAGTAATTCCCATGAGAAAGGAAGGTATCACGGCTATCTGTCTTCACACATGATTTTGTTTAAATAACTTTGTTCAAAAGGTTAAGAAACAAGTAAATAGTTGTAAAAGAATAGTCTAGAACTGTGAACCTTTGAGATTTAATTTCTAAGAAAAGGAGGTTCACAGGAGCCATTCCCTCTGTTCATTCTATTATCTCATGCCTCATTATTTGCAGAGGACAGCTAACCCTTCTGGCTTTGAAATCCAGCAATTTTCTATACACACAGAGGTGAACTTGACAATATTCATCCTATGCTCAAAACATATTGAAATTTGCACCAAGACCCAAATCAGCTGAAGGCATAACAAAGCTGTGAGCCTTTCAAGACATAACTAGCTAATAATTTTAGATTTTTCTTGTGACATCAAGTTAATGGAGAGAAAATAAATTTATACTGACAAATGAGAATCAGAGCAGAAATTATTGCCAGATTACATTATGGTTGCTTAAATCACAATAAAATTTTAATTTGTTATTCAGTTTTGAAAGAAATATTTCTGAACTAGCATACAAAGTAATAAAAGCAATCTCATTTAGGTAGCCACCTCTACCTTTTTTCCTTGATCAACTTTTTGCTAAAAACATATGTTCATATTAATTGCTCCTTTCTCTACTCCAAAGTTTCACATAACTGTTGGAATTAATTCTGTAGGCATGCATAAATTTTTTAAAAATATTATTTCAAAAAACAGTGTTTTAATTCACCGAAATATGAATACATTTAAGGTACTGCACTCCATGCTGTCATTGCGCTGTACACAAAGAAGAGACAGAACTTTTATAGGGGCCAATATGAAAATATACTGCACATAATGCTTTTTGTGCCTGTAAGACAAAACTTCTTTGTCAAGGGAAAAAGTAAACTTTGATCTCAGAAAAAAAACCCCAAACCCATTTCCATGTCTGAAAAGTATTGTTACAACTGTTTGAGGAAAGCCAAATATGTACAAACACTAAGATGATTTCCTCTTTCCCCCTCCAGCAATGCTGTATGGAAATTCAAAATGACAAAAGCAAGACACAATAAACAGACAAGAAACCATTAGAGATTACTTGCACAAAGACATTTTGAATTGGACATATGAAATTTCTCAGTAATGGTTTTTCATGTCTTTGTGGGTTTTTTTCTTTAAAAAAAATAAACTTGCTCAAGTGATAAATGCTTTACATGGATCATGTATAAAAAAAGGGGAGAAGAATCCTCTGAAACAAGTAAAATTACACCTTAATCTGCGAAAAAATATTTGCCACTGTCATTACTCATTTTGTTTGGTTTCATTTCACTCCTTTACACAGCCACATTATGGTGGCAGCTTATTTCAATACTTGTTTTCTTATTTAGATCTTAATGGGAACATTTCATTGTCAGAAAACAATATATCCTTTGAAAAACTGATACATCATGGCAACAGGAGGAGGGAAGAAAAGAGACAGGGTCCAAACAGGAGCCTGGTAAAAATCTCTCATGCCCCTGAGCCCAGCCTCACAGTATCTCAGACAGGGATCACACCATCCCTTTATGAACCGGGAAATGAAAAAAACACAAATCAAAAACTTACTGAGAGAATATGATGTGCATAGAGCACTTTTATTAAGATACATTTTATACATTTCTACAAGCCTCTTCCTGCATTTCAGTTTCCAGAGGCAAGCAATGGATTTAGTTCTGCATTCCTATATGCAGTGTACAAACCAAAAAATAGCCTTCCATGTAGGAAATAAACTCAAAACACAGTCTTTCCTGCTTACAAATATAAAAGTAACTAGTAAATACAAAAAGGGACTTTGGCAATTTCTCTGAAATTCAGTTATGTCTAGGCTGAACTCCACAAAATAAAAACTATTTTAAATGAAGATACTCCCTGCTGCATATTTAATTAGGACACACGTTTCCAACCCATAAGTAGGAAAGCAGGATATTAATAAATAGCTTACTATATTTCTAAGACTAGTCATAGACAGAACTATAACAAGCCTAGTGCAATATTGATTTTTGTTTCTGTTTCCTTTTTATTCCTCTCTCCAAACAGAACAATATATTTCACATAGTGAGGAAATTTGCACAAATAAGGCAAGTTTTCTTTGCATCTATTGAAATTAATATGTCAATACTCTGGCATGCTTATCAGCCTGTGGGCTTTGAATAGTCATAGAATTATTATGGTTGTCTGCAAAATCCACCATTACACCTCATCCCCAAAAGCCACATCTGATAAACACCTCCAGGGATGGTGACTCCACCACTTCCCTGGGCAGACTGTTCCAGCATTTGACCTCCCTTTCAGTATTTCTTAATACTTTGAGTATTTCTTAATACTCAATCCAAATTTTCACTGGCATAACTTGACAGCATTTCTTCTTATCCTATCACTTGTTACCTGGCAGAAGAGACCAACCTCCACCTGGCTACAACCTCCTCTCAGGTGGTTATAGGAAGTGATAAGGTCACTTCTGAGCCTCCTTTTTCCCAGGCTAAATAAAATGCATTGAAAAATACAGAGTTATAAAGAACTAACTATTCATATAATCAAGAAGAAATACATAAAAGCTGTTTAAGTACAGTTAAATAGTACACAAAGAGGAAAAAGCATAGCAACACGAGTGAAGACTTATGGAAAATAGAATATACATTCACATAGTATTTTGATATCTACAAATAACTAGCACTTTGACTATGTTAGCTTAGATGAAAGAAAAATGTGAGTTATGGAAGTCCACCCAAGTTCAGACTTCTGCACATTTCCCTTCAAGCAATATTATGCATGATTTGCTAAAATGGTGGCAGCCACTAGATGCTACAATAAATAACCAATCATGAAAATAAACAAACAAGAACCACTCAGCTTGAACCAAGTTTTCTGTTTGTTTTCTAGGAGTCAAGGTAAATTGTGGAAAAGCATGCTGCCAATCCAACAGTGTATTTTAACACTAATGTTTTCCATCAGATATCCTTTCTTTTCTCCATTAATATTTTGAAATAAAACCATACATTTCTCCATTATGAAGATAAAGGTTGTGAGTTTAAGCTGCACGAAGAGTTGACCTATAATACAACGACCCAGATGATCCAGGCTTTCCTGCAGTATTTTGTATTAACATTTAGCTGGATTAAAAAAAAAAAAATGAGAGGCTTAAGGGAGCTGCTTCATAGTCTACAGATTGACTCTTAAATCAAGAGTGAGTGGATTACTGGATTGCTTTTAAATAATCTCTCTAAAAACACCACTTGAGAAGATATTCTGTGAAAATACCTTGCTTGCAGGACTTGCTCTGAATTTCACAAAAAGATCTGAATACTTATCCCAACTGAGTAAAATTCCTAACCTTCTGGCTGTAAAATGACTTCATTAGTACTCTTGGCTTTGTGAATAAACCTGTTCTCTTTGAGACGTTGGTCATTCGTCCTGTTACTCCTCCTGCCCTGCACTTATATAGTACATTAAGACAGAAGTAGTGGTTTATATTCAACAAGGCATCCCAACTCAAAAACTATTATTCCACTATAAATTCCACTGGTATTTAGATCAGACAGTTGTAATAAATGTTTTGCTATGTGGATGGTGAGACAATGAAGAAGTTGCTCAGAGAAGCTGTGGATGCTGCATCCCTGGAATTGTCAAAGGCCAGGCTGGATAGGGCTCTGACCAACCTGTTTTAGAACCTAAAACATCCTACAATTCTACAGAATTTCAAATTGAAGATCTCAAAAGACACCTGAGAAAGAACAGGTCAACATTTATAAAAGATGTTATGCTAATATGCTTTGCTCTGCAGCCTTTACCACTTCTCAAGAAAAACAGAAAATACCTTGTCTCTTGAAAATCAATGCAAATTTAACTGTAACTATAATGTTGTTCAAGTTCTTATTCTAGAAAATTCCTCTGTGTATGTTGAATTGATGGTGCTAAAAAATTAGGACAATGATAAGATTCTAAGCTAATAACATCTTGTGAAAATAAGCTCTTGAACCCATAAGGATGCCTGTTTTATTTATTCCAATGTCATCACAGTGCTATCTCAGCTTAAGCTACACTGATTTGGGGAATTAATAACACTACTGAGATTAGGTCATTTCAAATTACCTCAACTGCTTAACAATCCAAACTGGAATATATGCCTAAGGATCTATTATTCAGATTTTACGAATACAAAAAGTCACCTGTGCAGTCATGTCTCAAATCAACAATTCCTTACTGAGTAACACGTGGGGTTTAAATCTATTTGGTTCAGCATTGCCCAGAGAAACCAGTCTGAGAAAGAGCAATGTGTCACCAAAGGTAGGCTTGTGATGAACAGACCCATCTGCATGCTCCTACACCAGCCCACTAGAGCCTGATGTTGCTAAATTACTTGATTTGGATCACCTTTCTCTACCTCTTTAAAAGCCAACCTACAAAGTATAATCTGGAAGAAATTTTTTGCCCTTTGGTAGATGTCTTTAGAGAAAATAGTTCCATCTTTCTCTCAGCCCTTTCCAGACTAGTGAGTACAGACAGACTACAAAAAGCCCAAGTAAAACACAGCTGGGTGTGGTTTCTGAAATAAGTAACTTAAAACAAGGACTGATAAATTATCAGCATCAAAATTGCATGTAACACAGTGAGCAATAGGGAGAAAAGACAAAAGCTTGAACATCCACATATTTACCCCTGCTTGAATGGGCTTTTTTTCCTGCTCTTAGAACACAAAGTTTTTGCACAGATTTAGTTTTTATCAGGCAGACCATGACCTCCTGCAGTAAGCATTTCATTAGTGACACTGATAAACTCAGAAATCAACTTTACTTGCCTGTTCTGTGACATGGCAAAGGCCAAGCCCTGAGTGAAAACTATAGCTTATTACATGAACTTATTGAAGAAGATACAACAGAGAGAACCCCCAAAAGTCTCCTCTCTCAAAAAGGTAAATTATAATGGAGACCTGAATGATGGGCTTCATTTTTATTTATAGATCAACTTAATATTTACTTGAAAATCTGAAAATATTTTAAATTTCTTTTCAGTTTTGCATTGTGTCTTTCAACCAGAGACACACAGCAGTAAAAGCAAAAGTCTGAGAATCTTCTAAAGAAGGCATTTTATGTACCTTACAATATGAAGGCTCTTCTGAAGCACTAAAGATTAACAAATTCTTCATAGGTTGAACCAAGCTTCATGAAATTTTTAAAGTCACTGTAATATGTAACAGTTTAAAGCACTTCAAATGTATAAAAACAGAAGATATTCCAAGTATTTTGCTTGAATCAAAGTTAAAAACTGCAAAGGAAGTGTAAGATGGCTATTTAATTGCTTAAACAATGAATCACACACATAGAAATGTTTATGCACACATAGAAGAATTTGCATATGTAGATATAAAAATGTTTCTACATATTATCATTTTTTTTAAAAAAATTAGCATAGTTTCATACTACCAGGCAAAAATATTCTGTCTTTTACTCAAATCTTAATTGTGGACAATATCTGATGTTTAATAAAAACAGATTTTTATGTACAAAACTGTGTGTTTATATGCACAACTTCTGAAAAATTTAAGATGTGTTTATAAGACAGAGCTTTTACTACGGTGCTTACATCCTGAATTAAGGAAGCAATAAAATCTAAAAGTGAGGTAAATCTGTTGATTTAAAACTCTTTTGAACTTAAGGTCAAGAGAATGGAAACAAAATATAATTTAGTTTTTGAATCTATCTTTAATTACTTTTCTCCATAAAAGACAGCTAAGTGAAACGAATCAATGTCATGTGTAAATAGTTTAATTATAATTGTAAAGAAATTCTGAATCTTATAGCTGTGGTGAGAAAAATAACAAGCAACAACTATGACAGGAAAGAATAACAGCCATGTCCTGTAGAGTCAGAAATCTAGGTGTGAAGAAAGCTTTTCATAATGATATGAGTTTGTCATAATTTCTGTAATATATTGCATTCTTGAACAACTAAAAAGAGAAAATTCTCTATAAACCTGTGCTGAAAGTTATAGTACATAGTACAGTCATAATTTATAGTGTAGAGTTATATAAAATTATAATATATAGAGGCCTATTTCGCGTTCTTAAAAAAAAAAACAAATAAAACAACAACAACAAAAAAATGAAAGTTGTCATACAAAGAGAAACAGAAGTTTTATAACTCTAATAACTTAAAGATTTATTTTACAGCTTCATTCATTATTCTTTAGCAAGCCCTCACATCAAATCAGGTATTATATTAGCAGACAAGGCTGCATGCACTCACACATTGATAGTGGAATGTCAGAAGTCTGAACTGTGAGCTGTACAAATCGTACAACATGCAAGGTAACAGACGGAGCCCTAGGAACAAAGTTTGAGACACTAGCAGAAGTTTCAACAAGAGCATCCCATGGTTAAATGATGCTAGTAAGAATAATTATAAATAAAATAAATAAAATTTTAAAAATAGCAGTCCCATCTTTAAAAAAACCCCAACACCTTGTAACTGATGCACAATGTCAGAATGCCTTGATATACCATAAATCTTCTCCACTGGCAATGCAGTCTAGCCACTACCCAGTATATGTGGGTACAAACTATGGAAACATCAGCATTACTCTGATAAAAACAAAGTGTCACTCATGCACTCAATTAAGACTATTGCCTCTACAATCCTCGAAAATCCTGCCTGGATTTCACCCCATGAACACAGTTGCAGCAACTGTTGGTTCCCAAGCAGTTCTGAGGATGCTGCTGACTGTGAAGGTTTCTGTTTCAAGGTTTCACCTTGAGAGGTCACAGTGTGGACACAGATGCACCCCACATAGATTGCTATTTATGTATTTACAATTTTATTTATCTATTTACATAACATACACACATGTATAGTGCTCTATTCCCTACACTGTCAAGGAGGATGCACAATCAACCCACACAACAGACTCTGAATATTTGGACATATTTAATTTGTGGAGAGGTGGGATCAGACAGGTCTGTATGTGATTTAGTTTTGAATTATGAGACAGTCTCTCTTTGTTTTTCTCCCAGTCACTCTAATGTGTTTAGAGCAAGTGTAGAAATGAAGCTTGCTTCAATCAACTCTAAATTAATAAATATTAACAGTTTGCACCTCTAGACCTTGCAGAAGAGACTGTCAAAGTGATTTATGAAGACTAATATAAAAATTTAGATTCTTCCCACTGCCACTGCCAACCCAAGTTGTGAGTGGGGTTGCATATGGGATATTATGCAACAAAGTTGTAGGTGGTCTATCACTAAGTCTTTGAGAAACTGTAGGTGAGATTTCAGATTACACCCTTGTTTTCTACTTTAAAGTGAACATAATTGTCTTCTGTCAGGCTGCCATGGAATTAAAGCACCTGCTGGAATTGGCAGCACATTTTTCACCTATCCCAGACAAGCACAGTAAGAAGGATGACTTCAAACTACCTGTCCTAAAGCTGCACTCTGTACCAAGTGAGCAACTCCAAGGTTGCTTATCCAGAGGAGTTGACTGAAGTGAGCAAGTTTGAAGAGCATAAGCTCTGCCAAGGCCACTCTTTAGATGATGGTCAAAAAAGTCACCCTGTAACCAGTGCACAGTTGTAAAGAAGCATAAGACAGTGAACAGAAAAAAGTGTAAAAATGCAACATACCAAAGAGAAAAAAAATTCCATTCTCTTTGGTTTAAGCTAAATATTCTTGTTCTTGATACAATTCCTTTTTCATCTAGAATAGGTAGCAATAAATATAGTAGTTCAGATTCTGTTTAAAGTAAAATTCCTATTTATATTGTCAATTATGCTGCAACATTTTTATTTCAGGTTTTTAATTAAAATTATTAAAGAAAATGGCACACACCTTTCTCACACTGATATTGGTGCTACTGATACAGTTTTTGTACCATTTCTTTTCTTGTTTGTCTGTATTTTTTCCAAGAGCCTGCTGTTATGAAATTCCTTAGTTTAAAAGTAAATAACTGAAAAAAAAACCCATAAAAATCTAAGTTTCTCTCTTAAATACTCAGATGAATAAATGATACATAGCATTTTATTTTTAAGGGCAAAGAAAAACAAGGTCTTGTCACGAAAAACTGTTTTGGTGCATGCAAAACACCCCTCAAGACTAGAGAAGGCAGATAAAACTGCTGTGCAAGTGATCTAACAAGTGAGAAAGAGGAAACTTTACAGACAAATTAGATAATAGTGAAACAGGTGAATGTCAACCCAAACAGTAACATTAGTCAATGCTCACAATTGCAAAATATGTTCTAGTTACTTCAAATAACTTCCTAACGAGATATATATATTTTTATATAGTCTCAAAAGTTGTTTTTCAGGGAGTGAAACTTGGTCTCTGGAGTCTTAATCAAGAGTTGTTTTACTATGAGAGAGTCATGAAAAATAGTGTTGGAGGTTCATGTAGGAAGTAATCTTCATTTAAATCAATAGATTTGCGCTTAAGCCAATTTCAAACAAATAAACAAAACAAAAAAAAAAAGGAACTAAGAAAATGATTGTTAGTAAGATGAAAAGAAAGACCCAACAGTGACATAAAACAGTGTTTGTGCTATGAAGGATTTCAAGGACCCAAAATGCTATTTAAGGACCTTTGGGTATGCATATTCAGGGCAATAAAACAACTTCTCTTGCTTGTCTTAATCTAGACACACAGATGTATCTTGCAAGATAAGGAGAGACCATGGAAACAAGTCCACTGAAGAACTGGCACAGCTTTTTTACATGTCCTGCAGGGTTTTCCTAAGTGCAGGGCATGTGCAATGAGCAAGAAAACACAAAAGGAACATTTAAAGAACAACAATTACCATTGTCTACAGCTTGTCTTCAGGGGCATAATGAAAAATGAAGCAAAAAGAAAATGCAAGGATGCAGAGACAGAACAGTTTTGTAGTAGTGAGTTCAAGTATTATTTTCAGGAAATAGGTGTGAGTCTTTATACTGAAGTTACACATTGCTGGGTAACAACAGTGGTTGCTTTATTTTCAAGCTGAGATCAGAAGATTCCTGTAATATTCTAGAAGCCTTAAAACAACTTCTATTAGTCTCAAGTTCTTTTGTTATTTTGTAGGGGACTAAAATTGACAATTAATAATTTTAGTCAGATACAAGTTTTTTGTTTTGGATTTGTTTTCAAATCCTGATATTAGGGAGGGCAGAGATCTATTATCTATTAAATATTTTTGCATATAATTTTCTGGTTTTAAGGTAATTGGATGTGTATGGTATTTCAATATGCATATAACTACCAAAAATAATTGAGTAGGAAGAGAGAGGTTTTTTTTATTATTGATAATTAAAAGAATACTTTCACTATTTAATATACACACATTGTAACTGCTTGAGCCTGTAAGTGTCATTAAAGTTCAGACGTTCAAATGTGCACTGTCTATGTCAAGGCCTTCATAGAAAATTAGCAAAGAAAGAAACCCCTTAAGAAGCACATGTGGTCCTAACTAAAGCATTGTGCAGAAGAACTTTAAATATTTGTGACTTCCAAAAATTCTGTGACAACTTGTGACTCGTAACTGGCCCGTCTCAGTATTAAAATCTACCTAAAACAGGAGGTGGGTTGCACAATCTACAGCTACATTGGGATTGTTGCTCTCTACCAGCACTGAAAGAAGAAAATTTCGACACAGCAGAAGTTTCAAAACAATTGCTACTGTTTGCTATTACTATAAAACAAACTGGCCTTCGAGAGAGTGCATTCACTGCTGCAGGACATTTATCAATGTTATTCTCATTTTCAGCCAAGCATATGGAGTTTTTCCCTTCTAGGTTAAGTCTTCCATACCAGATGCACACACGAAGCCCAAGAGATCACCTGGAAAGCTGCACATAAAACCAAAACACAGACTGGAGGAAAGAATGCTCCCTAAGGTTTTTGTTACAAGGGAACCAATTTACTGAAATGACAGAACTTTCATATTCACATTTAAGTTTGCATACAACACTCATTGCCAATACTGGCATATAAGCAAGTGGGAAGAAAAAAAGAGCCTCCAGTGAAAATTAAGAATAACACCCAGAAACATGAAAAATAATATAACAGCTTTCAGGATTTTTACAGTGGTTTCTCAGAGATAAGAAGGACAGAGAACCATCCAGTATGAAACATGAGAAAGATGAGAAAAAGCCACAATCAGTGTTTGATGCACAATTTTGGTCACCAGGAATCTGCTTGCACATATGGAGCCCAAACAATACTGCAACACATGGCATTAAATATTATTCCAGATCTTCAAAGAGAAATTCCAGGATAGATTTGAGAATACAGATTTCCTCCCCTGACACAACATTTTTTGGATGAGGTTTGTTTTTCCTTAAGGCAAGCAAAGCATTCAGAAAGCAGAGTGCTTCTTTGCTGGGTTTTTAGAGACAGAAAGTACAAGATTCTTAATGGAAGGACCTAGGGGAGCATAGGGGCACCTGCAATGCCTTGTCCAGGTGCTGTGAAAGAAGATTTCCACTCCTTCCCCCACCGTACTTTTCTTTCTTACCTTTGGCATTCTCACAAACCTGCAAGTTGAAGAACTCATTTGTCACTGCATTTGCTTAATCAGACAGCATGTTGCAACATGCATTTTAAGTCCACAGGATTGCCAGCATTCTGAATTCATATGTTTTCTCCTCCAACAGTTATTAGAATCTTTTCACCTTTTACATCTAGCAAGCTATAATGTAATTACTGAACCATTTGCAGTACTCAGAGACATCCAATATTAATTGCTCAATCAGCCAGCATTGACACATTGGTTTTAACATGCCACATTGCATTACTGATTATATTTCTAATCTTACTAAGTCAATCTGAGGCAAAGACACCTGCAGTTTAGATGAAGTATTTAGTAAACACCTGTTCCCTTAACTATTGTTGTATCACTAGTTTGAATGGAAGCATACACCTCATACCTTGAACATTTTGGTGCATGATTGCACACTTCATAAATATTTATTTCATTAACTCTTCTTCACTCTTGAGAAAAAAAACCATTTTATTGGAAATAATAGTTTTACTAGTATTGAATATAGTGAATTAGTTTGTTCTGTATTGAAATTGAATTATTTTTAAGAAAAATCAACACAGCATTTTCTGAGTTTTCTCCTAACACAAAAAAAGAATGCAATAGTACAGGCAAACTAAATCATGTCACCAGTGTCTTATGTTCTCCAGGTTTTAATCAGAAAGTATGATGTTTAATACACCAATATAGAAGAAGGGCAATACAGATCCAACAGTCCCCTTAAACTTTATATAACAAAACATTTAACCACAAAAGTAGAAGAAAATACTAAGCTAAAACTTGTATAATTTTCAAGTGTTACATCATGAGAAAATTGATGGCGATTTTGTTTCAGGCTTCCAGCTTTTTTGATTCCGATGAGACGGTCACAAATGCTATACATAATTTGTCAGACCACATTACAAATTTTTTTACAGTAAAGTAATATCTATTTTGCAAAGAAATTAATGAATGAATGTGGCAAATAACAGACAGAATAAATAGCTTTGGAATTTTGGATAAAGCTAAGAATATTCAACTTTAAAGAAGACAACATGAAACTGTAGTCATTGCTGATTAAATTAGACTAACAGCTGAACTTCCTTGCAGCAATGTGCTTAGGAAGTAATGCAACAGTTTTATTTTACAGTCTATGAACCAGAAGAAAGTACCACTAACTCTTACAATTTCTGTGCTTTGATAGCAGAATGTGCCTCCTGTGTCTGAGATTTGTCCTTGCCTACCTCATTAAGCACTAAGAAGCAATGAAATAGGTCAACTGATTCCAGACTACTTCCTGACAATTAATAACTGAAATAAGCACAGAGATATCTTCAGTAAATTCATTGTTACCCTAAAAAATGTAAGACAGTAAAAGAATAGAGATGAAAAACAACCCTTCTGTGTGAGCACAGATCATCAGTTGATAAACTTGCAGAACAACAATTACAATACTAGTCTGAGTTGCAAAAGTTATTTCTCTTCTAGTTAGAAACCATCTTGATTTTATTTTCTTGTCTTATCATACATACATCATCTTACAGACAGAAAAACAATGCATATTACCTTTTGTAATAAATCTATAAAAGCATTTATGCGCCAAATTTCAGCACTGTGATAAATACTGCAGTTATAAGACGTCAGATCATTTTATTTCCCTGCCACACATTCTGCAGATGAGAAAATGAGAGACTTTTTCCTGAGATTACTTACCCATGAAGTTCAGATAGCTCTCTCCTCCGAGTGCATGAGTAATGAGACGAATCATTTTATGGAGCTGTATCCCACGATCAATAACTGGAGTCAGAGGCATGAGCACACTCATGTTTGTGTACATCTCTGCATCCATCAGGTGAAAGGCCAGTGTCTTGTCACCAACCAGTGCCTAGGACAGTTCAAAAAGACACTGAAGAAAACACTTGGGTGTAATAGAGGTGTTTCCAAGCTTTTTTTTTTTTTTTTAAAGCAGTTGGTCTGTATTGTAGGGGGAGGACTTGCAAGATGACTGAGAGTCAAGGACATGGTTCAGTGTGCATGACCCAGTCCCTGCTCCTAAAGGAAACATCCTGCCACTGCCAATAGTCATCAGGTCATGGTGACCCTGCATTCTGATCACTCTGCACTGATCTGTGCATTGTGTGATGTGCAATATAGATCTGGTCTGCAGCCAAAAACTGAGGCAGGGCTGTCCATGAGCTGAGTCTGGACTGGATGTCAGCCCCAATTGTCTGTTTTCCCCTTGCAACCCTCCCCATCGTTACTGGGGCTCCTGGACTGATGGGACTGAGTGCATATGATAACAGACTAGCAGCTGTCTAACCCCTGGTCCTACATTTCACCTACTGGGATCAAATTGCATAACTACTTCTAAGAACTTTTTCACCTACAGATATCAAATGTGAAATATCAGCATCAGTTCAGTAAGTCATAACTGAACCACCATTTGGGAAATTTTATAGGAAACAGAGAAAATACGAAAGAGAACATGCAAAGTAAAAGTTTCTGGAATGTAAAAATAAATGGGTATAAACAAAACTCTGGTTCAGACATGCAGAGTGAGTATGAAGCATTTACTCATGTGCAATCAAGAATGTGATTGGTTTTCTGTGATTTCAAACAAAAGAAAAAGACTGAATTACTAACTTGCTAACTTTTCTCTACTTGAAAGGCCACAAAATGCTATTCAATCTATTATCAGTCAGGTACTGGAAAGCATTTTGGAACATTTATACTTAAACAGCTGATCTTTGTTCAATTAGCCCAAATTATGTTTTATACTCTTGAATGGAAACTTACTAAATTTCAGAGATACAGATAAATTGTAAACAGGTCTAGCTGAAAAGCACCATCATGCTTTCATTTCCCATCTGACAATATAAAAGCATATATAGATTATTCTCTTAAGTAAAAAATACTCTATTTAAAGGAAAAAAAAAGTCTATGTGACAATGACAAGTCTGAAGACTGCAATGAACAACTATTTTCTGGACTCAGAATGTAGCATTTGTTAGTGCCATTTAATATCCCCTAATCTTTCCATTGGAAGAGCAGCTAAGTGTTTCCCTATTCATGTTTTCTGTGGCAGCTGTGATTTTATAAATGGATATATTTCCCCCTTCAATGATCTCTCTACTATCCCAAAGAATCTTATTCTGTGCAGGTTTTTTTTTTTTTCTTATGAAAATCAATCCACACCAGCTATTTCTCTCCACAGTATTTTTTCCAGTTATGCTGTACATCCTTTAAGAATACAGAACCAAACCTGCATTGAACATGCACACAAACCAGGAAAGATGGTAGATTTTTTTCCCCTAAGTATGACATTCTAAACTGAAAATACAAAGTGATATGGAAAACAACTCAATTGCTAAAAATCAACATGAAATTAAAGAAGGGCAACAGTAATGTTATATGTCATGCTTTAGGGTGAAAAATCAGCTTTGATGAAACCAGCTTATCATAGAATAATATACATTTCCAAGTAATTTCTAAAGTTCTATATCAGTATTATGCATTAAATGAACACTAACAGGCTCTGAGATTAGAATGTAAACAGATAGACAAAATGAGTATAATTAATGGTAAACTCAGAATGCTCTATTTAGAATATTCTATAAAATAAATACATTATAAAATAGACCTGGTTTGGACATTTCTGCTGATATTTTTTATAGAAAGTACAGGGAAATGGAATATCATCCTCTAGTATATAAAGGAAATATAGGTTACTTAAAGCAAACATCATTTTTAAATAGGTTTAAAAGGTTTAAAGTTTAAAGCTAATTTTACAATTCCCAAATTATGGGGTTTTTGACTCTTCAGAAACAAGAGTTAAAAGATTGTGGGAGATAAATGCTATCCAGACTCATTCTAGCATTTTCATTTTTCCATACACACAACTATTACAATTGCTGTACTTTGAACCAAACTGTTACAGAACATTTCATTTAGATCTCAAAAGAGGACGTTTTCAGTCCTTACAGAGAGGAAAGACTTTCACAAAGTGACAAGAAATCACAAATTTCTTAAACTGGCATCTTTTTTATGTTTATCAGAAGCAGTGTTCCAGTTTACTTAATGGAAACAGGATTTTTAAAAGCACAGATTCTATACCTCCCCCTATGTCCTATGGCAGGCACAACAAGGAGCTACAACTCATTTCTTTTTGTTCAAAAACAAAACAAAACTGAAAGCCAATACTACCTGTGGACTCCAAGGACGATGATTTTACTAAAATGAAGGATCATAAAATAAAAGCACAGCAAAACACTCCCCTCAAAAAAACCCAAACAAACAAACAAAAAAGAACCCAAACCAATAACCCCAAACAAAACAAACAAACAAAAACTGTACAAGAGCACTAGTCCTAATCTACACATTTCTGAAATTCATTCTTGCCACCCCTTTCTCATTAAAGAAAAACAAACAAAAACAAAAACAAAAAAAAAAAACCCAAAAAAAACCAAAATAAAAAAAACCCCAACCAACCAAAAAGAAAAAAACCACACAAACAAAAACCAAACTTCTAAACAAGATCTTTTACTTGGCTATGAACAAGTAAACAGCTGAAAATACCTGGTCATGACTCTCTGCATAAGCAATGTATTTTTCTTCATACCGTCTGTTTGTTAATGTATGCACAATATTGCCCATATTCCAGTCTTCATCTTTCAGCTCCTTAATTATCTACAGAAATAAAAGAAAGATCACAGAAAAGTTGTTTTAACTAAAAACATGTAACATTATCTCGGCACAGGAATTCCAGTGGATTGTGAACTATATTCTCACGCTCCCAAATTTTGAAGTGATGGGCTTTCTCTGAAAATCCAAAGAGTTGTTTTATAATTTTCAATTTTACCACATAAATATAATACCTAGAATACTTTGTCTCTCCTCTACCTCCCTGGGGAGGTACAGACCACAGGTTTTGCCATTTATTAGGTGAATCCTCTGGTGGATAATGTGATTGATAGGACCAGCAAGAGAGCACTGCACCAAAACCAAGGAAGAAATATGTGGGCACAGACCTACCTGATTCATAATATCAGGTATCCCTGGCACATGGGAGCTTCAAATAAAGCTAAACCACTGGGCAGTGTGCTACTACCTCTTGACTTTTAGCAATTCAAACTGAATCCCATTAATAGGAATTTTCTGCCTCATATCACGTTATTTCCTCCCTCTGCTAAATCTAGCTCAATCTTAGTGCTTGTTCTTTTTTTTCTACACCACTTTGTAGACCTCCATTGATCACTACCTCTTAAATGCATGTATGCAAATACATAGACATAAAAATAGAAGTGATAAAAAGACAATAGCACAAAGATGGCCAATATCACGCTTTGAAATTTAACATTATAATTGCAACTGCCCATATACTTCTAAGCTTCTTTTTTTCCCCCTTTCCTTGTTGATTTTTTTTTTTTTTTTAGGTCCAAATTCTGACTTTGAACACATTGAGGTTCCTACGTAGCATCATATTACATACTAGATCTGCCTTGAATCTGAACTAGTACAACCACTGCTGTGACAAACAGTTTATCTTTCTTACTTTTACAGGTTCTTCAGAATTAGTTCATGGAATCTCTTGGAGATTCTTCAGTTTTCAAACTGACTTTAGCAAGTTGCCAAGAAGATTTCCTACTAACAGGCATGTACTTAAAAACTGTAGAGAAATGAGAGTAAGCAGTCTAGGAGAGTTTGATAACAGCTGATTAACTGTTTATCAAAACTTCTTTCCAATCATCTCAGCTTTATTTTTCCCTTCAAGAAATGTGGTAACAAACCCTGGCATCACCTCCAACTCCATGTCTCTACTGTGGTCAATTATTTGCAGTTTCTTTGGCAAGAAGCTTCCTGCCTGCATTGCTCTAAGCTCTTTTACAATCCCAAAGGTAAATGATTTGCTCTCAATATCCCATCAGTGTCCCATGCTCTCCCATGTCAAGTACATACCAAGCCAATGTCAGTTTTTCCAGTTTAAGCTGGAAAAACTGACATTTTCTCCAGTTAAAGAACAGAATTTACTGCAGCACATTTATGTTTCCTATCCAAGTATTGCAAATTAAATGAAGTAGACCACATCAGAGATAGTTAAATTAGACTGTAAATCTTTTGCACCCATAAAATTCTACAGCCTATATTTTTTTCCCCACATAACATGAGCTTAGCCACTTTTGCTTACCTAGGAAATTGCTCATTTTACCTGCCCTAAAGTGTGGTAAGAAACCAAAAAAAAAAAAAAAAACCTCCAAACAAAAAACAAAAACTGAAAAACAAACTAACAAAACTTCAAGAAACCCACAAAACATCACAATTAGGTATTTGTTGTTAAAAAAACAAGCCCTTAATGCATTCCAGGACCTAAATGTCTAAGTTATACATTCCAAATTTTAATGATGGTGTCTCTGTTGGAAAAGCTGTCAAGTTTATCTTCTGAAAAGAGGCTTGAAACCTGTTTTTCAATTGGCCCTCTACCTCCTAGTTACAACACTGAAATACGCTGAAGGCAAGCTAATTTTTAAATTATTGCTCTTAGCTACACACCATATTTATTGAAGCATTAGTAGTCATATAAAACATTTACTGTTTGTAGATCATCATGCCATCCCAAAGGATTTGGGTGTAATCTTCTGTCTACCTGAAAAATGTTCTCTAAAACATCAGTAGAAGCATTTTCAGATAATTTAGTATTTTATGCCTTTTCTTGTGATACTCTATATTAAGGAAAAGGCAGTATAAATCCTTATTGTAGTCAGCATTTATTAATATTTACAGATTTATATGATTCCATTTTGTAAACCCCCTGTACCAATTGCAGGTGTTAGTGCAATTCAACTAGATTTACTTTGCTTAACCTTTCAGGTCTATATATATTTTTAATGCCAATTTCTATGCCCCATGTCAGGAGGGTTTATTGCATGTTTATGGAGTGAATTTTTATTGTTTTTTTTTTAATATTTATATGCACATGTCTAACATTTTATCTGCCTGTTCACATTCAATAAAGATTACACATTCTACAGCTGTTGCAAGACACGGGTCTTTTCAAAGACATTGAGCTTGTGTGTATTGTATGAAGAAAACAATTATCAGCTGGAATGCAAATCCCAGCTCCTGAACTTCCTCACCTGAAACCTACATAACATCTGACAGCTCTTATTTCAGCCTCTAATACCTGTGCTCAAGCCTGTCAGAATTTATTTCAATAGCATATTAGCACAAGAGAAAGCAAAAGTTGTCAGTAGGATTCAGAAGTGTTTGTGTGTACTCACTGACAGAGAAACATCCCACTTTGAAGAGCAGGATGTATTTTTTTAGAAGTTCTCACCTGTATCCACTTATCTGGAATGGCCATGGCAAGTCGATAATCAAAACCTCCTCCACCCTCTTCCACAGGCCGACACAGAGCTGGCATTCCAGAAACATCCTGGAACAGATAGAACACCCCACAACATGATTTCCACAGCACTGCAAATATTACTGCATGTTTTCCACCATATAGTAACACTGATACACAAACACTCCATAAACAGCTTCCCAAATCGACCTGGTTAAGGGAGAAAAGCATAAATTTAAATCAGCTATTGCTACACCCAGATGTGCTGTTTGAAAGCAAAACTTACAAAGAAAATCATTATGGCTTTTCTCATCATATACCCTACCTCAGAATATTTTAATAGTGTAGATATTTGAATGGGAAGAGACCTCAGTAGAAGCAGAGTTTGAAATAATTAGCTCTCTTGAGCTCCAAGTAATCAATAGAAAGTACAAAGTAGTCAACAAAAGACAAATTAAACCTTGATTATGTTTATTGATATTTTGCATAAGGAATAGCATTAAAAAAGGTTAAATATAAAGAACACTTTGGACTTTTAAAGGAAGGAAAAAACAATCTTTATTCTTTTCCCAAAACCAAACCTATTGATCCAGCTAGTCCTGGAACATGGCATGTTCTTACTGCATAATTTTCCAGTTTTCCAGTTTCATATTGATGTACACTGACTATTCTTAAATTTGTAATTCCAAGTTCTCAAAATATTTGTTTCACCATGTTGTTAGGCAATTTTATTATGCAGCATTCTTTTCTAAAGCTATCTGGATAGAAAATGCAAGTCTCCTACAATTGCAAAATATCCATCAGTGCTCAATTTTATTAACTTTTGTGGGGGAATGGCTTCTCACTGACAGCGGTTATGGATTAACAAACACCTCTTGCATCTACACAAGAGAATTTATGGAATTAATACTGACTAGAACCAGGGCTTAATTAGGAAGCTCATTCTCATTTGCTGGATTCAATCCAGTTTTCAATCCAATTGCTGCACTGGAATAGTGGAAAAGATATTTACATTTCAAGTCATACACATACAGGCATACACAGACACTGACATAAGGGAGGAGATAAACTAGATCGCCAGGAAAGCTCATGGATGGCATCCCAGGGATGGAAGGCAGGGCTCCCATCCAGAGGGACTGGCTGGAGGAATCAAGCAGCAGAAATGTCACCATGGAATGTCACCAAGTTAATCCTGACCCTGGAGTGGACCATCTCCTGCATCCATACGAGCTGGGGCCAGCCAGGCTGGGGAACAGCTCTGCTGAGGAGAAAAGACTGGGGCTGTGGGCCAGCAGCAAGCTGAGCTTTAGCCAGCAGCCTGGCCTGGCAACAGGGATGGCCAGCACATCCCAGGCTGTGTGAACAGAAAAGCCAGGAGATCAAAAGAGGGCAGCCACTGGATCACACAGAAAATTGCATCCACATTCTACATGCTGTAAAAAACAAATAGTGAAGTGGAAATTCTTTACGAACTTTAAGATGTGATTAAAACATCAGTAACTCTTCTAAATCGGTCAGAAAGTATAGATACAGACTATTGCTCTCTAGGTTATACAGGACATGATGATATGTAACAAAAGCCTTTTCCTGTGATGCCTTCATGCCTGCCTGGAGGAGGTCCAAGTCTTGAGATTTAAGCAGCTCCCATGTACTTCAATTACAATAGCAAAAGCTGTATTTTTGGGAAGTAAAATTCCAAATTTAACAGTATTTTTATCCAGTTTTAAATTTTAACTGGACATTAAAAAAAAAAAAAAGAAATCATAATTAGTTTCTTTAGTAGATCTTCCATCAAATGTACTTCTACCAGGAAACTTCCTAGCCTGGTACAGCCCTCAGATTACAACCCATTATTGATCACCCACATAGGGAGCAATGAAGTGACAACATGTGATCCAAGGGGGAACAAAAAGGACTTCAGGGCCTTGGGACAATTGGTAAGTGAAGCTGAGGCAGAAGCCCTATTCTCCACTATAACTCCAGTTGAAGGTAGCAACATTAAAAGAAATGGATGGACTGAGTCTATTCATACATTGCTCCATGGCTGGTGTCACTGCCTAAATGCTGGGGGTTGTGACAGTGGAATGGCCAGGTGTGCTGGCTTCAGACAGGAGTCACATTTCTCATTGATGTCTGTGCTGAAACCAGTTTAAGTGGGCCCATGGGAGTCTCATGAGGTTTAGCAAGACACAAGTCCAAGGAGCTGCACCTGGGTTGGGGCAACCCCCGTTATCAATCCAGGTTGGGGGTGAACAGACCCAGAGCAGCTCTGGTGAGAAGGACTTGTGGGTGCAGGTGGGTAATAGGCTGGACATGAGCTGTCAGTGTGCTCTTGCAGCCTAGAAATCCCAGTCTGTCCTGGGCTGTATCCAAAATGGGCAGCAGGGCATGGAGGGGATTCTGCCCCTCTGCTCAGACCCCACCTGCAGGGCTGCATCCAGCTCTGGGCTCCAGCACAGCAAGGACAGGGACCTGCTGGAGCCAGCCCAGAGGAGGCACCAAGGGATCAGAGGGATGGAGCAGCTCTGCTGGGAGGAAAGGCTGGGAGAGCTGGGATTGTTCAGCCTGAGAAAAAAAGCCTTTGTGGTCTAATTGTGGCCTTCCAGTGCCTGAAATGAGCCCACAAGAAAGACAGAGAGGACATTTTTTCTGGGATACGTATTGATAGGACAAGGGGGAATGGCTTCAAGTAGGAAGAGAGCAGGTTTAGATTAAATATTAGGAAGAAATTCCTCATTGTGAGGGTGGTGAGACCCTGGCACAGGTTGCCCAGAGAAGCTGTGGATGCCCCATCTCTGTTCAAGGCCAGGTTGGATGGAGCTCTGAGCTATCTGGGCTAGTGTAAGGTATCCCTGCCCATGCCAGAGGGGTTGGAACTTGATGATCTTTAAGGTCTCCCCCAACCCAGGCCATTCTATTATGCTATGATTAAACCTCGAATTTCAAAGCATTTGTTCAAACCAGGTTTGAAAAGAGCTGCATATAAAAACAGAAACCACAGCATACTACTTCTTTGCCTGTTTGTGTTTATAATACTTCAGGCATCACATAATTTTACTTAACATTTTTTCTTCCCACTATAAAGAACTTTAATCACCACTTTATTTAGAAGACCAAAATGAAAAATAACCATATACTCAGAAACACCTAAAAAATTAGCAATTACAAAGACAGTGAATACACAGAATATTAAAAAGCTGTAAAATCATCAATTAATTACATTAATTAGGGAATATATTATAATTAGTTATGGTCAGAGGAAAACATTTTTCACACATGGCACTGATTCTATAGCCAAGCAGACATTCTTCATTGCCTTTTGTAATTTTCAATTATGTCAATAGTTTCTCCTTCTGAAATTCTCCTTTAACCATGAAGCCCATTGATCAATTCTATGATTCATGTAGCAACTTCCCGAGGCAGAAAATTATGTATTGAAAAAGAAGCAGCTCTCAACTTAAGCACAAGAAACCAAAGATACATCTTATTAACAAAACCCCAAACCCTTAAGCCAGGTAATACAAGACAACTGAACTCTGATTTTCTTTGGTAGGAATGGTTATAATCTAAGACTACCTAGAAAATTAACTGATTTAACTTCAAATAAGTCTACAGCTCAATAAAACCACCTCAAGATTGCTACTGATTGCTTCCCCAGATGCTGTTTTGGTAGCTTGCCATTTAGCTTTTAGCAGTGGTTGTCCATGATAGAAAATTTTACCCTAAGTAAGAAATGAAGTTAAGCAGTATTTTGCAACCCAACGGTAAATAGAGAACTCTTAAGCATCACAACACCTTTTATTAGAAATCCATATAGTCCCTAATGGTATCAGATCCCCCTTTTTCTTTTAAGCAAAGTGAATTATTTAAAAATAATAATAACAAAACCCCCAAAACTCCTCAATGCTTAAATTATTTTTTGTCTGGATAAAGACAAAATATTAGTGAAAGTATTTACAGAATTTTGAATGCTCTCCTGTTTCATACTCTTAGAAGCTCCCTGTGCCAGAAGTATTTTTCAGTGAAAAAATTTGATCTCAATGAACTCAAGCAATATAGTCTATTTACTCCTTTAGAAACCTGGAGAAACTTAATAATAAATCTAATTAGCCTATATAGTCAACATTTATACGTTTATTGCATTTAATTTGAAGGGTAATTGTCAGATATACCAATATAATTCAAAATATGCAAAACATCATTAGGGTTGTTAATCTTTAGTACCACAGAGCACTACTGACAAATGGCTATCATGCACAAGCAATAAACTAATAAAAACAATTCTCATTAAAAGTTCAAGGTGATGAAGGGAAAAAAAAAAAGAAATTGCCACATTAATTAATAATCTATTAATGCAGAGAAAATTCCCAGAGTGCATATTCAGGTTGTTTTTCCCCACCAGGCAAAGGCTGTCCACTAATTAATATTTTTCAGCTCATGTCACTGCTTGAGTACCCAAAGTGTGACTTGATAATTAACAGGAAATTCACATCCTAGAGCAAACTAATCAATATTAATTTCACTGAGGATGGCAAAATGATCTTACCTCTGCTATGGTTATGCATTCTGGGTGCAAGGTGTTAATCATGTGATTGGCCAGCATCAGGTAACACAAAGCATCTTCATCCACATGTAGGCCAAAATACTCATTGTAATCTCCACTGAACCCTGTGCCTAATAAGACAAGAAGTTTTAAAAGCCACAGTCAAGTTTTATTTAGAAAACACAGGTATTTAATACAATATTTCCTTTTATAAGCACAAAACCTATTAATGATTTTCCATCTATCCTCATAGCAACAAAGCAAGAAAATTAGCAAACCTACAATTTTTTAATCATTCACAGAATATCCTGAGTTGAAAGAGACTCATCAGGATCACTGAGTCCAACTCCTGGCCTTGTACAGGACCATCCCCCAGAATCACACCCTGTATCATCCAGGTGTTTTAGGAATATTCTGAACCTGCATTCCAAGCACAGGACTCATCCCACCACTTTTGCTTACCAATAGTGTCAAATCCCTGGGACTGGGCTAAAGCTTCAAGCTCCTCGTTTGCTCCTGTTGTGTTGGTACAGAAACACTTCCAGCTGGTTTGCTGTAGCTCACACCTTGTGGAGTAGATTAAGGGATCTTCCCAATGCTTCTGTCCTCAGGTTTTGGATGTGCCACCCCATTGCTCATCACTAGCAAGCCTGGTTGTGTCCCTTTCCCCTTCCCATTTGGTTTCAAGCTCTACCAATAAGCCCCTCTAGCTCCTGTGCTAAACCCCTTTCCCCCTGAGAAATTTAACTTTACAGCCCTATTTCCACAGCAGCAGAGCTGCACCAGGAGTGCTGAGATCAGAGCTGACAAATCTCTCACCAATGCCGTGGTGGTGGTACAACATGGACGTAACGCCGTCGAACCGGAATCCGTCAAAGCGATAGTCTTCAATCCACATCCTCAAATTAGACAGAAGGAATCTCAGGACTTCCCAGCTGAAATAGCATGAGCATAGTTTATTAACCTTTAAAAACCAACTAGAGTTCCTTATACCGTGTTCTTGCATATGTGGTACTTGTACTGTACATTTTACTATTTTAATAACTTCTTCCCTGCTTTTCATTAACCTTTCCCTAAAAAAATTGTCTTTAAGTTTTTACCTTTTTACTGCACAAAATCTTAAGACTGCAGATAGGAGGTTAGTAAAAACTGTCACCTATCTGCATAGACATCTAACAGGGTAGTGTCCGAACACATATACTATATTTTACTACCCATACTTGCTGGTGTAATTCTCCTTTCCCTCTCTAAAGATGGTTACACTCTGTGGGAAAAGATGTTATAGAAAAGGAAATAAAATTTTAATAGGCAAGATCTTCTCCCCAGGATTTTATGGGTTTATAGCAAATTTTAGGCATAATTGCTGTTGAAAAGCTGCCTTTCCCAATTAATGACAAATCACATGTCACCAGTAGAATACCAAATCACCTACTATGTTGCAATTTTACACATTTGAATAGTAAACCACGGGGAAGTTGAGGGGGTATATTTTGAAATTCAGAACAACAGTAATGGGGTATAACACACACATACACAAAGCATGAAGATGAAATTAAAATATAAAAGAGGTTCCAAAATGAACAAGCATGTGGAAACATTCATGAATAGAATATGATAGCAAGGAATAAAATAGTTTCAGGAACAGTTTTCCTACTATTCATCACCTCCTCTCCCTGGCATTGGTTTCTGTAGCTTCAAAAGACATCCACATCTTGTTTCTACTGTTCACCCCCATGGCACAGCCCTCTCTGACAGCCTCACCTGCATCTCCTGCAAGCCACAGCCCTAAAGAGCTCACCCATCTCAATCAGCCAACACATGATACAGTGGAACTGCTTTTGCCCACATCTTCAACACTTGCCAATGTTACAATTTCTCTCTAACCAATTTCCCAAGACAACATAGCTACAGCCCCTCTTCCTATCAAGTTTCTGTTCAGAGAAGAGCCCAGGAGCAGGTAGGGTCTCTCCTGCCACCCTCTGCTGGGTGAGACAGAAGGAATAACATCACACAAACCACACCACAATTTACCTATGCACATGATAGGCATAGGGGAGTGAATGGGACCCTTCCTACATTTCATTTACCAGACATCAGAAACAGTAAATTCAGGAAGAAATTATGACACAAGGAATAAACTCCATTTTGACAAAACAAATGTCACCACCACTTTCCTTCCTCCAAAATCTTCTTCATATCAAGGATGCTTTAAGTCTGGAGTAAGTGGTATTACAAAAAAATATGGGAGGCTATGGACACACTATGAAGTCAAATCCTGATCTCATTAAACAGCCAATTCTTATTAACATCCATAGAATTGTAATATTTCTCCTTTTTGTATGCAGTGCACAGAGATACACACTTGTGCATATAAAGACAGAAACATTACCAAATCAAAACCTCCAAATTTAGGAAATGTGAACCAGCTCACTGAATTCCCTCAGTCCAACACCTTTCCTAGGCATGCATTGCATCACAAGATTTTCTTTTTTTTTTTTTTTTTTTTTGTTCCATTGCTACACTCCTCTGCTTCAAATCACAAGTTAACATGACACTAGGAAGATCTCAGGGGTTTGTCTGAAGAACCTTTCATATATTTATTATTTCTCAGGTAAGATGGTTTGCAGTGAATGAACAAGATTGAGACTGCTCTGATATTGAAAGAGATAGAAAAGCAACAAAAGTCCAATAAACTGGTAAACTGGTCACAAAAAAGCAATTTTGTCCAAACATCTGCTGGATCTTTTTCTGACTCAGCAGGAAATTCACAGAAAGCTATTTCCTGCAAACGAAATACTGTGAGAAAAGAGCACAGTATTTTAGCAAATAAAAATAGTATCTCACACAGAATTAAGATAATGCATGCACAAAAAGGACATTAATTACTACAAGCACCATCCAGACTTAAAAGTTATTTCTTCTCATTACAAACTGCTTGACTTTATAACCTTAAAATCCTTAAGATGGTGAAGAGGACTTGCACATTTGTAAAACACACACAGAAGTCTCAAAATGGATAACAAATGTAATTTTTTCCACCATTGTTGGCACTGAAGATTGATCTTTGGGAAAAGATGGAGAACCAGTATAAACATAAATTGTAATGACTTTTAGATGAAAAAGCAAAAACAATAAGAACAACAAGATGGATTTGTTGCACCAAAGTATTAGGTAGAAAATTGATGAGATCAAAAACCTGAGTAGGTGTAGCAGATGTTTTCCAAGCATCTGATTGCACATGGGAGAGAAGATCATAAATAAATAAATAAATAATATTATCTCTGATTTTAGTCTTAACTTGGAAAAAATCAGCTTTAGGATATTTTTAAAGAAGTATATCAAGTATACTAGCAACCATATTGACTTTTAGAGAGATAACCACACAGCTCCAAAACATGAGCCGAAATAACAGGTTTTTTGAGACATGTAAATCACTCAAACCATACAGAGATTAATTTTTTCATCCAAGTCAATTTGTTCATGGGAGCAGTAATATTAGACATAGAAGTTGACAGAACAAATAACTTTGCAGAAAGCCAGCAGAGGCTAAAATTGAAGAGGCATAACTGAGATACATCCAGCAAAGAAGCAATAATTCAGGAGCATTTCTAAAACACTACATTCTTATATTTTACAGACAGATATAGAAACAGGATAGCATTTATTAGGAATCTAATTTCTTCTGGAAAAAAGCCATATCTTAAGTTATATCCTAAAAATCCCACATTTTTGCATATTACACAATTGCAAAAGTTCTTCCATTGCATGCATCATTAAAGACAGGAATGTTATGCTGGTTCATCATTAAGGAACAGAATGATTTACAGTGTAAGAAATCTACGTAATTCAGAATTCACTCGGTCATGCAAAACAAAGAAGATCTTTGCAGAGAAGTATTGCTGGATTTTTTTCCCCTCACCCTTGGAGCCCATAGCTCATATATTAAAAACAGAATTCTTGTTTAAAAAAGTAAAGTGAGCACATCTACCTATATGACCTGGTTTCATGAGGTGATGAGAAATTTAACAATTTTCCTATACTAGCTCAGCAGAAAACCTGTGAAATTGCTTACAAGACACACTTGTTATTTGCTTTTTTCCTCTATACTAATAAAAAAAGCAAAATAATGATTCACACCATAAGCATTTTAAATTCCAGTCCATTATGAACATAAAATATTTAGATGAAAGCAATGCATTTAAACCAGTTAATTTTGTCACTATGTAGAAAAAATAGTATTGGTTGTGTCTAATACAGTTTGAAGATGTAATTCTTGAGTCATATTAATGTTGACCTTCAGGAATTGCATTTATTACTATGTTTTGGAGAACTGCTGACCTTATTAGAATCTAGACTTTTGTGATGATATACCTGTTTCAGTTCTTAGTGCTTAATTAACTTAAGTCATAGCAGCACTGAATTGCTAAATTATTATTTCTCAAACTAACCCCAAACATTCCAACAGCTGACTGGCTTAAATTCAATCAAAAGATTGCTAAACAAAGAAATTGGCATTCAATCTAATGATGAATACATTGCTAACTGTAATGCCAACTTTCAGTGAATCCAGTACAAGTCATTTTATGGCATAAACATCTAGATCTAATACAGAGATATTTGTTTTTTTCACCATTGCTTATGAGCATAGAGAAGTTTCCCTGTTACTTAGATGTACTTTGTTTGATTAAAGTTATACAAAGGGGTAATACAACAACAGCAACAATACAGCAACAATAAACCCCTCTGTATTTCAACATCCCTAATTTATCACAACTAATTCCCCTCTGTCATCTGCATAAAATCGTTGCCAGGACCCCAAGTCCCCTTTAGCCATAAGGGGTTGAGAAGCCAAAGCAGTGTGGCAGTGCCTGTTTAAATCAAGGGTCAATCCTGACTCACAGCATTCC
The DNA here is from genome assembly GCF_009819885.2 of Catharus ustulatus. Taxonomy (NCBI): domain Eukaryota; kingdom Metazoa; phylum Chordata; class Aves; order Passeriformes; family Turdidae; genus Catharus; species Catharus ustulatus. The sequence continues at coordinate 7,583,775 of NC_046222.1, read as the reverse complement.
AATTGCTCTGGACAGCATTCCACATGATAAAGTCTTCAACAGACCCAGAGAACTTTTGTTTGGCAATCCAAACTGCACTATGTCTCCAAAATGGACTGTGCAGACAACAAAGAGATATCCTCTTGGGGCATGTGATAACCTGGGAGCAGAAGGGGTCATGCCATTTCCCCTACATCAGTCCTTATCAGAGACAGAATCAGTGAATTAACTTCTAAATCCAGGAAGACGGTTTTATTCTTAGCCACAGAAATTGAGGATTTATTGATGTCAGCATAATTACAAAGCCAATAATATTATATAATTACAGACTATATCAAATAAGTTACTGAAAGATTTAAAAATTCTCTAACAGTTAAAAATAATGGATACTTTTATCAATAATTATGGCAGAAGACATCTTTGCATAAGCCTTACCATTCCATTTCTTGCATTAAAATGAAAAAGTTCAAAAGTATTTAAGAATTTCAAGGCCAGTCTACAGAAAAAAAAGTCCTTAATTATTTAAGTAGTACTATGAAAATGTCATGAGAAATCAAAGTGAAAGGACTATTTTCAAATTTTGAAGCATTTGCTCAGTAAAGATCTGGAGTTCTTTCACAAACTAAATCATAATGGTTTCATTTAGGCAAAAGTTAATAGTAATAAATTAATTGGATGCAGGGTTGCACAACTACATCTGTGTCTTTTTGTGAGAAAAACTCCAATTGTCTATAAACCACAGACAAATATACATCCTGTATGTATGATATGTATAGATCATAGAATGGTTTAGGTTGAACAAGACCTCCTGAGGTCATTGAGCACAACTATTAACAGCACGGTGTTCACTACTAAACCATGTCCCTGTGTGTGCCACACCCACACGTTTTTAAAGCGGCCACACATGCTCACCATTCCAATGAAGACATTTTTCCTGAAAAATAACCTATACCTCCCCTGGTGTAACCTGAGGCTATGTCCTCTTGTCCTGCCACTTGCTACCTGGGAGAAGAGACCCACCCTACACCCTCCTGGCAGAAAGTTGTAGAGACCAATAAGGTCTCCCCTGAACCTTCTTTTCTCCAAACTAAATAGTCTGAGTTCCTTCAGCTATTTCTCACAGGAGAAGCAGTTTGACTTTATGTGTGTGTGTAGATATACATACATATAAAAATAACAATACTAATATATATGATAGATGATCCACATTATGTTTTATATATTTACACTTTCTATTTAAAATTTCTAGTAAGTGGAACACTAGTTATTATGTAGTTTTTTTGGTTTGGTCTGCTTTGAGAGCAAACAAGAACAGCAGCTTTGAAGATGCAGAGGGTTTTCCATTTTAGCTAAAATTGTAATTCTAGAGTGCCACACCAGACAACAGCCCTTCTGGAACCATTAATCCTGATCCCATGCTGTAAACAATGTAATAGCACAATGCATTTATTTGACTTATAGACTCATGCTCAGTAATTACTTTGGGAAAATGATTTCTTAGAAATAGGCACATTGTTTATTCACATAGAATCAGTAGTTCTGAAATGTTCTTGAAAGTATTTTAACTTTTCCCCCCTCAAAATTCTGCTTCCTCTGTTGGTACAAAGCAGTGCCATACAGCAAGGGGAAACAAGAATTTCCCAATTTTCGATTACTTAGACATTTGACCAATGGTTTGAAAAGACACCTCATTCATTTTAATTGTGCTGGTTAATTCTGCACCAGCTCTCTCTCATATTTTGCCAATGAATTAAAGATGTTTATGAATATATTCACACAATTTTCCTGAAATGCCATTTGCACAAAAAGAAATTTTCTCCTCAAATGAACTATGGACTATATAAGGGTTTAAAACAACCTGCAAGTAAGCAACAGTGTCTTAGGCTTACATTTTTCTGGTTGGTCCTACCCACATTTGGGAAGAGTAAACTAATATCAAATAAAGCATTCAGTTATTTGTCCTATAAAATGGAAACAATTCAAATACTACTCAGAAAAGGTTATGTCCTGAAAAAATATGAATATAAGAACAGCCTTGGAGGCAAAGCAGGTAGGTACTCATTGTAATGAAATTTCATATTCTTGATGCTTTTTCTCAGTGGGCTTCCTGAGGTAAATAGAAAAAAAAAAAAAAAAAAAAAAAACCAGAAAAAAAAAGAAAAAGAAAGAAAAAAGTAAGTACTGCAGACAATTACCTGCAGTTTTAACAGAGCCTGCAGGGCATACACATTTGAAAATCGAGAAAGTATCAAAAATAATATTACAAAACTCTTTTAAGTGCTGATAAAGCCTACATGGATTTCAGCTCTGATTTGGATAAATTAGCATTTGTCTCATTTATATTCTACCCAAGTAAATTACGCACTAATAAAATAAAATAAAAAATCTTTGAGATTATTTAAAATTCTGTTTTCCCAAAAATAAACTTCTTAGACAATATTAAATTTGTTTGGTCATATAATCAACTCTGCAAATTAACAAACAAAATTTGCTGTTCCACAAGATACAACTAAATCACAGCTTTAAAGATGTACTGTCAGAATTTGCATACAATTTAATGCAATTCACAATTTCCATAATTAAACAGTAGTTTACTGTTCAACACTGAGTTTGCTTTCAAAATAAGTCTAAATGTAGTGCACAAATAGCTACAAACTATTACAAAATTATAAAAAAAAATTATACAAAACAAAATTATACTCAAAATCAATTCATTCCATTAGCAGTGACAAAAATATTAACTACCTGGCCAATTGTTAACATTTTTAAGCTCTACTTTCTCAAAACCATCTTATTAAAAGCCTGAAATAGTGCTTTCTATAAACTTAATTTCTTTTTTTTTTCTTTATTTTAAAATACTGGTTCCCTAAGTTATGCTCACACAAGAGACCTTAAAGAGATGCTGAGAAAATGTCTGGTTCACACACAAAAACATTTAAAGCATTCATACGATGCCTGGACTCCAAATTCAAAACGCAAATACAAATTAGTTCAAGTTGAAGTCAGGTGCATTTTTTTCCCTAATGCTAATGAATAACAGGTATTTAAGCAGCCAAGAAGCAGAATTCTTTACAAAAGAATTCTCACATTTTGAAAAATCCCAAATAAAAGCACTAGAGAAGTGAAGCAAGACAAGACCTCTGCCACTGAGAAAATTCAAGCATTAGTACAGCCATCAAATACCTGTTTTTTCTAAAAGTTAGAGAGCACTGATGATTAAAAATGGTTTTTTGGGTGTACAGATGATGGCAAATCATACTTGCTACAGTGGTGTGAGGCTCAAGTTCATTTATACCATGATACCATGTACAATACCTTATCAATCTACCATTCAGTATCCACATGCTACTACAAATTATTCTTTGTAATTACCTTGAAGTTGCCAAATCAAAACTTTAATCCTCAAGCAACAAAGCACATCAACTGCTTTTTATTTTAACATGGCAAAATCAACCTCATAAGTTACAGTTATTATAACATAGAGAAGACTGAAAAAGGGGCAAACTTTTGCACTTTACCAACCTAGGACATCACCTTAGAAGATATTATCTGAATATCCTTTTATTTCAGATCCTCAAAGACCAGAACACTGAATCCCTGAAGACTTAGTGCCTGTCTCTATTTTATTGACCAAAAGTCTTTCCTCCCCTTCATCCCAACTAGTCAGATGGTAGCAATGCCAAATCTACAGAAGGATAAGAAAATTTTAAGATGAGTGAAAGTGCTCAGTATCAGTCATCATCCAGTACAGACAACACAGGAAGTTCTGAGACACTGACTCCACGTTCTGCATGGTAATCTACTGATTTCTAACCCTGGGGAAGCAGGGGCTAAAGGAAGTTCACTCTTTATGCTAATATTAGCTAATACAAGGCTTAGATTACTTCCTCTCATGCTTCCAGATTTTATCCTCGCATCAGCAATTGTTCTGGATACAGTCCAAAATGTTCCTTTCAGCATTGTAGGATGAGACTGCTCAGTTACATGACAGACTTTGTCAAGGAGGGCAGAAAAGTTTGTACAATGAATTATTATCTTCACAGAAAATATATTTTCAGTGGAAAGCTCAAAGAGCCTGAAGACTGTTTTAGATCATGCCCAGCACAAGATTCAAGGAATCTGCAAGGGGAAGCAGCCACCTAGCAAAGCTGACCCAGGCATGCAGCAGTCCCCATTCTCTTTGAGTAAGCACAGAATATAAAGCTGTTGCATTTGCACAAACCAACACAGCAGATCTGAAGTACAGGATTCATATTAAATAGGAATCCATCCTTAAGCACAGCACGGTATTACTCTCTTTCTTGCACTTTTTGAAGTTACATTCTTCAGGAATGTAATTACAGAAAGCGATTTGCTCGGATTGGATTGTGCCAATACAGTTGCAAACTTGCAAATACACTTTCTATATATTTCATATTTTTTCATCTAAGAGACCCGAAAAGCAGGTTTGTATTCAAAGACGTCTAGTTTTGAATCACAATTTCTTTCTGGATACATAATTTGTACTTCATGAAAATAAATATGAGAACAATAAACACATTTATGTTAGATTGTTACAGTAGCTTTGCTTAGTAAAATACATAGTAAAATTTGAATGGACTCTGGAATAAATACCTACAATGTAATTCTTGTATTGATTCACAGCTATACTTTTTATCCATTATTCTTTTTTTCAAGCATTATGCACTTATTTTAAAACCTCTTGTGACCTGGATGTGTTTTAACATACCCACTATCTTTTTGTAACCACCAAATCTGCAGGTTTCCACAAAAGACAGGTGGGAAAGACACTGAGCCAAAATGCATTCAGTTGTATTCTCACTAATCCACTGCAATTAAATTGTGACAATGGAAACCTCAGATAGTATCTTGAAAATATTGATAATAATTAGCATCCTCAGATAGATATTACAAAAAAAAAACATATTTGACTGCCTACAGCTTACTTAGAAAGTGGTTTAAAAACAATACATTCCTCCACATTTGAAAAAGCTTTGTGTACTTCATTTACATTTTAAGTCAACTGATGCCTAGGAGAGGCTCCCTGTAATAAAGGCTGGACAGAGTTAAAGGAATAAAGGAGGTATTTATTAAAAGGCCTTTGAAGGACACACCTTGGGTAGTTCAAGAGCCTGGCTGTGGCTCCACCCAAGATGGACTCCAAGTCAAGAGTTTTCACACTTTTATAAGTTTTGGTCCATTTACATGTGGTGGTTGATTGTCCAATTACAGCCTCAGGTTATGAAGTCCCATCCTCCCAAACTGCTCTCCTCAATTCACTGTTGTTTGCACTTTTTGGGCCTGAATATGCCACAAAATCCTTGGTTCTCAGGCTGGAAAAGGATTGTTTTATCAAACTAAACTGTGAAGAGAAGTTGCTAACAATTTATATGAAGTTCAGACTTATATACTAATGCAGTACAGAATCTGGAAAATATGAAAGCTGAAACTCAAGGTATCACAGCAATGGAATGGTAACTCACACTACATGGCAAAAGAGACCTTTGATAGTTTTAGACCAACTTCTCTTCTTCTAAGGTAACTGGTTAGTGCACAAGAACTCGTATAAAATCACAGAATATAGAATGAAGGGACCTTAGGGATTATCTAGCCACAATCTCCCTGCCACAGGCAGAGACATCCTCAGCTTGGAGTCCTGTGCAACCTGAACTTAAACATTGCTAGGGATGGGTATGCACAGCCTCTCTGGACAACTTCTTTGGGGTGTCACCAGTCTCACTATGAAAAGTTTTGTTCTTACATCTCCTTCCTTGTGATCTAAACCCACCCTTCCAGTTTAAAACCACTGCCCCATGTCCTGGCACCTGTGTCCTGTCCCACATCCCTCCCCTCAAGCCAATTAACAGCACCACACAGCTTGGTGCCATCCACAAAGTTCAATTCCAATAAGTTCCTTAGGGACACCACTTGTTACTGTTAATTGGAAATATTAATTTCATGCATTGGAAATATGTGTTTATTTTTGACAGTAAGGTCTTTACTGAAATGCCATGATTTTTAACTGCAATGAAATCAATGATTCCTACCACAGATATCTTCTATTTCAGATCATGTTTCAGTGCAACTATTACTGATCCTGGCTTATGTGGTAGCAGAATTATACCAACTTTTAATTAAGACACATCTGAAGTGGAAACTTCATAATATTATAGGAAACAAGTTTCATTCTCTAGACCAGGACAGAATACAAAGAAAACTAAAGCTAATATTCTCTGAAATAGTTTAAAACAAGTTTGCCCTTGCATATATTGACAGTCTAGCATTATTGGCAAATTAGTTGCTCAAGCCTCAGACTCTAATTAAATGTTTCTGGTTTTCCAAGTTTGGGTGAGGATGGTTCTATGATAAGAGTAAGTGTTGATGAAACCTAGAAAACATTTCCTCTTTCCAGTAGACAATTAATGAGTTTATAAGAATGCTATTTTGCACTACTTTCTGTAAGTCACTGCTTTTTTTTTTTTTAGCCAATTTGTTAGCTGGATCAGGATTAGAAAGAACTTCCATTGCTTCCCATTTCCTGACAGACTTTCAGTTTCCTCCCCAATTAACCAATGACAAAATAATTAGATTTTCATCTTTTCCAATGCCCTTATTCAAGAAGGTGGTGGCAAAGGAAGACTGAAAACATTGATAATGTAAATTTTAGTGTTTTGTAGTTGACTTTTTTCCTCTCCAAAAAGGTTCTCTTTGTGAATCACCTATGGGGCTTAAGCATCCACCCTAGAATGGTTATAAGCCTCTAACTAATTTGTAGGAAGAAAAATACAGAATTTTAGATTTCAGGGTAGTGAATAATGTAAAAATCCAAGGTAATAAACAATTAACACTCAAATCAGAAAAAGGGGAGAAATTACAGTGGAAATATTTTTGGATATGCTTTTTTAGTGTTTGGCTGACTAATTACTCCAATTTACTGATTCTTTGAACGTAGAAAATATCTGAAATCTTAAAGGCAAGAGTTAAATTTCAACAAGAAAAAGCGAATTTCACCAAGTCATTATCCCTAAAACCAACTGTATATAGAGCATTTTGAAAGTTTATGTTACTTGGTTCCTTAAACACCAATTTTTGGAACTTGTTTATGAATGTCCAAGCTTAGTCCATTTAAAACTACAGTAATTTCACGAATACAAGCCGCACCAATTTGACTAAGATTTTGCTCCTAAACCGGAAATGCGGCTAATAATCAGGAGCGGCTAATACAACCTCAGAAGTGCCTGCCAGAGTGCTGAGCCGAGCAGCTGCAAAGTCGGCATTTTGCGATTGTTACAAATCGCTACTCTGTTGCACCGCGGGTGGAGCCTGGCTCCCTGTAGGCAGCACGGGGGGCGGGGAGAGAGGCGGGAGAGCTCTCTTTCCTCCTCTGCCACAGCCCAGGGGAGAGACGGGGGGGGCCCGGCGCCGCCATTGCTGCGGCCCGGGGAGTGGGGGGGAAGCGCGCGCCGCCATTGCTGCGGCCCAGGGAGGGGGGGGGAAGCGTGCGCCGCCATTGCTGCGGCTCGAGGAGGGGGGGGAAGCGCGCGCCGCCATTGCTGCGGCCCGGGGAGCCGACGGGGTGCTTTGTCCCCGCCCGCCGCCGCCGCGGCAGGAGCGGGGAAACTCCGTCCCTGCCCGCCACCGGCGCCACGGGCGCGGGAAAGCTCCGTCCCCGCCCGCCGCCGCTGCCGTAGGAGCAGGGGAAGCTCCGTCCCTGCCTGCCACCGCGGGGCAGCGCCGACCCGGGGTGACCGAGCCCAGTGGCAGCGGCGGCCGGCCCCGAGCTGCAGCACCGTGCTGGGCCACCTGGCCCCGTCAGCGGCCCCTAGCGGGCCGAGCCTGCACAGCCTTAGCTCAGCCAGTAAACCCCGCCCTCCCGCGGTTCTGTTACTAATTGCACGCGGGTCCTCGCTGCGAACGACAAAGCGGCTTATATTCGGGTGCGGCTTATCTATGGACAAAAACCAAAATGTTTGCCAACACCCTGTGATGCGGCTTATATTCAGTGCGGCTTGTATTCGTGAATTTACTGTAAATAAATCAAAATAAATCTGTTATATTTAAATGAGATAATTTAGAATAAGAAATGTTTTTGACTCATAGCTGTGGCTATATTTACAGTCATAAAATGTCATTCAGAGAAATCTGACACTTGAAGCCAGTGAAGTATATATGTATTTCATTGTGTGAAAAATTATATTAATTATTATTAATTATTTGCCAGCTTAACTTGGTGTCATAATAAGTGCAACAATAACTCAAATGGTTTTTTCCACTTTTTTTTTGTTCTTTGTTTTTTGGGTTTTTTTTCCTTTTGGAGAGAAGGGAAGGGAGGGAAGACAAGGGGGAATTCATACTGCCTCCACCTGCTTGCAAAAGGTCAGAGTATGAAAGCATAACACTGTACTCATAGTACTCACAGGGATGATTTCACTTCCCATTGTGGTTTAATAACAAATGGATTCTTTCTCAAAAGACACCAATTTCTCTATTACTTTACTGGAGAATTGTATTAGAAAATTTAGACTGCTAATAATAAGCCTGAGTTGAAATGTGTTCTGAAATATCATGCCCTAATCAAAGGTGTGCTACACTGCAATCAAAATGTTACTAAATAAAAACAGCAAGAGGGAAAAAAGTTGATCAATGAAGAAAAAAATTAAAGAACAGCACTGGTTTCGTTGAAGCTTTGTGGGTTAAAAGCACAGGCTGTAGAGTCTCTAACTCTTTTCTTTTTGACAGGGAGAAAGGAAAATGGCTTCGCTCCCCATCATGAAATGACAAATTCTATGGTGTTTACATAAATCCCTGCAGCCAAGAAGAGGCAATCTTATGTGTTTATTTAATCAGGAAAGTGACAACAGTCATTACTTTACTTTCTACACATATCTTAAAGGAATAAAGAATAAAAATTAAGACTGCAAAGAGTATTCTTCTCTTCATTGCGAAACCTTTTGATGAATATACTCTGTTAAACACTCTTTGTGCTGTGACTAAATATATTATAGATACCAAAAAATCCATACTTTTACTTAACAATTCTTCAGAGAACTTCATACTCAGTTCTTTGTTTGAACAAATTAAGTCGTCTCCTACAGAAAAAATTACCAGAGCACATGGTAGTGACTATGGATGTGCTTTTTCATTCTTGTTTATTTGTTCACATGTATCTATCCTTAAAACTACACTTGACAGGACTTAATTATTGTGCAATAAATCAAGGGGTAAGGCCTACAAAGTATTACTTGTACACTTGCTTTCCTCTGCCAGAAATAAACTCATTAATTGTAGTAGAATAACTTAGAAAAACTTATGTCAACCATCTAAACCATTAATTAATAACTAGGGCAATTAATTTCTTTTTTTTTTCCAAATAACTTTATAGTAATTTTCAAGAGCTGGCAAGGAATTGTAATACAGATTCATACAAATATTGGGTAAAGAGTTTATGAAAGAGGAGAGAGAGGGATGAAAAAGGACAAAGAGATGTTTGATTGCAGTTCTCATGGCAAAATAGAAAGAATTCTATAAAGTTACCTTTCTTTATGAGAAACTGCCTATAGCAAATCCATGGGGAAAATAGCCAAGGAAATATAGCATGCTTCCAAAAAACAAAAAAAACCCACAAACCACTCTTTTTCCTAACCAGGCATAGCACAATTTGCTTTGTTCCCAGGGTAAAACTATTAATAATTTATAAAAATGTAATGAATATTAATAAATTAATGATTATCAATACAGTATCTTCCTTATCCATAAAGACACTTTTGACATGATACCCTATTTCAGTTCTTCTGACTTGTCCTGTGACTACATCAGCCAGAACAGAGCCAAAAGCTGCTCCCTGTCCATCCATTGCCATTATAATGGGAACAGTAGAACTATTTTTAAAAAAATGTTCTTTACGCTTTCATCAATAATTTCTTAAATATCAACTTAAAAATCAACAAAATTTCTTTCCATAACATCAGTTCCAAAGTCATTCTGGCATTTAAATAACCCCTACAGAAAACATTTATACACAGCTGAGTGTGTCCTTACAAATATTCCCTAAATTTTAGCATGCTATCACCAGTACAGTCCCATCCCAAGCTGAATCTCAGTCAGTGGCTATAGGTGGGAAGGAATTTTTTTGGACAGAGACAGGTACTCCCTGAAGCAGCAGGCTGCCCAGCTCGGTTGTATGCATTGCTCTCTATCTCCACTTTTACTCACCTTCTAGAGACAAGAACATATGCCAGTCTCAAAAAAACATGGTATCCCTTTCAAGACTGTAAGTAATATATCAGATCAACATAATTATTTGTAGATTATTTCTGATTTGTTTGTCATACATATACTACTAACTTTTGGAAATGCAACACATTTTAATTGTTTTCTACTTTGTAGACATAGTTGTTAATTAATTTGTTCCCTTTTATTTATTTTATGCATTCTCCAATAAGCTTTCAAAAAATGGATTTAAAGTGGATCTGTGCATTATACAACATGTACATAATAGAATCAAAAAATCCCCAAAAATTGTCTTAATGTTTCCATTTTCTTTCCCTGCTATCAGTTGTACCATTTTTGCCTAATCTTCCTCCAACCTTGAATTTATTTGGATAAAACCCTATTAGAAGAAAGTCAACATCTCTCATTTCATTTGTGGATCCTTCTCAAACTTATACAACTACTAGCCTTCTCTCCAGTACAATCTTCTATTCACAGCAGATGCTGTTCATGTAAACTGCTGCAGCAATCACTCAAGAACACTGTGAAAGTTGTCAATTCAAATGTGGATTACTGAATGCAAGATTATTATTGCATTTAGACTGATGCAAAATGATTCTCTGCAATGTGTTGAATCTTAGCTAATTTTAGATATCTATTGAAATACCACAATCAGCTTCAGGCAAGTGTGACTGCATTTATTTAAGATATGGTTGGATTTAATTGGCTACAAGTGGTCACCACTATATTTCAAAATGTGCTACCTGACAATATTTAGAATGATTGACTGCAACTTTTCAGTGTGCCTTTCTTCAAATCTCAATGTCTTGCTTTATCTCTGTATCACTTTCTGTGAGGCTACATTTTAGAAACTTCACACAAAGCTGTGAACGCTGTGTTGGAGGTTAATTTGGGAAACTGGACACTTCAAAGAAAGCTACACGGATTCTTATGTGAAGCTCTGAATTTTAGAGCACCTATGGATTTAAAGCTTCAAGTCTGTTATACCAAAGTACAACAATTTACAAAAAACCAAAATACAGTAAAACAATTAAGCTTGTTTAATTAGAAACTTTTCAAATTAAAATATAAAGCAATTATACAGCAGCTCTTGACTGCATATACTACAAATCATATGATCAAGGGTGGAACTTTTCTTCTGCACCATTATTTCGATTTTTCTGATTACATTGCAGTAAGTTCCTATGTATATCATCCCTGCTGTCAGTGATTTCAGTAATCATTCCCTTCAAAAATGGCAATTTATGAACTGCAGTGTCCCCATACTTGAAAGTGTTTGCTTACTAGCATTTACAATGATAACTACAACAAAGAGAAAACAAAAAGAAACAAATATTTTTAAGCATGGAAGACCATAAAGTTTAAGATTTAAATTTTATAAAGTATTTTTATACTGTCACAGTCACCATCAAAATCCAGTCTATTAGAAGCTGAGTGCTAAGGAACATAGGCAGACAGTGTTTTTAAAGACAATCTTTAATAAAAATGATTACATTTAAGAGGGGTGGGGTGAAGAATAAAAAAAACTCACTATTATGCTGCAAGCATTGCTTCCTTAAAATAGCCATTAAGAAATAATCTTTGCCAGCCAAAAGAAATTCCAACGCATATTATGCAGATCTTTTAAGTACAGAGCTTTCCTAAACTAATTTGGTAGAGGAAGACTGGCAGGAAATGAATCAAAATCGGCACAGCTTTATGTTTTACATAATGAAACACAACTTACATCCCTGTTCTATTGTAATTACTCTAGAATCAACAATATACCAAAAAGACCTCACATGACTGAGAATATCTCTCATTGTCAGCTCTCACTGCATTACCTTTAGTCTAGATGCAATTATGGCCAAAGATTCTCCCCAGTGAAAGCATATTTGTGGCAACCATGGCATGGCATTGGATGCCCTTACTACTGCCAAAATGGGAGAATGCCACCTGCACCTTGCTAAATCCTCAGAAGCTGCAGAAGGAAACACTTCAGTTCTTACACTGTGGGAAGTAACTGGATGTGATGAACTAATTATGTGCAAACTACCCCTGCTTACTTTTCCCTCTCCTCTTCCTGTGTCCCAAAACCTTAAGCTCCCAAAAGCTTAAGCTTCTAAGAAAATTCCTTAGCTGAGAGAAAAACTTAAAAGTCTTTAGATTAGAACTAGACAAGATAAGAAAGGCAAAGTTACAAACAGACAGGTTTGTTAGGAGCAGTAGGATTCAAAAGGAAGAACATGGCAAAAAGAAGGCAAAAGGAAGAAACAGTGAAGAGGACAACCCACTCCCACCAAAGGTCTGTGACAAGTAGTGGCAGTCCCCTTTTTCCCATCTGACTAACACCTGCCTGGCCAGCAGTCTATTCAGGTGTCATCTTGGAAGTAATGAGTGTCCCAGCAGCCTGTAAATCCTACTTTGTGTACATGAAGTTTGCAGTCAAATCTGTGTACTCTAAAATGTGTGTCACTAAAGGGCCCCTGAGGTGGATTGGCAAGAACACACGACGTGTTACCTGCAGTCTGCATCTCATGCTCATGTGCAATTTTCCTTAAGAGCACGAGGCCAGGAACCAGAATCTTTAATATCATGGTACTCCACAGAGCATCAACTTAAATCTATTTAAAATGTTAATGGTGGAAGGAATAAAGAATAGCAGTGAATCCATTTCATCCTGAAAACTGTTGCAAACCATAGGGATGCTCCCAAAGAAGGCAAGGAGTCTTTACCACCGCTGATACCTAGAATTTATCACTGAATTTAAGGAAAACAAAACAAAAACTATTCTGAACAGTTATGTTTAGATAATTATGAGCTAAACAGGTACCCCTACTAACCGAACAATAAACTATGAAAGATTTATGTTCCAATTCATTCCACCTACTATCATCACCTCAGTTGGCAGGTAAAGACTGGCAAAGCAGGCAATCAGCAGAAAAGCAATTTGGGTGAAGAACAGCTGTTTAAAGAAGTTTAAACACGGAGCTTAACAGAGGCTGCTGAAGCCATTAGAAGAAAAACATGTCTTTAAAGAGCCAGATCCTAAAGGCAAGCAAAATTAGTGGACCCCTTCTCCCCAGAAAATACAGCCTAAGTTTTATGCAGGATTTAAACACTGGGTGGCAGAAAAGGCCACTGTCTCAGCATCCAAACATGTGGATGTTTTAGATGCAAGAGAGCACCCGAGATACCTGCCTGAGGCTGGACCACAGGACAAGGGAAAAAAAGCTTCAGGTGACCCACCCGACTCTGGAGGGGCAAGCTGGGGAAAAGGCCACCTACACCAGAACAAACACACAAGCTTCAACACCTGACAGCTGCCCTGTTTCTGCAGCACTGACAGCAAGGTTAACAGCAGTTTCTGAGCTATGACAGTTTATAACACACTTTAAGAAAAAAATTAATTAAAAAAATTTAAAAAAAGTTCTGAGCTATAATCAGCTGTTCCACCAGCAGTTCAGAAGACTGAGCTGGAGAGAACATCTGGAGTGGCAGCAGGGGACTAGCAAGTCATCTGTTGTCCTGATGTAAAAACTGTGGCTCATGGGACAAAGTGTTTACACACACTAAACCCTACCTGTAGCATTTCAAAGTGCATTTGGCATGGATAGCACTTGAAACTTCATAAAACTGATGAAGAAAAAACTTAGTAAGAGACTTCTCTCATTACATGGCTTATGATTTTTAACCCCAGAAACATGGACACAACATCCAGTCTTAAAAAAAGCCCCAAAGGAGATGCTGGGACACTTGCTGAACCCAAACCCTTGTAACCAATATCATCTCTTACTGATCATACCGCTGCATTCAAGGAAGCTGGACTAATCAAAATTAAAACTGCATTGTAAATCAATCTTTGACTTCTGTACCAAATTAATCTCCTAGACTGTGAAATAACTAAAAATTTTGCCTAATTACTCAGGTGAAAAGAGTCATTTGGTTAAAAAAACAAATACACTCTAACCCCTTCCCAAAGTAAACCTTCTCCAAAAAATCCCAAACAAACAAAAAAAAACCAAAAGAAAACCCTGAAGGCATCACATGATTTCTGACTTTTAATTCTACCATTATTCCTAATGCTCACAGAAATGTATCAGTATACCTATTGACATTCAGAATTGGATTAAAACAGAATAGAATCCAACAAAGTCTAATTAAAAAAAAACAGGTAAAGCCTTGAAAGCCAAAACAATACTCTCAGACCTCAACAAGTCACATTCTGTTTATGTAATGCTGTGGGAAAAAATCTTTACTAGGTAATAGCTTGTTCTCAATTATTTTTAAATTGTTTTGCCTGATTATATTTTAGATACATTTGCTATTTGGAAAAATGAATTTAAATTAAAAACACAATCAACCACTCTAGTTGTGATCTCACCTGGTCTCCACGGTCTACAACATCACATCTAATGAACCAGGCACCCGAATAACTTTGGAATATTTTTTAGGAGGAAAAAAAAAATCTATACTTTCCTTGTGCAATTACAAGTAGAATCCTTACTTAAGATAGAAGGGTATTTACATGTATTTCAAGAGAGCTACCTTTAACAGGAATACAACAGAGGTCATTAATTTCTTCCAAAATTAACTGTACAGTGCCAACTACAGTACCAGTACAGAGCTTCTGGCATCCCTTTTAGAGTAAAGCATTTCCCTGTCATGAATTCAGGGCTAGAAAAGTCACAATATTAAAGCAAATTATAGAAGTTTGTTTTTCAACGAAAATATTAAAATCAATTGCAATTCTCACAGAAGCTTTGTGATTCTGGTTTTTGGGTTGGTTGCTGAGGAAGCATGATGGACACAGATATAGTCAGACAGGATGGAGATGACAGAGAGGAAGAGCCACCAAATTTTCATATTTGAGGAAAAAAAGTCCAGGATCTAGATTTTAGAAAAACTCACAAGGATGTACAAAAGTTATTAAAATAAAATTTTATTTTCAGATGATTTTTAAAACACAATTCATATGTTTTATTTTAAAAAGTTAAGCAAAAGTATTCTATTGGTCAGTCACCTTACCTGCAAGTTCTCATTTCAATGAAATTGAGGGTTTTTTTCCCCTCCTGTGACAACACCACGAACAGTCTAATTTTAAAATTCTGTTCACAAATTACAGAACAGCTCTGTCTTCATACAACACTTGTACAAATATGGATTAAAAAAATTAAAAATTAAAAACTAAAAATTTGCCTTTATCTTTTTAAGTCGCACTATGATGCAAAAATGCAATATCGAGGCTGCCCATTAAACAGGTTTACTATTGCTCTTCTTGGAGACATTCTCTACCCATTTGAATTTTATTAGAAAATAGTATTTAAGCACACAAGAGAAATAATCTTTTTTTTTTTTTTTTCTAGCATGGATATAGATCTTTTGCCACATTCTGTTGCAGTAAGTATTCACAGTCCCCTTCACAGACAACTGAATTATCTTGCAAATGCTGTGAGATAAACTTACTTACATTTTGGTTTTCAAAGAAAATGTAGACAGACTAAACTGATAATGCAACTGTTCCTTAATCTCTTTCACAGTACAGAATTAGTTTCTCTCAATTCCAAAGTGAATTGAGCATTCTTTGCATTTGATGTTTAAGTACCTGTAAATTTAACAGTTCTTCCCACTACAGAAGGAAAGGGATTTAGTACAAGCTCTGTACAGGACAGAAGGCTGTGCTAGCTGAAGAAATTTCACTCAGCAAGCAATCTTTTCTGTAGACCATTCAACAGACTGTGTTTGCTGTCATTTATTTTGAGCAAACTTTTAACATCTGCCAGCAACTTGAGTCTCTCTCATAGATTTTTATACTCGCCTCATCCAGACTAGAGTTGCTCATCCACTGGTATGGAAGTTAGTAGAATGCCAATACAGACTAAATGGGGGAAAAAAAACCCAAACCAAATATTTTCAATGAAATGTTAGTTTGATTATTTCACAATTTTGCTTGGAACCTGCACACACAAAGAATAGGGGAAAAAAATGAAAGCTATTTTTTAATCTTACAATGACTATGAGGGTTATATGTTTTCAGCCTTAAAAATTGACTATAAACACAGAGGATATTTACTGTCTAATGTATTATAATGAAAGAATCCCTTAAGGACTAGAAAAAGTTCACAGCTTCATATGTTTGAAGGGGAAGAAGGGGAAGACACAACTGTTTGAAAAGAGAGCTCCAGATTTGTTATTGCATATCATGAAAGAGGAGGGGATAGGAAATGGCCTTCAAGAGACCCACAGCTGTCCAATGCAGAGCTTCAGGTTCTCTGATCTTTGCTATTCTCTAATCTCATCTCTCCCCCTCACAGCTCTTTCCACTTCCCCCTTCCAGCATTCAGCCTGGCACCTACTCCAGTGCCATAGCATGAAAAGAAATTCCACAGTACAGGTACATGTCACTGACCCAACCAAGCCATGGAGGCAATTCTTCAGTTCTGAAGAAATATTTAACGTTTTCAAGTGCATCCTACAAAGCAGCTATTTGTTTCTCTTATTCATAAATACCCCCAAACACTCAATACCAGCATCACTTTCCAGCAGGAAGAACCTGTGTCTGCTTGGAATAGAGGAAGGTCCCTAACTACATTCTATATCTCACTAGAGACTTTGCACTCACACACTTGTTGGTTACTCATAAGTATTAAATGAAATAAAATGTGTAATACTGTAATATTGATACTAAAGCTTTAAGATTATTTAAAATGCAATTTATTTGAGTATGAATTTAAAGCTTAGTAGGAAGGACTAAAATGCATTTCTTATAGCAATTAAATCACAATGCAAAAACTCCCCTGAAATAACCTGTTAAATTGTGCCAAATAACAAGTAAATAAAGAAAGAACAGCTCATCCTGCTAAGTATTGAAGTGCACAAGTCAGTTTTCACATTGGTCACTTGGTTTGACACTGTGAAAACCATTAAACAATTGGCCTATGCTATGTTATATGACTTTTGTAATAGTGCAACATAATCAGATCCATCCAGTCCATGGCAATTCAATGCAAGTAAGGAAGAAAAACGAGAAAAACAGGAAGTTGAACCTGCAGCACAAAAAACCTTAACAACTAAGACACCAGAACTCTACACCACAGGAACATTCAAATGTTACCTTGAAAGGGTTAACACAGAACTTAGTAATTGATAAGAAGGTCACACAAAATTATGCATCTCAAGGGGGGAAATAAGAGAATTTATCTGGGAATAAGTGACACATTTTACATGGAATTTTATCAAGACATGCTTTAAGGAGATTATGAATTTATTTTGGAATCTTTAGGGAAACAAAGGAAAGGAAAAGGAAGAATCAAGGTGGTTCAGGGATGAACAACCAGAAAAAAAAACAAGTGAGAAGGAGACTGAAATAAGCTAGCTGCTTGTGCTTGTTTCTCCATTTAAACCACTGAAACATTCAGTGTACAAGATCAATCTCCTTGCCCCCAACACCTCAGAGAATACAGAGTAAACAATACTACATACTAATAATCATCTGCCATTAATACATGTTTTGACACACACTATATTTATACTAGTTAATTAACCTTGCCCAAACTGGATCTCTAGAACTGAAATTGACCCCTGCTCTATATTAACTGTTGATTGACCTCCAGAAGCTCTTTGAAATAGAGTTAGTTTTCCTGGGGGGAAGCTTTTAACACATTTCAAAATCTGACAGTTTGTCAATAAATTTACAGAGCCTACAAGTTTTCATCACCTTTTCTTACTATTTTATTTTTATACACAAACATCATCTGTCTTATATATGCAACATACTATATATAGCAGGAAAATATTAATATATTTTATGATGCATAAAATACACAATTCTATATTCCTATATAGTAGATATTTAAATTGATATTTATATAGAAATATATTTTTAAATAAAAATAAATCCACCATTATATAACATATACAATGCATATGGTATATAACATGCAGGTAGGTAGTCACAGATGACAGGAAAATAACAAAATTGAAATACCATAATTTAGTGTTAGATTTTAACCATTTAGGCAAGTAGAGGAATTTACCTCTGCATACTGCAACTCTCAAACAACCCAAACGACATTACCAATTTGGGGAAGAGTGTAGTTTTAGCAGAACTGCTGTGAAATAATTACCACTAGCACAGCTGAAGTGATGTTTTATACTCACTTTGCATAGTCAAAGAGCCTGCTGTCCCAGAGCTGGTGAGTACCTCTATAGCCAGAATGGAAGAAACAAGAATCTGTACCATCAAACTGGTTGAGACCATCTTCTGAGTTTTTTGAGGCGTGGCTGTGCACCACATCAAGCAGGACTGTGATGCCCATGGAATGAGCAACGTCAATCATTTCCTTCAGGTCGTCGGGAGTTCCGTACCGGCTGTGAAAACGCAACGTGGTACAATCAGGATTTATGCTGGCAATACTGAACATTCCTCATGGAAACCACATCAAAGTCAGCAGTTCTTCATCACCTACTTTATAGATGTACACACGTTGTTTTTTCAGCCTCCTAAGCAGTAACTATTGCTCACAAACTAACATTCGAAACCATTTTTCATTAGAGGAATTCCATCATCCACACAATGCTTTGGAGAAATAGATTCAGTTTTGTTCTTCTTTTTTTAATAATACATCAAATTCAGTATAAAAGGTAACAGGTCCAACTTTAAGCTTCTATTTATTATAGAACACTTCCTTAGCTCATAAGGGACAAGAATATATTCATACTGCTGGAATAAAAACCACAGTGATTACAAAAGTAAATGTATATCCACAAAGTCCACAAAATACACCATCTGCTGTTTTCTCACCTAGTTATTGGGTTTAGGTAGTACACAATTTTCTTATTTTTTAAAAAAAGATTTTTGCCTCCTGTCCAACATGCTTTTTTTTTTCAACTAATTAAGCCAGTTTAAAACTGCCAATCTAAAATTTGTCTGGTTGCCACTTGAGCTGCTCTAAGATTAAAAAAATTAAAAAAAAATAAAAATAAAAAAAAGACTTTCACATTTATCATAATTTTCTTAACTCCCTAAATTCATTTTTCCTGCAATTTTACCCTATGGCTTAAATCTAAGTACAGTCTGTTACAAACCTGTAAGAGAAAGAGTTCCTACAGAACACAAAGCCACAAGTTTATTATGAACAGTGTATACTTCTGTTTGTCATACACATCCTGTTTGTTACTGCCAAGAATTCCACAACTCCAAACCCATGCATAAAGACTGTTGAAAGTGGATTACCTGAAATATGCTATAGCAGCTGAAGTTACTTACAGACTTTTTGTCTGCACGCTATCCCAAGTGTTTCACAGAGCAGCTGATCACTGTGCCAAATTGATTTCAGATTTAAGAGAAAGGTGGAGCAAACACCTAAAACCATTGTTTCCCATTATACACTTTCTTGCAAACACACGCCTGCAAGCAATACTGATTTCAATGGATGGGAAGGAAAGGGAAAAGAACACAGAAGATGCTGGAGCACTTCAACTTACCTTGATGCTGCGAAGAAACTTGTGACCTGATAACCAAAACTAGCGTAGTATGCATGTTCCATAATAGCCATCAGCTGGACACAGTTATAGCCTATAATAAAAACAAATATAATAAACAAATGCCTTAGGGATAGTTAAAAGAGTATTTATTAGTTGTAACATATCCATTCCAGTCCTTTTTCATTTTAGCTGCCTCTGACCCTAATTCAGATTCAGTAACTTTCACAAAGCAATTCTACCTAATAACTTATACTTGTGTGATCTCCATTATACATGAAACAGTCAATTTGCCAAGTGATCTACACATTTTGAATCTCCTAGATGTAGACACAAATAAGTGTAATCTTTAATTAACTTCAGAATTTTGGTTATGCCAACCTGCATGTCTTGAATTGCTTCAACTTCTGACATTTACAGTCAGGAGGTCTAGGGTTAGCCACTGGCTACACATACCATGACAAAAATCCCAGGATGGCTTGGCTTGGAAGAGAACTGAAAAGATCCTCCAGCTCCCACTCCTCTGCCATGGGCAGGAACATATTCCTCTAGACCACATTGCTCAACACCCCTTCCAGGGATGGGGCATCCATAACATCTCTGACCTATTCCAGTGTCTCACCACCCTCACAGCAAAGAAATTCTTCCTAATGTCCAACCTAAATAAACCCTCCTTCAATTTAAGGCCACCCCATCCCTGGTGTCCACTTGGACATCAAGCCATTGACCACCAACACCACTTCTCTGTTTGAAGAAAATAACCACCTCATTCCTTAGTTTCAATAAGATGCTGTGAATTTTTTTTTAATTCTTCCTCATTTTTTTATAGCTGTGACATTTAAAACCAGAGCTATTATTAGAAGACAGTTGGTGTGAGCTCAGCAATTTGTCAGATTCATTGCTGATTTATAATTCAGGCTCTTGGTACTTGTTTTTATTTACAGTATTTTTATAAATAAACAGCATCAAATTAATCTCATTCAATTTGTTTGCTACTTACTTTGCTATTTGTCATGCACAAGTTTCTATAAACTAGTAATATATTAGAGTTCTCATATAGTGATGTCTTTAAGCTTGTCCTAAAAAGATGTTCAAAAACTGAATCTAACAGACCTTACAAATATATTTTAAAAATACTTAATTCCCACAATGCTTATTAGTTATAATTTCTGTATACCCTACATTGGATACTGCTTTTATTATTTGGTCTATCAGCATTTTCATGACATTTCTCCACAAAGAAAAATTTGTTGCCAAAGAAGAAAGCTTTCCTAACTCTATAAATTCTATTAACTTCCTGGGACAAGTGAAATTCCTTGACAGTAAGAAGTCACATATATATAATGTTAAACCCCAAATTGCTTTTTATTAAGGGCTTCCAGATGTGCAAGCTCCCTCATCTCACCTGCAATCTCAACTTTACCAAAAGGCAAAAGCCACAAAACACAATATGTAAAGCTACAAGCAAATGTCTTCTTCAGGCACTCTAATGAATAAAATAAAATTTAAAAAAAATCAAACACAAACACAGCCACCGTCCACACAGGTTTCAGCTACAGATGTCATGATTTTACAGCAATGTAAAATACATATTTCATCACACGGCGGTAACAGGCAGTAAGTTCTAACATTGTCCATTATGGAAACAGTGCAAAGATATAATGGGAAAAAATAATTAAAGTGAAATTTAGGTGAACAGTTTTGATGTGCTTCCTGAGATAATAGTACGGGCTCTTTCACACATCCTCTTCAATATACAAGAAGTTCTTTTCCTGAAGAAGATCTTTCACATTTAAAGTTCCCTTGTTCTGATACTTCAGAGCTACTGTTCAGGGATAAAAGAAGCCTAGCATGCTTATTCTGGCAAAACAAAGAAGAAATATCCAGGTATTTCTTTTGCCTTTCCTCAGAACCAAGCTTTATACTAGCAGAACCAATTAAGAATGAAGTATTTTCTGAAGAATGTCACAAAACCAGGTCCTTTTTCAAGCTGAAAGCAAACCATGCCAAAGGCAAATTACCTTTCAATACTTATGTGGGGCTTTAACAATCGTATTTTACTTAAAAATCTGGAATGGACTTTGATTCACATATCCTATTTCAGTCTTTGTTTGTTTTCATAAATTTCACTTGTTTATAACTTTTGCTCACCTAAGAATCTATTTGCATAGTATGTGTAATTGGGAAATGCAAAAGCACCTCTAGATACTTGACAGTTATCTTTTCTAATGAACACAGGCACACTAAAATTACCTCTGTAAGTATTTCTGGTATTACTTACCAAGATCCTTTATTCTAGGTAATACATTGTATGTGAAGTTTTTATAAGAAGCTACTTTCCCTTCTGGGGAAGCAATTCCCACATGAGATTCATAGATTCTTAGGCTTTTTAATCTTTTTGGAGAAGGATTCTTATGCTATAAGAAAAAAAAAAAAAAACAAACAGAGTTGTCATTAGGAACAGCTAATGAGTGTTGTCACAACCACATGATTTGCACGAGATGAAAAACAATTTAAGGTTTATTTTGTTTTTCCTCTAAGAGCATTCTAAGCATTTCAGAAGCAATTGACTATTTTAAACTGTTAAAGCAAATGTCTGTTTGAAATTAACATCCTTTATGAACAAGAAACTGGACATTCATGATTCAACACTTTTCTTAAACTCTTTAAATTACACTTCATTGTTCTAACTGATAGTAGCCACTCCACTTGATGTCCTTCTGAATCACTATGAAGCTTGCTTGAAAATAGAGGGAGAAAATAGTAAGACAGGTTTTTATTTTTTATGCAGACCTGCTTTTTGCGAGTATGTGAAATCTCTGCCATCTCTTAGCTGAAATTTATAAATACGTACTTTATTCCTAAAGGATACAGTTCCATAACATAGAATCACCTATAATCTAATTACTTAGGATTAAAATATAATTTATAAATCCCAAGTCTAGAGATCAGTACACAGCATTTCTAGGTAAGTGAAAACATTTGAGGAATACAGAGGCCAAAAGTTCTGGCCTCTTTTTCGCTCTAGGTTCATCCCAATCCCTGCATTTCAAAATAGCACCCATTCCTTTTCTTGATGACATTGAGATATCACACAGCTTCACACACAGAGTAGGTCACTAAATTGATAAAGACTACACACTTTAGTAAGAGTTAATGCACATGTTGTTATCTATTTTTAAAGAAAATATTTTCCATGTCAGTAATTTTTTCTCTCTCAAGCAGTTGCTTCATAATTTGAGGTGGATGCAAAAATTTAACTCAAAATAGAGGTTATGACATCTCTAATATAAACCACGCCATATCATTTTTCAGGGAAAAACATGGAAAAGTTTAATATGAAACAACATCACTCAGTCTGAAGTTTCCAAATGTTCTCCTAGGGTATTTTTCATGTATCATGCAGAGTTCTCTCCCTTACAGCAGTGTGTGAGAAGAAAGAGGGTTTTAAACTCAATAACAAGATTTCCCTGATATAAAGAAACCAGGATTTGACTGGAGTGTGGCCACTTTATTTTGGAAGTTGATTCTGACTTCATGGAATATTAACCTAATACTGAGTACTGAACATTGCATTTGCAGATTACCAATCCTTAAATCCAGTGCTGACAATTCCCTGCTTTCCTCCCTACCAGGAACAGCCATCTTGTCCCAGAATACCTGTCAATCTTGCCTAACAGATGGCAAACCAAGTTTAAAACACCACATTAATAACTATTTTTATATATTCAACAGGAGGCTGAAAAGGCAGCTCAGAAACATCTATCATTAAAGTCATTTATTTCTGTCAAAGCCATGAATAAAAGCCCTTCATCTCTCAGCTGTTTTAACTATCTTGCTTCTTCCAAACAGGGATACAAAGATAACATTATACACCTCTTGAAAATAATATTGAAGCCTTACTATATATGACTGTGGTGGATTCCAGTGAACCCAATCATAATTCACTTTGTCTTCATCACGGACCACATATCTTGCCCAGGGTGAAATGCGATAGAGGAGGGCGCCGTTCTGAGCACGAATCACCACCTATAAAATAACACAACATAAGTAGGCAGTCACTTATAAGTCACAGAACGCCTCCTATGCAAGCTACAGCACAGAATGAAATAGTAGACTACATAGAAATTTAATTTAAAGCACACATAGACACACAATACAAATCAAAAGAAGGAAGAATGATCCTGCTCACAGGAATGATTTGCAAAGGGACAGTAAACCAGACATGTCAGACAAGAGTGATGCTCACCAGTAAGAGCTGAAAGGTGAGGATATATAACAGCTTTATATAAGTAATGGGAGAAGAAGCCTTCCCAAATGGATTTCTGTTAGGTTCCCTAATTATCCCTGTCATTGCTATTTCCTTTCAATGTTCTTATAAATTTAAATAGACATGCAGTATAATGTCATTAGGATGAGAACTGTGATTTGTTTAACTTGGCAAACAAACAATCTAGTAAGGCAATTTTTATATCTTAATTCCATCTTCTTTACCATGCTCTATAAGCCCTTAACAATGCCACACAGCCTGGAACCACAGAGCACAGGACAGTTTTTGTGTCAAAGCAAAGAAAAAGTTCCCCCTCTCTCTCACATCCTCCCACCCCATCCCACCTCCCCTCTCCTCAGCACAGAAGGAACAGCACCGCTCTGGTTTTGCTTGGTAACTTGGCTGCCACTAAAACAGTAACACAGATGGTTTGCAAATTTAAAACCTAGAAATGTACAAGCAAGTGAAGGCACAGAATTCTTAATTCTTTTTTTAAGAAAGTGATGACTGAGACTTTTTAGATTGGATGTTGGTTTTATGGGGCTTTTTTTTTTTTTTTAGTTAAGAAAAACAATGAAATTATAACAAGCCTCAAATGGGAAAGGTGTTGAGTTTTTCCCCGCTCCTTTCTCTGTTTTTTCTTTGAAAAAAAGTGACTTGTCTTCACTCTCAATTCCTGAAAAAATTATCAATGAATTGCCTTTTCACCTCTGGCAAATGTCTTTGATTGTTTTGATAGATTATCTGTATCCTTAACCCAGTAATGGAAGAAGGCAGGATCACAGAATCACGTTTAATTGAAGGGGACCTTTTAAAGGTCATCTAGACCAAGAAAGAGGAAAATAAGTATATGCAGAGGTTAATGGAAGTTGATAGAATAAGGCAAGGAAGTTTGATTGCTGTGCCTCAGTACATAGTATTATAACTCCAAAAATTCAAAATAGATTTTATAAGATGGACTAATTGATACCAAAAGCCTCAACAGAAAAAGTTGAGAGTTATTGCAAACACTGTAAAGTTGCATGGAGAATTTCTTCTGTTAGCTGTGTGAGCAAAGCTGACCCAAAGAGTATTTCTGCAAATTATACCAACACTCTGAAGATCCTCCTTGCTGATAGCATTGACAATTTGCAAATTACTCTTAAAATAATAAAACTTATCTCCCCTCTCTAATATCACACTTTTGATGGTGCTATTGCTTCTTTTATTATTTTGTCCCAATTTGCCCATCACAGAAATAAGATGATTACTACATATAATAACCTACTCATCTTAGCATTCCTTTTTTCTAATATTTTAGCATAATTCATACTAGACAGGCTTATGAAGAGTGGGCACATTTAAGAAATGTGAAGCAATTAATCTACATTCAGAACATTAATTAGATGTAGTACTGGTTTAATCCAAAAATGATACTAGAGGGGGGAAAGTAAATTTCTTTATTATGATATATTAATCCAGTCACACACTGTCTTTAATTAAAACCATTAAGCAATGAAAAAGTTAGGAAAAAGATAGATATTAGAAAACCATTTAAATGACCAACCTGTTATTTCACTTTTTCAATTTACACTTCTACAGTTATACTGCACAACCAATCTCAGTATCTCATCCTTTTGACAAAGTGTAAGAACTTCTGTTGTTCTGTAGTCACTCAAATTGACCTTATTTTCCCTAATTTGTGAAACACCAGTGCATTTGATTTACCATTTATTCAGCAGTCATTTTGTTCAAGTGCTAGCTTTGCATTTATTCAAAACATCTACAAAGCCAAATTTGAGGGTTACACTTTTCAGGAATTGAGTGACTTACAGGAAGTTGTACAAGTTTCTAGCAACTTTCATAGACACAATTTTAATAGATAAAACTAAAACTTCCTAGAAATACATACATTTATTTGTCTTATATTATGATAGCAATAATGTAGGCCATAAACAAGTGGTGGAAATTCACAACAATTCTAAGAGTTGGGTTTACACACTTGAACAGTCTTAAACTTTAGGTCTGCTCCATTTTAAGTCTCACAATGTAAATTTTTGTGTTCATTAGTTTTAAAACTTTGCTTTCACTTCTATTATGCAAACATAAAAGAGAACTCTCATGCTCAAAAGAAAAGGGTATTACAGAATCACCTGGTTGAAAAGGACTTTTAAGATCTGAGTCCAAACCAAGACATATTTATCTAACAGCAGAAACAGTGTAATTTAACCATGTAAATATCAGGGAAAGCCAAAACAAAAAAAAATGGGGGAGCACTTATTTTAAACAAGTAATCACAAAATTCATTAGTTACTTTCTTCACAGCATAGGTGGTCTTAAGAAATATTTTTCAAATATATCCAGCCATGGTTATGGATTAATCTCACCCCTACAGCAGAAACCTCAAGTTTGCTTATTTCTTGCTTGTTTTTTTGACTATCATGGGTTGTGCTCAGGGAAAGCAGAGTCAAGAAAAACAATTATTACAACACCAGAGCTGGTAAAGTTGAATCCTTTCCTTCTCTGGTTTGTAGGAGCACAATCAACACAGTGTCCTTGCGGATCTACCAAGTGAACCCTGGTAATTTTATTTTTTACTTGCTATGCTAGTTTAATACATATATATATATATATATATATATATATATATATATATATATTTAATTTTATGTGAACAGCATTTACCAAGTCTCTCCTAGGCTTAATTATCAAGCTTGGTATTCAAACATCTCATTCCTCTCTCCTAATTTTGTATAAAGTTTATTAATAAAATTAGAAATAATAAGACTCCAAATAATGTTTTCTGAAGTTTCTCGAGACAGAACACTCATATCACCATATTTAGCTGGAAAAAACTGAATGGCACAAAACAAACAGCAATTCAGCCTAAAACTGACAAAAATAACCCTAATGCAAACAGTCTGACAGCTTTAACTCCCATATTTGCTTTGCTGTTTCTTGAAACAATTACATATAAGTTGTAATAAAAGGAGTAAAAATATAAATCACATATAAAAAAAAAAAAAAGGACAGGTGAAAACTCTTGCTCCACTCATCCCAAATAATGAGTTGTATTCCTTCTCTTCAGTGTCCAGATAGAAAAATTAGCTGCTGTGTATACTCTAAATGTGCTGTTACAGATTTTACATGCATAAGGAATACTGAATATAGCCATTACACAGTCCTTCTGACAGAAACCCTATAAATCAGTTAAACAGACGCTGTATTTTTCCTCCATATTAGTTTGAAATGAGTAAAAACAAATCCATAAAAGTTGCAGCCTAACTAGCTACTACTCAGCTCATCAAGACTTTATAGCTGACTTTACATTTCTAATCAACTCAAAAAATTGTTCTCTAAAGAACATATATAAAACCACGATGCACATTCGGCTTTTTCAAACTGGCCTTGAAATTTACCTACTTCATCTTCACAAGGCATATCCCTGACAATTCCTCAATGTATATGAGGAGGCACATCCCACTATTTGATATAAAAACTACAGCACCCATTAAATAAAGCTTTTAAAATGAATACTGCTATAGCATGCAACACATGTCAAGTGAGCCAAGCAAATCGACAAAAGCTTAGCCCCTCATGTCAAGTAACCTGTTTTACAGTTATTTAGATTTTAGGTAAACAAAATCCTAGGTATAAATAATCCCTGTATTTCTGATCCTATTATTACAAAAAAAAAAACAAAAAAAAAAAAAAAAGACAAACAAAATAACAAACAAACAAAAAACAATAAAAAACCTCCAACAAGAGGACAAGTCCAGGGGAAAAAAAGAAATCCAGGTTTCCAACACAAGTTACTAGATCTTCCCCAGTTCGTTACAAAAATAGCAAAAAAAAAAAAAACTTTAAGAAGAAAGACAACAGTATCTCAAAACAGTTACATTTGCACTGCACAAATGTAGACAGAATGAAACAAAGACAAAACAACAGATACAAAGAACTTGCCACCATCTACAGTAACCACCTCCTTGTGTGAAGTATGAGATAAAGTGATACATTATCAAACTGTATAGTACAATGACATCATGATTTCTTCTGTGTCTGTGTGCTGAGAGGGGAGTGCCTTTAAACAGCAAGCCTGAACTCTGTCAAAAAGGAGTCCCCATGATGGTTTTCCCATTGGAAACTTCTAACACAAGCATGTAGGAAAATCAAAGTAAATCATGTTGAATTTGCCTACATCAACCTTACAAATTGCTCAGCTAAATAGTTGATGGTTTTCTCCCACATCCTCTAGTGGTAAACACTCAAAATCTTGATGAGATCTTTTAATATCAACATGATTCCTGCTTCCAAGTGAGATATAAATATATGC
This sequence comes from Catharus ustulatus, assembly GCF_009819885.2. Taxonomy (NCBI): domain Eukaryota; kingdom Metazoa; phylum Chordata; class Aves; order Passeriformes; family Turdidae; genus Catharus; species Catharus ustulatus. The sequence goes on along the minus strand of NC_046222.1, from coordinate 7,555,522 downwards.
AAATAAATGGTCTCACAGAAATAAGTGTCGGGAAGACAGAATGAAAACGTCCTTCAAAAGCTGACATTAAAAAGTCAATTTGCTCTAAAAACGGACATGACACAGACACACAATTTATATAAGTACAACTGCGAAACAACAGAAGTGAAGACCTTAACCTATGTTGTACATCTTTTGTATGCAAAGGTTAAAAACTTATGTTTGGTATTCATTTTCCATTATAGGGATGTTGGATGTGTTTTCAAAGTTTCTGTCTGAAGTGTTCAGCACCTTGAAGTTTAGAATCCAAAATGACTGTAATAAGTGCTGTGGATTTCACAGATGAGTACACCCAACATAGAAAAAACACAACCTCAACCCTGAGTTTTATGGCACCAGTGCTATTAAGTGATTGATTTTGAAGAACTTTCAGAATAAAAACCACTAGAAAAATAAATGTACATCTGTAGTCAGAGAAAACATAACCAACAAAGGCTGGCTTTGAAGGTGTGCAAAAGTGCATTCCAATTTTCCAAATGCTACACTGCTGCAAGACAAAGCAGGACTTAAATCTCCCAATAACATTCATACCAAAGTGACAATGTGTTCCATGTCCTTCCACTGAAGGATAGGAAATTCATGGAATGGGGAGTAGGTTGTAGGATAAAACTAAATATAGAGGCTATGAGTCTGTTTGATGATGTTTAAAACTCTCAAAAGCAGTTTATTGAAGTTAAGGGGAAACCATCACTCTGAGGTCAGTCCAGTATCATAAAGAAAATGCAATAACACACAGGAGCAATTCAGAAGCTGAAATAGGTCTCATTTAATATAATGATGCTGCCAATGCAGGACAAGTGAGATTGAGAGACCTTGATTTTTCAGGCACTTGAGACTCTTGGGTATCCCATCATTCTGCCTTTCCAAAATAACACAGGCCTTTTATATCATCCACAGTACAGCCAGCAACTCCTTCTGGATGTCCTGGGGCATTTAAAGGAAAACACAGTGCTACATTCAGACAATTTTCAACCTACTGTGACTCAGGGAAATCTGCTGGCTTTTTATGAACAGACACCACACATTTTTTCTTAGAAAATCTATAATGATAAAAAGTATGAAAGGTTCACAATAAATTTAAAGGCTTTGTCACAAAATTAAATTCAGATAAAACTCAAATCCACATTTAAAAATGGAGCTTAATGTGGCTGTGCTATTGTTATGACAGATGAAACTCTGCAGTAATAGGCCACAAACTACCACATTGAAAATTCACACGCTTATGAATATCCCTTTTTTGTGTGTGTTTGCCTACCTTCATCTTCTCTTCACATCAGCTCCATTTAGCCACCCCAACTCCCAGTGTACACACACAAAGATCTTCACAACAGTGTGAGAGAATAATTCAAGGGACAGTTGCACAAGATCAGACAACTTCTCTGCTCAGCAACCACTCCTTTAACTTTCAGTGCCTGCATCTAAAGCAGACTTCAAATCCATACATAAGCATTTCATCTAATTATGATGTGCTCCCATAAGGTGTCTGCCTCTGTTTCCACTAATTAGGAGACAGGCTCAAGCATTAAATAAAAAGCCATGCTGTCATTCCTTATTTTTCAGAGATTTATTTTCATTTAAAAGTATAATCTTCTGGATTAGTTCTTAAAAATATATATATAAAGAATTTAGACATATTTCTGTTTGAGAAATTTGTTATATAGTGGTTTATCATTTATACTTGAGCTGGGGAAAGAAATATTACGAACTGATAACTAAATAATTGATAAATATATGCAATCCAATAAATTGCTCTGAAACACTGTATTATTATTTCATTACTTTAATAGCTTGAAAACACTCAAAATGATTCTTGGTATATGTGGCGTTTAATACAATGATAAAATTAAATTGGCCATCAAACCAACAATAGCTAATAAAATGAGAGAGTGGACCAGCTTTAATATAAATATGGAAATGTCAGCAACTTGTTATATAAGGGCAATAAGCTATTATTTCAGTATTTTACAATCTACAGTATTTCATTAGCTTCAGATCTATTCATTTCTGAAACTAAATTATCCAAATATAAAAGCCACAGGAATACATGTGGAAACATCATCTCATCTCAATAACACACACTGACTAAAAAGCAAGTTCAATGCAAAGCATAAAACATGGGCAGGATAAGCCCTTAAAGATTCCCTAGAAAGTTATATTAGATGCTGTGATAACATAATGAGGTTTTTCTACTACATGAAATTTATTAGAAATTTAACATCAAGGTATTTCCCTCCCTCAGTTGTTGTAAAATTATATGAACATACAAAACTGCTTGAATACCAAGATTTTATTTTTAATGTGCACTTTAGAAAATAAAAGTTTACATTTTTACTTTTGCTGTAGATAAATAGGGTAACCAAGAAAAAAAGCACTACAAATTTACAAGAATGCAAAAGAAACTGACCCAATCTACTTTGGACACCTTGCTGCTATAAGAAGACCTGGTCTTAGATTTTATTTCATAAATGCTGTTCAATTTCAAGGATAGGTCCTGCATTCAAGATGTCAATACAATCCTGCTATTCTCTTTTTCCTTAAATTGTACATCCTTTTCTCAGCACCCTCAAGTTGCTCCAGAAAAAGAATCATAGAATTGTTTAGGTTGGAAAAGACCATAGAGTCCCACAGCTAGCCCAACACCATGTTCACCACTAAACCATGCCCCAAGTGTCATATCCACATGTTTTCTTGAAAACTTCTGAGCATGGCAACTCCATGCCTTCCCTCTTCCAATTCATGACCACTCTTTCCTAAAATCCAATCTATACCTCTTCTGGCACAACTGGAGGAAATTTCCTCTTTGTCCTATTATTTGTTACCTGGGAGAAGAGACCCACTCCCACTGTGCTACGATCTTATCAGCTGGAAATACCTTCCCCTGTACAGCCCTGCCCTGTCCTAATTATCTGTTCTAGAATCCAAAAACCTGGGAGTTTTTAACTTTCTGTGCTTTCTGGCACTGACCCCCTGGAGAACACTGCTTTTGACCTGAGGCCTTGGAGAAGGCTTCCAAATTTGAGTGATGGAGTTAAAGTCATGGGTGTGTAGTTAAAAAAAAAAGGGTGTAATTTCATATGGTGAAGGGTTTTGAACTTGGGGTTTTTAGAATACAGTAATAGGTATGGGACAAGATGAAGGTTTTTGGGTGTTGTCTCTTTCTGTCTTCTTCCTTCTTCATGATTTCTGGAAGTAATTTTTGGTTAGACAGCACTGTACTGCGGGTCACAGGAGGTTGGTTATTGGGTCAAAAGTATAAATAATATAGGTGTTAGTTCTCTATTGGACTGTTTAGTTTTAAAAGACCTTGTAACTAGCTTGATTTAGCTCCATTTTGCTCACTTTCAGCTAGTAGCTAGAAGTGTTGCAGAACTTTCTGTACTTTAGATAAGATTTAATAAACTACCAAGTCTGAACACAAGAAATTAATTTCCTTCATGTTTTTAATCCTGACTCTGAGTGAAGACAAGCCACTAATTAAGTGGTGCACCTAAACCATTTACATTCATCCACAGAAAGAATCAATCCTGACCTTAGCACCCAGGATAGAATACACAGTTCTGATGATCTTTTGCCAGTGGCCAGTGTAAACCGAGGCCATTCACAGCAGCAAATAAAATCCTATCACCCCCTCATGGACACAGAGGAAACCAAAGAGCAAGTCCTTTTTCTACAGGTCAGCACTGGTTTGTGAGAGAAGCCCTGGAACCTAGAGGCAGTACTTAGGTATGTTTGGTTCTTAATGCATAGGACCACAGCAGAAATCTCTCTGATAACACAGTGAAACCTGCTGCAGAGCCCAGGACTGGAATCTAGAGCTTCTTGTTTGAAAGTTCATTTTAAAGCAGCTTTAGATGAAAATACAAAAACCTGATAAAAACCTGGGATAGAACAGCATGGTAAAGAGCATTATTCTGTAATTCTGTAATTCTTACTTTACCTGACACATTTTAGAGGCCAGATAATCTTTTTCTCTTTAATAGCCTCTGAAATAGAAGTCAAGAAACTAAGAAGCAAACACAGCTGCTGCACTGCTGCCTCATTCTTCTTGCTCCTGCACAGCCCTGTAACAACGCTTGGGAGAGGCAGCAAGGAAACAAAGGAATCAGAAGCTCTTCAACACTTCAACTTCCTCAACTCAGGAGTACCTTCCCAAACAAACCTTCACCCAAACAGGTGGGACAAGAAGCAGGAAATATGGGAGAACTTCACATAACAAAACTTCCCCTGAAAAACTTTACCATACTCTATTCATACTGCTCCAAATAACCAAGAAATCGAGTGTATCTGACAAGATGCTTGTAGACTGAAGCTATTTCCTTAGAGTGAATTGATCATAAGCCTTGAAATGAAATTTTGGAAAGAATGGACATCATGTTGCTTCTTCCAGGCTGTTCTCCTTCCTAAATTGCAAATTGGTTACACTGGAAAGAAAAAGTAATAGAACACTGGTCACATTATTCCTTTCCCCAGCTTTATTTTCCTGATCAATTTAGGATGACTATCAAAACTAAATCAGCTGATAGAAAGTTGTCTGGTTTGCTGTTTTTCTTCCTAATCATCTTCTGAAAAAGAAATCTGCTGAAGGGACAAGCATTTCAATCAGATATTGAAAAAAAATTCCTTCGTTATCAGACACAATAGTTCTTTTTTAGGTAGTTTACATGTTTAGCAAAGTTCTGCAGTAAAACCTGTGCCATTCAGAAATCACTGGAGACAGAATTATTTGCTCTGTAAATATATCATGACATCAGCTATTACAATCTAAACTTATGGATATTAAATATTTGTTCACAATTCCCCTTCTTTCCCCTTCCCTTCTCCCTCAGGGAAAGAAAATAAATTAAGATTAAAATACTATCAAGATATGAAAGAAGCAAAAGCCTGTCTTCTAAGCCAAGTCATACTTTGATTTTCCAAAAGAGGGAGATGCAGCTCCATTTGTGATTTAAGTATTTCAATTGCATTGCAGAACTTCTGAATATCTTTAACTAGTTTACTAGATCAGATTAAAAAGGAAAGCTCTTGTTCCTTTTGCTATTTTTGTGCTTCTCTTAGAAAACTAAGAGAAACTAGTATTAACAAAAATACAGAAGGCACTGTATTATCTATTTGAATAAAAACATAATTCAAAAGATGAAGCCAGTAGCCTAGTATTATAAAATATCTACGCAGATCAAAATACCATAGGAAAATAAAACTGTCAAAATCCAAGAAACCATAGGAGAGTAGTTAAAAATGAAAGCAACATCATACAGAAACATTCCCAATTGATTTTAACTGTCAAGTGTATAGAAAATACTTCACTTAATCATCCAAGTACATGGATCTATAACTGTTACCTACACAGGGTATGTCAGAGGGATCATTTCATTTTCACAAAGGAAAAATACATCTGTGCTGAGGGAAAGCACTCAAACTTTTTTTTCAGTCTAGAATCCCAATTTTTCCCCCCAAAAAAAGTTAATAAATAAAAGGAAAACTGGAATCTCTAAAATATAGTTGAAAAAATATTTTCCCTCCCTATGACTTAACCAGAAATAAATTACTAGAAGAACAGTGATGAAACTCAAGACTATAAAAATTTTTATGCTTACTATAGAAGCCATTCTGTATGTATTGTTAGTCTCATAGTTAAGAGGCCTGGGGTATAAGAGCATGGTTTGAAAAGCAACCATAATATTAAGCACATTACACATACAAGAAATTTAACTTATTAGAGTTGTTTCAAGTCATGTCAAGTAGAAATGAAGCTGATGAAGTATGTAACACAGACACCTAAGCATTAAGTATCACTTAACAAAGCATTTGTATCAAGGACAAGTGCTGCAGAATGCACCTTGCAACTGGGTGGATGTGCCACACTGCAGAGAACGTCAGGAGCTTTCCCTAGAAAGTGACCCTATCCTCCAAATAAAAACAATTCCCATGAGAATCACAGCCATGCTTATATATTCTTAGTATGGACTCTCAAATTCTATTTCAAGACCTCTTCTTCTTTAAGATGTCTCCCTCTTTTCCTCAAGAAAAGAAAAAACAAAACATTTTGTTTAAGTGTACATATGATAGTAATTGAAACAATTAGTCTTCGGTATGGATAAACTAAAATTAAAATATCTTAAAGTATTTTTAAATAGCAAAACCTCCTACCAGAGAATTGTGCAATCTTCAAGTCGCAGGAGAACTAAGCCTGCCAAAATAACTGAACAAGTATATTCTAAAGTATTGAACTCAGTCTGCAACAAAGGCTCCAAAGAACAACAGTCCAGTGCATTACACTGGTTCATTGGTTCTACAACCTCTCCTACGAGTCCATGAGGAGTTGCACATTGTTTACTAAATCCAGACAACATCAAGAGACCATTTACCTCCCAACGAGGAGAGAACTCTTCTTGCTGGCAAACTTCATCTGTAACCCAAAGAAGTCTGCAATAACTTGCTGAAGGATCATGGCTCAAAATCCCATGGTGAAACATGAAGGGTACTGCCACAGAATTAATGTTCTACTTCCCATCAGCATGACTTATATCCAGAAATGCATATGGTTTGTGATTTAAATTCTGTTTAGCAACTCCAAAATCCCAGGAATATAGGTATGTCTGTTTCTTCTTGCACATAGGTTATGTACCATTATGCTGCAGAACACTTGTTTCATTCACTGTTCAAATTTGCAAACCTGATGATTGTTTTTGGGGTTGGGTTTTTTTTGCATTCTACTGACCATTTAATACATAATATTTAGGTGATACAGAACTTAGTAGTCTGAGTAAGCATATTTCCTCTTCCCCCAAGCTAAGGTAAAAACCAGAATAATTAGAAGTGTTTCTATGTGTACATGTACATGAAACAGCAAACACTTCTTCAGGAAGATTTCCACTGAAATGAATTCCAGTACTTCTGCTCAGGGTACCCAATACTCCCTTTGTAAAAGCCATCTGACTGCATATTGCCTAGCTCATAATGACAACAATCCCCCCAGGGAAGTGTTGAATTCTCTAACACTGGACACTTAAGTTCCAGCTAGACAGGGTGCTGGGCTGTCATGACCAGGCCATGCTGTTGGCAAGAATGGTTGAACCAGAGGATCCTTGAGGCCCCTTCCAACCAGGTATTCTATGTTTCTATTTTCACCTAACAACCCTGAAAGTCCACCACATCTTTAACACTTCTGTCTCCAGAATCCTAGCCCCCAGCCTGCCATTATTAACAGATATGCTGGTTTTCACATTCTGATTATAAACATGTTTTTGACTGCAGACTGCTTGAAGAGCATGAGACCTGAACTCCATACCAGCGTGGTAGTATGCTGCTGCACCTCCTGAGCAATAGGGTCAGCTCCAACACCATCTATTTCATCAGTGACAGTAGTTACACTTGATGAATTTTACTAGCAGTGGCTCCCGGACAGATTAACCTACCTGCTCACCATATTTGATTCCTTTTCAAGGTTTACAAGTTTAACAGAGAATGTACAGATCTACTATGAAGTATAGGACAGAGTGGTAAAAACAGTAAGAATTAAGTTTTAAAACTGTTCTTCACAACTAGCTTTCCTCTACCCAGCATTTTAAGAATATAAATGTACTTTTAGGTGCTTTAAAATCATGATTAACAAACTATTAATGTTCTGACTCAATGTAGTACTTCCTTTCTCCACTTGAATATTAAAAAGGGTAATACATTTGGATTGGAAAACTATTAAAACCAATCACAGTGAACTTTGAAAGCATTTTGTACAAACTGATGAAAGAACTGTGTTGTTCATGCTTGTCTCAATCTTGTACTGGCCTTGGCACCTACAACTGTTCAGCAATCACTGAAACCACTCAACATGCAAGAGTATCTGTAGAAAATTATTGTGTTAACAAGTGCATATGTTATCAGATCTAATCACCCCATTACAAGAATACAAGATACTCCCACAAAAAACTATAAACATCAGCATTTCAATACAGAGAATACACATTTAAAATACATTTAAATACACACACAGAGACATGTGAAGAAAAGGATACAGATTTAACAAATAATGGAATACAGAGGTTTTTTTAAAAGTTTCTACCACTTTCTGAGGTGCTCTTTCCAGGAAAAATACATGAACTACATTTCATGAATATACAAGTGATATTTAGTAGCATATATAGATTCATGCACCTATCCAGCACATTGTTAATAAACCCATCTGGCACTTTAGCTAATCCAAAAAACTACTGTTCTGGTAATAATTTCAGAAATCGCATATCTATTGTCATAACTAGAAAGCTGAACAATCACTTCTATTTTAATATATCCTCTCCAGCTCACAAAAGAAGATTTAGTGGTTCTGCTATACAGATTCTTTGCCTAGTTAATGTCACAGGTCGGCAGGTAGTTCTATCATAATTGCCAATATTTTTCAAATACTGATCTCACATTTTTTTCTTCTTTTAATGTGTGAAAATATTTAGAACGTGATCATGAATTTGGAAAGAATTTGCAACTCGGTTTAAATTCTTAAAGGATTCAATTTGCCAATTGTTTTCCATTTTCTGTGTTGTTCCTTGGCATTCCTGTAAATAATATTATGCAAGTTCCCCAGTGCAGATACTAAGATTTCAATTTTTACCAACACTATCCCTAAACTACACTAATTACAAAATTAGGATCTTGCCAACTACAGTGAGAAATTAATTTACAGGTACATTTAAGCAGTTGGAAAAAGTAATTTATAAATAAACAGTAAAAGGACAAAGTGTAACACTGATTAAATTCCTGCATTAATAAGACCACACATGATGAGACTTGCTATAAAAGTCTATCCATGATAATCTTTTTAAAAGCTTGCTGTGTCCTGTAAAAAGTAATTAAGAATAACAGAAATAAAGGAAAACAATAATTTTCCACCATAAAAATTAAATACTTGCACCCCAACTGCTATCACTGTAGAATGACAAACATGTTGATGTTTATGCAAAACATCTTTCAAACTACCTTATTAGAAACAATGAGAATTAAAAAGGTTTCTTTTATTAAAGGATAACGTTTGCCTTTGGATTTAAATCTATGTTCATTTGTGACATCTGTCAGAAGCTTAAAAGCCAGCACTAGCCTACCACAATAGCAAAAATATTTGTTCACTGAACTCACTCTAAGCTCCCAATTGATCCATGGGAGAAAGAAAAAAGATATCCTTTTCAAGCAGGTAACCTTATTTTGAAGATGGATGTCAAAAATCACAAGGGAGTCACTCAACTATCATAAGTATCCATCTCTTGACATAAAAAAGTGTCAGAAGATTTGCAGAAGGTTTAATTACTCATTTTCTGCAATGTTTATATTTACTTATAAGAAGACTGCCTGAAGAGCTACAGTAGGACAGCCTGCTACTATTGAAAACAGGCAAACGTTTGACCTCTGCTCCTCATTTATTTTCACACGAAAATATTTTGTGACCTGATCTAAATGAGTGTCACTGACTACACTCCATCCATTTCCCATTCTGGCTTAGATATTACTTATTTAAAAGAAATGACCTTGTTACCATTTCAGAACGTGGCACTCGTCTGTGTGGAACTGAAGATGAAAGCAGAGTAGACAGAAGCTAAAGATAAGGACCTTCTGGAGGAGACATTTCTTCTCCTAACAGATTAATCACCACAATCATATCTGAAGTTGACTCTTTTAATTTAACTATTTAAAAATCATAGTGGTAAAAGAAACTTTTAAAGTTGTGATTCCCTTAGGCTTCTTTAGTAAAGAAAAATGGGAAATACTTTCATTACTAGAAAGAAGTCTGTTGCCTAGTCTAGCGCAGACACCAGCACCTGTGTATTTCAGTGTTACCTCTGCATTCTGCATAGCAATTTCTGTCTGCAAACAACCAATATTCTCAGCTTCCACATGAACAAAGAACAGCAAAACTGTGCTCTAACACACCAAATACAGATATTTATGAGCAACCATAAATGTTTGAACCACATAGCTCAAGGAAAACTTACAGAAAGCTTTCTGCACCCATTAGTAGAATGGGAGAGTAGAAGATCAGCTGTAGCAAGAGGGTAAGGTAAACGCCTGTGAATACTCCAAAAGCCTTTGTCATGAACCATCTTTGAACTACCTGAACTGGAGACTTTTTTGTTTTTTTTCTCTTAGTGCCATCATCTGACTCCATCACAAGTACACACTGTGAAGTGCTGGATTCAGTCCTGAAGGCACCACAGCACAAAAAGAGTCATGAAACATTATTAGCAAAGCTACAGATGAGACTGGCAGTAGGTCCATATGGATGGAGCCATCAGTTGTGATTGCATATACTCATGAATCAAGTTTCTAAATATTTCGTCCTCCTTTTTAAGGAATATACTCCAAATTTTTTTTTTTTTTTTTACATGCAGACAGGCAGTCCTGCTTCAAAAGCCTGTTGGATCACAATGTATTTTGAGTGCCAGGGACAGCCACGTAACTCTGTCTAAAATTGACCATGGAAAGTACAATTAAATTGACAGGGTAAAAAAAAAGTCTAAAATAATAAAAAAGGAAAAACTAGCATCCTACTCTGCCAGTGGGTATCTTTTGGCTTTTCAGAAAACTCAGAGAAGTACAGCAATTCATCTTGGAAGTACACCATATCAAGTGCAATCAGCAGCAATTCCGCGTACTAAACAAATCATGTATAATGCAACCCTTGCTTTATGGAATTTATAGTTCAAAGAAAATGCTGAACAGGAAGAAAATGCTATCAAGACCTGTACTTCAAAATAAGTAGATATGACCAGTGATTATGCAAGAGAAAAAAAAAATCTTTGCTCAAAAGGCATATGAGAATCTATACTGTTTTTGCTACAATGTTAATAATTATCAACATTCATCATCATTCACACCTCTTATCTTTACAAAGAGCATAGAATATTCTACAGTAGATGAGTCAAGAGTTTTGCAGATAAAACACAAAAGGTAAATTTAGCAACAATCAAAAAAATCGAACCTACTTGCATCTCAAAACTATGGAAAATATTAAATAGCCATTCTGTACTCTCATACATTGCTGCATAATGACTGCATTTCTGAGTTGCAGATAACAGTTTTCTTTCCTGTTCTGTAAAACAAAAACAGTTTTCTTGTCCCTGAATGATTATTCCTAAATTTCAATTTATCTGTATTTATTACCAGGATGATTTCACAAGCCATAGCAAAAAGCACAGAGACAAGCACAAAAACTGAGCAAGCATTTCCAGAGCATTTTTATACATATTTTTGTTTTAAGAGATTTCTTGCTTCCCTAAGTTGGTTTTCAGCAGAAAAATGAGGATTTTTTTTTTTCAGGATTTTAGTTTTGTTGATGGGATCTCTGAAAATGTAGTAGCATTATACAAATGCTCCCAGTTTCTTGATTTTCCTAATTTATATGTAATTTCAGTACATTTCTTTCCTTCACTATTTATTGCTGTCCTCTATTAGCACCCAGTATATCTGAAACTGAAGCTCTGAGTGCAATAAAGCACATCTCTGACTTAAATCAATCTCACCTAGAAATCATCATCTCTGTTGTTAGTTGTCATTACATTTATTTGCACTAATCATTCAATTGTGGCATTTGACAGCTCAAAGAAAATTTCCATTAATTTCTGGAAGAAAGCATTTTAAGCTCATGAATTATCATGAAACATAACTGTGTTCAGTTTCACATACTTAAGCCTTCCACTCAATACTCTGGATTCGTAAGGGGTAAGTAGAAGTTTTACACATTAGAATGCACCATTAAAGCAATATAAAAATCACCTGGAAAGTCATGATTAAAAGTATTGTAAAAAATTACCAAGGTACTGAGATTTTAATAGAACCTTAATAAGATGTAGTTGCATCAAATACAGAAAGATTTTACCTCCACATTACCTAAATCTTCTTTTTCAGATTATCAATTTGCAAACTGTTTTCCTCTCATAACATGGTGCAATACCCTATATTTCAGTCACATATGCCTGTTCTCAAAATTTCTTTTTGTGATGCTTAATGTTTCACTCCTTTAGGTCATTTTGCTCAACTAGATAAACTAATTCTGCTTCTTAGAACAATTAGAAGATTATAAAGTTACCTAAAAGAAAACAAAATGGACAGTAAATGAGTAAGAAGGGTTATAAGAGTTAGAGTAAGTCTAGAACCAACACCTTTAGCTTTGATCCATGGGGTACAGGAGAGTGGCCGTCTTGAGGTGGAATGAGCAACTCCCACTTGCCATATTCCAACTTCTTATATGGATGAGAAAATGGATTCCAGCCATCTGCAATATAAGAAAAAACATTGTGTTCTTCTTCAAATGCATCCAATTACAATTCAAAGGGGTAACTCTTGAGTTCCATCTTTCTCAGAATAAACTTCCGTGAGATCAGACACAAATACTTTTATACCTGATACTGCACACACATTCAAAAGGGGTAAAATGAAACACCAGAATTTTAAGTCTTCAGGAAGATTCCTTTGTCATCAAAAGAAATTAACTGAAGCAAGCTTAAATCCCATAATTCAATATTCTTGGTCCTCTTTGGATTTACTGAGCACTGGAGATGTGCAAGGATGGTCATTATGGCCTGACCAACTGAACAGACACCAGTCAAGGGAGTGTTTGTAAGCACATTCAAGGTTAACTCCTCTGAGTGAATGAAGATATCACTTCTGAGCTGACACACCAGTAATGGAGTCATTTCTAGGCTAGAAGGAAGTAACAAGATAAGTTTGAAAATTACTTTTTTATTTTTTCCTTGAAACATCTATTTCATATAGTTCAAGGCAACAGTCAAGCTAAATAGGAACCAGACAACACAGATACTGAATTACAAGGCATTAAAGCAACACATGCTAATCTTCCTTCATGCTAATCTATTTGCATGCCATAAATGTAATAATAATTTAAAAATTACGAAAAAAAGAAAAACAAAAACTCACACATCATTGAAAGAGGAATAAGCAGCCTTCAGTTTAAGGATATTGTATAAATCTCAGACTTGTATAAAACAACATTGCTACTAAACATGTCAGGGTTAAAGGCATTTCAATAAAATACTGGACAGTTAAACTGAAGCAGGATCATCACTTTTGCCACCATGGAAATCACAGCAGAGGAGGTAGAGAAATGAAGAAGTTCTACTCATCAGCATATGCATTTTCATAAACATCAGTAATCACAAACATTATCTGCTGTTTAACAAAAGGATGATCCTCCCTATCAATGTATGGATGTGTTGAGCTCAGAGAAAGAGCAGACTGCTTTCAGAGTTGCTGGTTGCATTTGCACAGCTGTTTAAACCCAAGAATTGCCAATCTTTACTTAAGGAACACTGAAAGACAGAAATTAAACAAGACCACACAATGTGGTAAAAATAACTATGCCAGAAGAATATCCTGGTACCTACCTATTTTACAGTGGAGAGTAAAACAGAAATGCAATTAATTCAGTATTCTATTTAGATTATAGTTTTTATCATGTTTTAAGTACTTAGATAGTGGATGAAAATCAAACATATTAGCAGAAGGAAAGCACTTATTAAACTATTGCTTAACAGCAGAAGAACTTACATATTGGTAAGATTCAGGATTTAGATGGTTCCTCCCCCTTGGCTTTACACTGAATTTTCAACCAAGAAAAATGATTAAACAAACATCCTTAATATCTAGTATCTACTAATACCAGGACCAACATCAAACAAACAACACCCTGGCAATTAAGCAATACTCCTTAATAAAATGTTTAAACTCCAAACTACAGACAGTGTTTATAAACTCAAATGTAGATTTTTTTTTTTCAGGGCATGGTAAAAAGATGTGAAATACAGCACTTTTTAAAAGTTGGGTTTTTTAAAAATTATAAGTAGCTAGCCTGTCTCAAATAAACATTCCAGGCAAAAATGAGAAAACAGAAGAAAGATTAAAAATGTACCAAAGATATTAAGAAGTTGCAAGAAATGTGCTTTAAAAACTGGTTAGGATTTAGGCTAGTCAAGACCCATCTTGGAAGACTTACTTGAAATTCTTTCCATCTGCTTCTCCCCCCAGATATCCCAACATCTTTATGGTTTCTCATGAAACTCTTTCCTACATCTCTTGATTCAATGCACAAACTGAACCACATATGCCAGGTGATGAATACTGAGGAAAATTTAAAAGTTACAGCAAAATAATCTTAGGCCCAATTTTTGTAAAACTCACCCAGGAGAACTTGCACAGAGTTAATCATGTTCACCAAAACCATTGCATTCTTACAATATTAAAAATGATTCTCATGACCTCTACCTAAAACCACATCTCTTCCCTACTTCAGAGAAGGAATGGTTACATCTCTCTACCTATTTAAATATTTCTGCTCTCCACACACAGATCTGATAATTCCACTGAAGTTGCCTGAACTTTCCCCTTCACCTGCCAGCAATGCCAGATGCTCCTGTTAATCCCTCCTGTTCCCAGCCACAGTCCGTGACTGCAAGCCTGTGGCTCATGATTTAAAAATAAATACAAAGCAATACCCATCTGCCCCAGATGGTCCTACTCAAACCCACTGTTTACTAATTATGCCTGGAGAGTAGCTCACTTAGAAAGATTATAACAGAAAACATTGCTTTGTATTATTGCCAAAGGTATAAAGAACACAGAACACCCTGGAAACTGAAGATTCCCTTCAAAGAGAGAGTGGTTCATGCTTCTCTCAGTATTACTGCTTGGTTTTCTGACTTGTCAGCAGAACTTAGCCAAAAATGCCTGAGGGAAGAAAAGAAATAAACAAACTCAACTAACCAACAAGTGATTAGTAGACTATTATTAAGATGAAAAACAAAAAGTCAAAGGAAATATCTTAGTTTGAGAACAGAGACTTCAAAGACTCTGCCAACAACACAAAGAGGAAAAGGCTGAAAAGATTACCAGCAGAAGTTCAGATAATCAGCTTGAATAGGTATTGGGGAAAAAGGATATCATCACAGAATACCCATAAGCCATACGCAAAGGCAACAGCTTCTGTGCAAAAGTTCAAGTCTCAGCTATGGCTTAATCCAACACAGAAGACATCTTTGATAGTCTGGTACTTTGTTTTCTCATCTGTCTGATTGGATCTTCCAAACTCAGCCAATTGTTTGAACATTGCATCCCACCTCAGCAACAGGAGGCACAAGGGAACTTCTTGCTCAAAACTACACCCTCAGCATGCCAAAGAATCATGTACTGAGTTTTAATATAGAACAGAATTCAAAGCTATAAAGGTTTGGGTTCTACCATTTGTGACAAGAAACTCAATTTATATGCGTATTTCCAGCTAAATGACAAACTCACTGACTTCTTGTTCAATCTCCTGATTTTGTTTTCACATTGAAAAGGGCATAGTCATACACCTCTGAGGCTCATGCCTGCACTTGGAGTTTCACACAAGAAATAAACACTTCTCACAGAGGAAGAGTTGTTCTCGCATATTAGCCAAACAATTGGCTTTGTCCAGTATAAGGACTATAGCTGTTTTTTCAAAAGTGAAAAATCTTTATAAACTAAGGCTGAATTCTCAAGTGAAATCAAATGTCTTATAGCCATTCCACATACTTTCTGATCAACTTATGAGAACTAAAAAGAATAGAGAGTTCAGCAAACACACAGCATCCTTGAAGAAAGTCTATCAGACAAGCAGCAGTTCAGACAAGGGAAAGAGCATCAAAATCCCAGCATGCCAACTTGATACCTGTATTCCATTTGATTAGAATATGAAATCAGAACATAACTGGAGAGATTCTCCAAGGACACTATTCTGATCTACCCAGTAGCCAGTTAGATCTTCCTCTCCCCACTTTAATAATCTTTGAAGCAGATTACCTTAATGATCCTGCTCTTGAGCTGTTGGAAATTGGAAATAGCTCAAACACTGAAATAAAAACAAGTGTCATCACTTCTCAGATAGGATGTTTCTCTGTATATTAGTGCCACCTTATATTACACTCTACTGCCTACAATCATCTGCACTCACAGAAATATAACACTGATTTTACTCATCAAACTCAGGTATTTTTCTATAGAAATCTTGGAAGCAAGCAGTAAGAAATTCAGTATGATATGACAGTACCTAGAACCCATTTCAGTAAAAATCTGGAATAAAAAAAAAGCCCAAAACACTCTGATACATAAAGTTTTTAGTCAGCTGTCAGATACTCAAATTATGAAGTACACTGCCTTAAAGTACTCGCTTTGAGTACCTCTCTGAAGGGATCCTGTCAGAGTTTAAATAACAAATATCCTCCCAGAAACAACTACCCTACTCTCCCTCCAACCACAGCAGAAGCCTTCCACACTGGTGCAAGAAAAAGGAAGCAGAAACCAAACCAACAGGCATTTCAGACTAACCAACATTTTAGATCAATGTCAGCTGAGAAGGAAGGAAGGGAAGAAAAATGAAAAAAACAGAAAAAACAAATATAACAAAGCATTATAGCAAATGCTAACTTTCAAATTAATATATGCATACTTACTCTCAAGTTTTTTAAAACCAGTAGCTTTCTTTTTAAAATTAAGGAATTGTTTACAGATAACTCACTGAGCCTCTGCATGACCAAATACAAATGTGATTGTTCCAATTCCCAAATAAATTCTGTGGGTTGCTCTTAAACCTCACAGTTCAGTGACTTACTTTGAAATAGTCAATTGTAAAGCAGCAATAAATTGCCAGTAGTCAGTGTGTTCCTCAGCAATAGAGCACGCAAATGAAATATTCAGAGTTATCACTGAGAGCTTTTGAAGGAACTATAATGTTGATAGTGCCTCCACTATTGGAAATTCAGCTGACTAATTGCCTCATACACTTGATTTACTGAGATGATGAAAGTACTAATTGACAAATCTTAATGGTTTTGGATGTTCATTTAATACTTGTTAGAGTAAAGCATCCTACTAGTACACCAACAGATACAATACTTTTTAACTTCAATTATGGAGCTTTAAAGAGACAAAAATAGCTCTGAAAGCATTGGGATTTTCTTGAATTCATGTTTTTATTCTCCAATCCATTTACAGATTTGTGTACTCTTAAAAGTTTCTACCTTTTTTCCCCAAAATGCGGAGTTATATTAAGAATTTTTCTATACATTGAAGCTATCCCATTCATTAAAACTTTCTTAGAATAAGAAATAAAAATGCAAGAACTTGAGTCAAAATACTTTAATAGTAAAGCTTTTATTGTTTGTTATAAGGCATAAAAGTAATTCACAAAAAACTTTACATGTACAGAACCGAGGCTTCACATGTATATAATTACAGAAGTAAATTATTCATGTTTATCTTAAGAATAATTCATAACAAAGATATTATCAACTATCAGTTTAACCATATATTTGAAAAAAATATCCAAGATCTCTGTACACAACCTGCACTTGCCATTTTAATTTTTACAACTTTTTGATCCTCATAAAACTTTAGATGAAACAGTAGAGACTAATACTTTGTGTCTTTATATCAAACATTAAGGTATTCTCACATGACACCATATTATTACAGAAAACACTGCTATCCATCTCAAAATAAAAAAAAGAAAAGGCATGATTTGACAGTTTCAGTTTCTGTCATCTGAGTTCAATGTTTATTTCTTTGTCTAAGATTTCTAACTTCCCCTGACAAGGTTAGAACTTTTTTATAGAAAGTTTTATTTAAAAAAAAAATCTTATTAAAAGCAATCACAATGCCCAATTTAAATACAATAAAATCATAAATTTAGTTGAAGACTTTAACCTGTTTTAAAACTTAAAAAAAGGTTAAAGGGATTCAGTTTTAATTAAACATATCTGTAGCAATCTGACCCTAAATCTTAGGGTTTTGCAATCCAATTTCTCATGAGAATATTATTCAAGATCATATGAATTGAACGACAATCTTCCTTCCATTCCTCCAGTCTTTCCCAGTACACTATTGTCCCCTTTGGAAATGAGTACTTTACTATGACTGAAAAACAGTTTTGCCACATTATAATGAATTTAATATTTTGTCCTTATTGTCGTATTTCAATAGTGTCTAAATACGACTACTCTAAGATATTAGTCCTAAATTTCTGCTTCATACGATGCATTGCATCAAATATTTTAAATGAAATAGGGTTTAGAAAACTATTCCAGTGTTTAGCCACCCTATTTTGGTATACATACACTTTCCCCTTCCCAGCCTGATAAGTCATTTTGCAAGTTATAGCCTCTTTTCAAAATATTAAACATATGATTAAAATTCTGGTTTTAATATTACCATCTCTTAAAATACATACTTAAAACAAATACTCTCTAGTCTTTAGCTGTGTTGAGAAATTCAACCTGCACTGATCCCATGAAAACCTTGAGCAATGGGTAGGCTTGCAACAAGTAAAGGAGAGATAAGGAGAATTTTCTGGGGGACAAGGAAGAGAAATTTCTGAGTGTTTATACATATAAAATTAACCTATGAAAATAACCTGATCTAGTTGCCTTGAAGTCTATATTGATACCTGAAATTACTATTATCTAGCATTAGCTGAACTATACACAAATCATTGCTCAGTGTTGAATTAGAAGACATAACCAATTTCAATATTAAAATGCAAGAACTACACTAACCTATTTATCAATGTCTATTCTAATAAAATGAAGAGCAGCACTTCAAGAAAAGCTTCTTTATCATTCACCATGTTAATCATACCAAACAGGATCATGGTTGAAAACACTTTTGCACTAACTCTTCTATTTGACTTCTGCATCAAAAACAGGATTTTATTTTTTTTTTAATCAAAATCTTCCTAAAATAAAGAGACTTTTCTTTCAATAGTTTCCTCAGACAGGGGTACGGAACGGCCAACATTTAGGTTTGTCTTTAAGGAGTAGTTAACTTCTTCAGAGGACTTGTTTTTCATATTGCTTCCTTGCAATATAAACACACTGAACACTCCCTAGATCATTTTTTGCAAAAATCTGCATGCTTCTGATACAAAGTTAAATGAACCAAATAACTTCACAGACAACTTCCCTGTTCAATAAGAACCAGCAATGCAAGAGCTTCCATTTGGCACATGTAACAGAAGACAGAGTAGAGCTGTAAGGGAAAAACAGAACAAAACTCCCCAGAACTCTAAACAAAAAAGGAGAGCAAAGAACTCTATTGCAGGATTGAAGAGAAATGATGAATGTCACTTTCATCTAAAAATTTTAGAACACAATTTGAGTCTAGCTAACCTTCAAATAAAAAGCAATTGTATATTTTTGTTTCAAATTCAAAGGGAATAGTCTTCGTGGTTCTTAGAGCAAGAAATGCAATTCCTCCATGTAATACTGCCACCTTCCCATTCTGCTAACATCTTTCCTTCTTCTGACCTCACAAAAACAGAGTAGCTACTCTTTCAGTAATATTTAGTCTGATTTTAGGCTACTATTTTCCAGCAGAACTTTTTTCTAAACTTTCAGGATAGGTGAGAATTCTTAAGGGTATTGGTCCTTAGACAACACAGTTGATCAGTAAAACAAAATGAAGAAAATTATTTCATTGTTTTTTCTGATATTCTGCTATAGTTTTATAAAAGTCTAGTTATAAAGCTTTAAAAAGAACTTCAGGAAGTTTAGATACAGCCTCAAGTTGCAGTGTGATCCAGTGTGACATAAGTCATTGTCTTTGGGGTATTAAAAAAATGCATAAAACTGACCATGCAACAGAAACACATCTTCATAAGCTACTGCAACACATAATTCATTTAAGCCATGACAAACATTTTTTTTTATTATCAGAATTTCATCACTGTGACAAAATTTTCTTCAAAATAAGAGAATATTGATGTAAAACATTGTGCAGGGGAGAAGAAATTTTCTAAGAATACTTACTGAAGTCACCTGCAAGAAACACTGCTTCTGCTCCTGGTGCCCACTCCTTGCAGTATATTCCGCCATCCGCAAGCTGGTTAACTCCAAAGGTTTTGTAACTTTTTGTAAATTTATCAAGGCCGCCTTCGCTTTCCTCAATGTTCTTCAAGTGGTTATAAAACAGTGAATACCTTGCAAAAAAAACAAAGAGCAATTTTTAGAAAGATTAGCAAGTGTCTCTCTTACATTAATAAGTGTAAAAACCTAAAAAAATTTAATGAAAACACTAACATCAAGATTCACTGCTCTCTACTGGAACAGGAAGAAAAAAAGCAAATACAAATCATACAATTTTTTCATGGTTGTTACACAGTCTAAAATTGCAATCTTTATGTTTATCAGTGATTTCTCTACTCTACAGGAACATTTTGTACTTTCAGTCTAAAACTACATCTTCTGATTGGCAGTCAAGAAATCCCAGTATTACTACACAACAGGAGAACTTCACACTCTGAACAGCCTAGCACTTTTCCTTCCATCTTATTAACATCAGACACAAGCCTCCTAGGGAGCGCTGGATAGGCCTGCCACATCTCTCACAGCCAGTTTTAATAGACAGACAATCTCAGGCTATTGAAAAGTTTGTAGTTCAGCATGTCAGCATGGATAAACCCATCTGGTCCTTGTAGAAAGGGGCTCATTAGGTAACCTCTTTACAGAGACAATCAGCAAGACTTTGAAGTCAGTCCCTGACACTGCAACAATTTGGAGAAAAATTACAGCTTCATAAAAGTAATTATTTGGACCCTACCCTATTTACACTAGTAGGAATTGAAATGCCCTAAATCTCTAACATAAAACTCTGCCTGTAACAGTTTAGAGTTTTTTTGACATATTTTGCTATATTTTTCTCCAAGTAGGTTTTTGGAATTGATGGTAACATCAGGGGTACAATAGAAACGAGAGTGTCAATTTTGACCCCTAAATTATGAACTATTTTGTGCAGAAGCACAGATAAAAGCTGCAGTTGAGCACTTAGTTAATGCTACCTATAGGGTTTTTTTTTTTTTTGTTTTTTTGTTTGTCTGTTTGTTTTTGTTATTTGTTTTTTTTCAGTAGGACACTCTCAAGGTATATTAGAAATATGGTTGTCTTTTCATAAATGGTAAAGAGTCTTATAAAGTGTATAAAACCAATAAGAACCCCAGCAAAACCAAACCTGTCTGCCTGATTACACTTCCCACATTCTGCAATAGGAAATAGAAATACTAAACCAGCACTATGGAATAGCACCTTGTTGCTTAAGGAAAAAGAATCCCATCTGCTTGCAGTATCAGGATTTAGAACTCTGTGATTTGTTGCAAAGTTTTGAGTTCTTTGGCCCTTAATTAGTTCAAAGAAGAAGATTTAAATGTCTAATTATTAGTTAAGGTAAACAGCATTAACTGTATTAATTTAGAGTACTATGACTACTTTTAAGTTTAATCTCCCAGGGTGTTTTTATTACTTTATTATTAAGACTGATGGGAAAGATTTAAAAATGCCTCCAGGATACACTGTAGTAAATATACTCATAACTATTTTTGCCCATCCACCTGCATTATTCCCTTAAAATTTGCTCATGGGTATAATCCTCAGAAGTGCATTACTAACTACTAGTGTTCTGATAATCAATTTCATTTATGTCCTTGAGGAAAAATATTTTGTCAGATTTCCAACTCTAAATGTATTATATACATATACAAACTCAGTTGACTGACTTACATTTTAAACAACTGTAATAACAAAGATTTATATTAAAGCTTAAATACAGGAACACAGAGCAAGTCACAAATCGCCTCAGAATTTTAACATATATCATCTGGTAAATTCAAATTATTTTTGAAGGGCTCTCCTTGGGGAAAAAAATAAAACAATGACTACAGCTTTGAAATTTAAGTCATTTTTTAAAATGTTGTAGGATACAAGAAATATAGTTGTATACATATGTATGTGCATACAGATGTATGTTTTGTGTGTGCGTATATTTAATTGGTTAAGGGAAAGAAAAGTAACAAGAAGTATATTTGGAGTGTTATCTGCAAATCGCTGTTTCTCTGCCATGCATAAGGGGTTTCAAAATTACTGCCTGGCACATGTATTGCTTCCACCTTGTTCCACTGTGGCTGAAGCAGGATCTGTTTTAGTATGGGTACCTTCTGTAACTTCAGAGAAGATCTAACTGAAGCAATGAGATTGACACAGGTAAAATAGAAGAGGGGCCTTTGAGATATGTTATCTAACCAAAATTATTCTTTTCCTCCCCACTCTTGCCACAAATACAATGTCACAGCTTTAAGAACATGATTAGTTGGATACGGTATTTCCCATATTGAGCAGAAAGCAAAAGGAGTGGTGAGCTTCATTTTTAAACAAAAGTCAGTCACTAACCCTTGGAAGGGCAGAAGAAGGAAATGAATCCTTTCTTGCCAAAGATGGACAGCACGCCATAAAGAAGGACTGAAATCTCAGTGTAGAAAAGAAAGACTGTGATTCATTTCACATCACCTAGAGGTGCAACACATGCCAGTGGCCTACTCCTCTTCCTCAACACAATCCCTCCCCAGGAATCAAACCCATTCATTCATTACCAAAAAAAAAGAGCATCTAAAATATTCAGGATTTGAGTGTGGGATGAAAGAAAATGGACTTTCAGAAAGCAATTATGTGATTCTGTTTCTTCAGGAAAAAAATCAGTAATAGAGACATTGTAAACTCTTGATTCTGTCATAAAAGCACTAAGAACACCCACTACTTCAATTTTTGTTTTTCAGTAAATTCAGAGTTTAAGCATTCCATGACACAAAGAGACCATGGCATTTAGTATATTAAATTATCATGAGTATTGCTGTTAAAAAGAGTACTCTTTGCTCACTTTGCAGAGAGTGGTAAGATCACATGCTCAATAAATTGTTTTTTGGGGGAGAGGGAGGGGAGGCAAGAAAGGGAACATATTGGAAGAATTGTTTGGCAGGGATGTATAACATTTTACATTAATTGCTTTGTATACAGGACAGACTTGGAACAAGCAATACAGCATCAGGTACATTGATTAAGAATGCTCCTTCTATTTGTACAGAAGCATGCTGCTTTTAATCGACTAAATTCAGGTATTAGTGCTGCCTCTCATTGCAGAAACAAAGATTTTTGGAACAACTAGTGTTCTCTGTAATTGATTAAAAATTATAATCTAGAAAGAATTTATTCATTTTAACCACCTCCTGAGATTATCTAGAAAGGAATTGTTGTTTGCTCAAAGCTCACAAAAAACTCACCAACTCCTGAAATGGATCCATTACTTTTGCTATGAAGTATTCTAAAAACTCATCTCAGGAGATGAAATACATCCAGACACAGAACAACATTACTTGTCACAGAAGGCCTTGTAAAACAGCAGAAAGGCTTTGTAAAGCAGCAAGGACAGCCTGCTGCTCCTTTGAAGGAAAGGACTGAGTTAGGTACATGCTCATGTTCAGATTTAGGAAATTTTAAGGTTTTGCTTTCACAGATATTTGAGCTTTCATTTCTACACTAAGGCTTGTTAAACACTGAGGATTTTTTAATCTTCTAATGTGACACCCCAGGATTACACACAAAAAAATGACAGAAAATATTTTAGTTTTGTTCAACCAATTCCTAATAGTTATATTGTTCACTAACAGCATACAAGTCTTAAAACCAGAGATAAAGACTAAATTAAGACTACATTTTGTGATCTCTTCTTCAGCACTGAAAGTTATGTCATGTTCAGTGATGCCTATATAAACTTGTATGACATATGACAGACTGTGAATGCATTTTGTAATGCATTTTGAAAATTTCAACATTCTGGACATGGGAACAGTCAACTTCAACATCTAGAGCTATAAGTCACAACAAAAGACTGACTTCTTCCTTCATACTTTTCAAGTTTGCAGAGACTGCAAAGTCTCCAGATTTTGCAATTTCCCAGCATTAACATTGACACTGATGAGGATTACAAGGTAAAAAATGTACTCAGCTATAACTTGAAAAGTAAAACCATTACCTTTGGGACAAAATAAACCTTAACTCAGCAACAAGAGGATCCACAGAACTTCTGAACAGAGCATCTGAAGTGACTGAAAGAAGTCCTTTACTACAGTTACAGCAACACACAGCAGACAAGTGCAGGCAGCAGAAGGGAGGCTGCTTATGGTGTATTCCTGGCTCCTGGAGTTTTTATGAAAAAGCAGGGTTTTCAAGTCCCATATTCATTCATCTAGCCTCCTCTGTTAATGGATCAATGCTTCTTAAAACTGAAATACTTGCATTGTTGTCTTCAGATTTACTGAAAAAATTTCAGTCTTAGCATGAGCCCAAGAACACTGAAGACTCAGATTAAAACAAAATACTCTTAACAAAATGCTACTCAATTATCAAATATTTTTACACCAACATTTTTTCCCTCTCCATTGCTATTTCAGTGTGGAACACTGAAAATTGTAAACATCACCTGAAACACAGTCACAACAGTCTTTTCTATTGTTACATTCATAATTTGTAACACAGCATTGCTTTAAATCCCATGCTTTATATGCAGCTTTGTTTAAAGCCTTACAATAGAAGTGTAGGAAATGGCTGACTTTCCATAGAAGCAGGATTAAAACATCAAACATGAATTACTATAATGGCTATCCAGTAAACAAGTATCCTGCCAATAAAATAACCTTCCAAGTGAACACATACATCAGCAGTCACTTCAAGAATTGACATGTCAGGTGAGCACATATTCCTCACACTTCTATCACGGAAACATCCTCAAATATTTTGTCTTATGGATACCTATACAACTAAAACTTTTACAGAAGTATAGAGCTCTCAGTTTCATGCAAAACTATACAGCCTTACACCAAAAAACATAGTGCTCTATTTATTTCATAACTTTGATATGCAAGCACCCCTGGTTCTGCAGTTCCTATAAACACTGACTTAATTCAACTATTGAACCCAATAAAACAGTATATGGTATATGTTAAAATTGTTAGCCTCAACATGGAACATAAGAAAAATAAAGCTAAGCTTCTCCTTCCTCCCCAAAGTTTTATTGAAATAAGACTTTTGGCAGATTATTGAAGAGTCTGATGGCAAGTCAAAGCACTGAGTTTGAACTCCACATAAAGCTTTCACATCTTTATTCTTCCATGCAGAAGAGGTACTAAACTCCTTCCTGCCACGTCACAAAATAACAAAGAGGTATTGCAGTATTTTCAGATTTTAAATTTAACCAGATTACCTTTAGTTTCTTAGGCATCACAGGAATCTAAACAGAAACTAATAGAACCAAAAAGGCCTTGGCAGCATACAAGATACTCTCATTTGCTGAATGCCAAGACGGTTGCAAAACTTTAAGACATTTTATGCCCATTCTGATGTTTTTTTACAAAGTCATTGTTATTGCAATTTACAGAACAGTCAGTTAGTTTATTGTACGACTTGTAGCAACAACAGTGAAATTAATGATTTGAGCCCCTCCTCTGCTTATGATGTTGCTTTTAGTAGCTGTTCATCTTTTAGATTTTTGTCCACATCAGCTTTTTTGTCATAGTTTATTTTTACAGTATTGGCCCAGTATTAATGCTAATTTATTCAAAAGATAAAAGTAAGTAGGAAAGACTTTGATAATCGTATCTGGTATCCATATGGAAAGCCCAGTTCTGCAGACACCAAAGGGAAATGAGGGGGAAAAAAAAGGAAAAAAGAAGAAAATACCCAGTAATGTACTCTCTGCAACCAAATCCCCCATTTTCCAGCAAATACAAACATATTAATGTCAGTGTCATGGACCACAGCCCATAGCTTTAAAGGGTTGTTCACAAGTTACCTCTTTCTAATATTGCTACAATCACTTTGAAGGTGCAGTCACAAAGATTTTCACTGACACCAAAGCCAGTGCAGAATTCCTGCTCAGATTAGTGAGGCCCTGATTCTCATCTTCCCCTTAACTCTATCGCCAGTTATTCCCTCAATCTCTCAACATTCAGCTGGTTAGAAAGCAATGGATTGCAGGAGGACTGAAGTAGGAGAGATAAAGCTCTTGTTTGCGGCTTCTTCAATTCCATTTGTCACTAGTGAAAATACACCAAAACAGGAGCCTTGGGTTTTACTTCATTCTTTGCTCCACCCCCTGTCAAACACTTTTCATTTAGCCATTCAGAGTATTACACAGAGTAACCACACTTAAGGAAAATAGGAAGTAAAGGCACAGTAAATCTTGGTTAGGTATGACTGCTTAAGAAAACAGATTTACTGCATTTTTAACTTTTACCAATTTTATAGTTGGAGTTGATTGACTTGCACTTTCTCCGAGCAAATCCTGTCCTATTCAGGAAATCTTTTTAATACACATTTAAATAGCTTAAAGAGCATCAACAACATACAACTTACACAGCCTTTGAAGTGTTAGAACAATTCTGAGAGAAGTGCTTTAGAAGCACAAGATAGCAGTGCATGATGATTATAAAGATGCAGGAGATGACCACTTAATTTTGCTTTTCTGTAGGTTAAAAGCAAAAGTTTTTACACACATGATCTTAAGAAGTTTCCCCATAGCTAAATTTGAATTCCCCAAATGTTCTAATTGCT
Organism: Catharus ustulatus; assembly: GCF_009819885.2. Classification (NCBI taxonomy): domain Eukaryota; kingdom Metazoa; phylum Chordata; class Aves; order Passeriformes; family Turdidae; genus Catharus; species Catharus ustulatus. The sequence continues at coordinate 7,529,045 of NC_046222.1, read as the reverse complement.
CCATTCACAAAAATTGTTCAATACAAAGCAATTTGCCTCTCTCCTACATCAGAGAGAATTTAAAACACACTTTTAGCTGAAAACTAAGATTTTTGCAGGTTAGCCAATGACATTAAGTTCCTTTCAAGAGTAATAAAATCAAGTTACCCAAGCAAATTGAGGATATAGTCAAACCAATAAGGAATTTACACAGTGAAACCATTTATGTTGTAATTCCTACCAAAAATGTGCTTTTTTACTAGCTACTAGAAGACCATCCATCAGAGAACTTGTAAGAGTAAGCAATAAGGCAAAAGCTTGAAAAATAACTTTTTCAAATTTTCTCTACTTGACAGATAATGAATAACTCCCAATTCTCTTTGGATGTATCATGACTTCTGAATGCTGAGGAAAAGCATTTATGCATAGAACACTCATGTAGTTCACATCTCAAACTCAACGCAGCATCAAAAATTAAGATATGTTTGCTTAGGATAAATAATGCATAATCACTTGCTCTCTTGAAAGCCGTCAACACAAGACAAGACATCTGATTCAGCATTACAGCCTTGTAATTTCACGATTATAAGCCGCACTAAGTATAAGGTGCATCTCCAGGTGCCAGCATATTTTCGTTCTTTGTCCATATATAAGCCACATCTGATTATAAGCCGCACATTACAATACAGAGTGTGATAAAAGGTATCTGTTCTATCACCATCTGTTGAGGGTGGGGGCAGTGATCCTTATCTCTGTGGCAGATATTCTGCTAATGGGCCATCCATTGAAACCAGGCAGGGCATTGTTCTTTATCTTTTCACAACCCATCCTTCCTCCAGCCAGTCATTTTCTGCTCATGGTCATTGAGTCCCACTGTGGGACTGATAAAATTACTGCATCCCATTGCGAGTTGTTCCAGCCAGGGGGAAGAGCCCAACATTTCTTACCAAGATAAAAACAGAGGTTTTGGGACACTAAGGGAGCCCCTTTCTCCACTGGACTCCAGAGGAAAACCGGATTTCTCCACATCACCACTGGAGCTCCAGAGGGAAACTGCACCTTGTACAGGAGCACTGCTCCAACTGAGCCACATCTGTCACTGCAGGAGGATGCAGCCACCATTTAAACTTGTCCATATAAGCCGCACCTGATTATAAGCTGCACTTTGGGTTTGGACCAAAATTTTAGTCAAAATGGTGCGGCTTATAATTGTGAAATTACTGTAATTTAAAGTACAGTGACATGCAAGTCAAGCCCTAACAAAAAGTCTAGCACATAGAAGCACAACAAAAATGGACAGAAAAAGGGGAACTACAGATTTTCTTGGCATCTTACCAGCAATTTCTACAAGAAGTCTAAAGTCCTATAAGCTGTGAGGTCTAATACAGATAAATATCATTCCATAGTATTTTACCAAGAAGATCATTTGTTGCTGACCAACAGCATCTTCCCTGTATTAAGATAACTTACTGGCTTTGGCAGCATTTGACAGCTGTAATGTTTTTGCCATCAGCTTCAGAATGAATACACAGTTCTCAATTCAGAACCAATGCAGGAGAGATTACAAGATGCACCAAATGCAAATTTAATGCAATCATTTATTAACAATTGCTCCACTATTTTATCTAAACCAATCCCAATCCTAAAAACAATCCCCCTCCCCATTCACCTCCCCTGGCCAATATTTAGAGGCTCTCTTATATACACTCCTGTTCATCTCTCACCCACTTCAGTTTTATTAGAAACACATGGATGCACTTCATAGGGTAAGTGTAACAAATTACTAGTGTTTAGAAGGACCAAGAAGCATTTTCTCTCCATCAGAAGCCAGCAAACTACTTAGAGACATCAATTCCAGGAGAGAAGAAGAAAGAACTGCGCATGTATCAACACTTCCTACAAGAAAGCCACTTACTTTAACCCACTAATGAAATAAAAGGTATGCCTTAATTTTTAAAACTGAACAAGTGAAGCACGGACTCCTCAAGAAACAAAGTAAAAAAAAAAAAAAAAGAACAAAGAAAGAAAAGTGAAAAACAAAACCAAACAAAATAACAGAAAACCCAAAAAAACAAGAAAAAAAATTACAACAAAAAACCCCCAGACAGATCACCAAACCTCAAAATACTAAGCTGTGTTACAGCCTCCTGGAATGGCACAGCTATGTATAGTCTGTGTCTCCCAAAGCACTCAAGACAACTTCCCTACCACAAGGACACAGCCTAAATAAGACAGCAATTACAAAATAATGACAGTTCTATTTTTTTTTTCTCTGCATGTATGGAGGTAAATTTACCAGAAGCACACTTCATTTATTTAGGTATAGGATTTCTACATTTAATAGTCATTGTCTCGCTATTCCTCTGCTAAGTAATCTTTATTATGCATGAATTGTACACTAAAGCCCCTCTTTTAGCTATAATAATTTGCTTCACTGTTGTGATGATATCTGAAGTTGATGGAGTTTCTGGAATTAATCTAACTGCAGAGAAACGCCATCACATCTGAGCATAAAGCTGCAGAAATGCAGCGACAGATTTTCTCGAAATCAGTAGACTAAGGCTGTGTTAGCTCATGTTTCATATTACACAAGAGAAAATAAACTGAAAGGTCAGTTGAACAGTTACAGCATTGCCCTTTTCCAAGGTAATCAGCAGAGCATGTAGCAAAGACGTGAACACAAGCGTGACTGGAAGAACAGTAGCTGATAAAGAGGCTCTTGCTGCCAAAAGTAGTGGGACAAGACACTGCTCTCTCTCTCAGTGACTATCAAGGAGTGGGGCACATTGCACACCTTAGTTCACTAACTCTGATTTATTGCCTTAATTTGAAATTGTGTTCTTGCTAAACATTCAGGCTTCCATATTACCAAAATACACTAGAAAATGTAACACTGAACATTAATCACATTCACAGGTAACCTACAGGAACAATATAATTATTAATTTGTTTGTAGTATGGACAAAATTAAGTCAAAAATTCATGTGGTTTGCTAATGCATTTTTAAGTTCACAAATTCTTCTTGTTATTCAGAACTATTTAACTGGAAATCAAAGATTAGATTACTGTTCCTTTTCTAAGCATGTATTTATTAGTGGAACATTCAAAATTGTTTCTACTCATCATATCAACAAATGCTTAAAAGCACCTAAATCTGGAAAGAACTCAGATGTTTTATTCACCAGAATTCATTTTAATGGAGCTATAAACAACACCTTATCAATTACCATTCGATTCCACTGCTAGACCACCTTTGTGTTAACAGAAATCAGGATCTAGTTTGGGGGAAGGAGTCAGTGATTACTACAGCACTGCTTCAAAGCTGCAATCAAAGCAAAGTAGCTGTGCAAGAGACTTCAGGCAAAAAAAAATTTGAATTTTGGTAAAAATAATTTGCAATTCCCCTCTTGATGGTCAAGTGTTATTAATTATTGCAGAACTTCAGTAACCTGGAAGCACAAGTTGTTTCTAAAATATTTATTTGTACAGTGAGAAGGAGCTCACACCCCCCTACAGGTTGTAAAAACCCTGTACAGTGACAAAATAATAGACTTCAATAAGCCTTTAATTTTGCTTTAAGGTTGGTTTGTATATAGTGAGTTTGGGTTTTTTATTAGCTTGCCACAGCAGCAAACATACGAAGACATGGGTTTCTTTTCAAACTTGGATTTCAAGTCTGCTACATCAGTTTAACTTCCACATTGAAAAGTTGCAAGCAACATCAACTGCAGTAAATGAAGCTCAGCACAAGGCTAAGACTTATCTTTCTAAATAAATTCACAAGAAATTGAAACTGAAAGTTTTGTCTACCAAACAGGGAAAAAAAAGATTTGAAATCAGAACTCCCGATATTTATTTGAAATAAAAGACCAGATATTCCTCACTACCTTTGCCACTCATCCCACTTTAGCAGAAACATGATGGAATAAGAACTGTTATTTGAATTCCCTGACAGAAAACTGTCCAGCTCCTATAGCTACAGTTTCACTGCTCATTTCCACAAGTCTTATTTCACCTCCCTTAAAAATATGTTCCAGAACTTAAAAATAAAGTCATGATATAATGGATCAGATCAACAGCTTGCATGTTCAAACTATTGCATAAGTCACTATTTGAAAGATATGTTAGAAACTTAAACAAAAATTCTCATCCTTGATAAATATCAAACAAATACAACCTCCCCTTACTATAGGATTGTTTCTGTGTCGAACTTGAAGCAGATTTAAATGGCAGCCATTGACAGAGACTGTCAAAAAGATGGTTTGAGAAAAGGTACCTAGAGCAACACCTGGCCTCTTTACTGCTTCTCCAAGCCTTTCTCCCTGTAACAGTTTTCCTCTCCATAAACCTACCATATTCCACCTAATTAAATAACCCCTTAGGTTCTATTAGGTTTAAAATGTGCATGTACTCGTGCACTTGTCTAAAAGACATGATTTGTTTTCTTCTTGTCATGCACAAACATATATTCCCAATCCCTCATCATGCACACAAATATCCTGCCTTTGTAGATTTCTTCCTGGTCTTTTAGTGTTTGTCATCATTCACTTTTCATTTACCTCTGTATTTTATCATAACAAACAGAACTTCACAGTACTCCAGGAGAGAATAGCCTGCGTGAGATTTTTGCACAGCATCATAGCTAGAAAAACAAGTATTAAACATGGACTGAGAAGGAAGGACTATTGCTTTTATGACTGACCACTATGCCAGCTTTGATCACAGTCACTGGCTTCATCAGGGAGTGTTGTCTCTGCAGGCTCAGGAGCGCTGGGGGCTGTTCACACAGACCACACATTCAACTCCCCCAGCACGCCTGCTCTGCTTGCTGGGTTCCCTCTAATGCCTGGGAAAAGCAGCAGCCTTTTGAGAAGGCCATTTTAATGGAGAAAGTCACCTCTAGTGAGTGGAAAATAAGATCTGGGATATTCAGGGTGGGAGGAGGATCACCATTATCACACCAGCTCCAGTCACCTCAGCAGAGGCACCACAGCGGCTTCACAGCACAAATGTTTCTAAATTTAATTCTTAACTGCTTTCACTGCAGACAGGACCTACAAGTGAAGCCAAGCACTCAAACATTTATACAGTCCACAATGCCAAGTCTTCATAATTTACTGTCAATGTCCTACAAACATAATTAGAAGTTGTGTCCTTGAGAAATGTCTGTAACTAGTCCCAGGCAATTAAGTCTATTCCCACAGAAGACAAGCAAGCAAAAAGCAAGTATTGTTTTTAAGGGTTGCTGTAGTTTATACTACAGTTTATGTCATTCACAGCCAAGCACTTTTAGGGTGCAATCTAAACACTGTTCTTTTCCAGACTTCAGTTAGAATGAATACCAAGATAAGAACTATTAGTCATTAACTAGTTGTTAATTCTCCAAGTTGTTATACTGAATATTTTAACCTCTACAGAAAACAGGAGACTTCAGATTTTACATGGTCTGGCTATTCTTGTGAAACATTAAGGTACTGTATCTCTTTGACATAATCTCCAATCTGACTAATCTATGATTTGCTGCATCACACAAATCTGTTAAGCATGTAACTGCAGAAAAAGAACACTTCACAGCAGCTGTTGGATTCATCACACATAGCCCCTTCCACATGGTTTAAGCTCCTAAGTACATATCATATAACTTCCAGGACACCTCCCTTCTGATGGGATTGTAGCTCTGTTGGATGTTAGGGAGAGCTCAATAATTTTAGACATCATTTACTTTGCAGCCTCCAAGCACATGAGTGTTGTCTACAACGTGACTTGGCTGTCACAACATTAGAAAGCTTATGATTCAAGTTTTGAATTGAAATGACAGAAGAAAATTGCAAACAAAATACAGGGGAGAGTATTAACTAGTATTTCATTACTATGCAAGGCTCAAATCTCTTAACTCAAAGCACATTCAGACAGTGAAGTTTACTGCAGAATTTTAAATATCTGAAGTGATGAGTTAACTTGGGACACAGAGAAAACCACTTGCAGCAATTCAAAGCAGAACTACAAACTTAGAAAGTCTGATATTGCCAGGATCAGTCATCCTGATACACTGCACATGCAGGTGTAACTAGTCTTACTATGAAGTACTACCAGGAAAACTTCAGCCATCATGGAAAAAACACTTATCTAATATTAGGAGTTAAGAAATAGAAAATTAACAGCTTATTTACAGGGTAGATTTTTTTTTTCTGTAACTTCAGATTCATCTCGTCTGCTTAAGACTATATGCACCTTCTAAAATAACTACTTAAGTTAGAGTCACCTTTCATTTACTTTTTTTACATAGGCTTTGTTTATAGAAAACCTTTTTGTAGAAAATTAATATTACTAAGCACTCACTACAGATGGATAAACAGCAAATAGGTTGAGCAACATAGCAATGGTGTATATATTGCACAGGATTTCCCTTTCGAGTAATTCTCCACTTATTATGACATTCTTATGACTACTTAGTTTTTTTTTTCTCTTTATAAAGGAACTTAGACAATTTGCACTGCTGACCTGCTTTAAAAGCTGTATTTTAAAGTACCTGTCTATTTTTAATGTACAAAATTGAAAAAAAAAAAAAACCAAAACAAAAAAAAAACCAAAAAAAAGCAGTGCATTATAGTCTTGATTGAAAAATATAAATATTTATATGATTATCTGCAAATCTGATTTTTTACATCCCCCTTCCCACCTGAAACTCATACAACAGAACATAAAAGTAATGTCTCTTTTACTGGAAGTAAGCCTAGAAAATACTAGTAGCTCCAATTTCCAGCCTGGAGAGCTGCCAAAGAAAAACCAACTGAAGCCAAGCAGGACAACAGGTTAGTCCCAAAGCTTCAGTCAGCAGAGCCTCCTTATTTGAGGTCAACTTGATATGCACCAGCACAAGGGAATAACAAAGCAGAAAAAACACGAGCCAAAACTTCAAGTATTCAGTTATTTAGGAAATTAACCTCTTCATTTGTGAGCTACATATGAAGAATAAAACTGGTAATAATAATACTAATACTTCCAAGGTGTCAAGAAAGAAAAACAGTATTGCTAGCAACACAAAGAATTAATGTGTTTCATTTTTCATCACATCTTATTCTTTACATCAGAGTAGCCTGGCTATTTATTATTCCAGAAATAAATGCATAACATGTAAACTGTATCTAAACCTCCCAAAAAGCCATACTTAAAACTTTTCCTACTACTCTTGACCAGCTTGAACTCACATTCAGCTTTTATAAAGCTACACATACATTACCATCTGCAGCACAATCTCCTATACTTTCCCTTTCAACACACAGTTTGTGCACTGCCAGTTAGAAGGCTTTTTCAGTTGTCATCTAAAATGGTACAGGATGATAAATTTTCCAGTACAACATATGCAAAAATTGACAGGGGGTGCCAGCTAAAGAGAAGAAAGTAAGTATTCTCTTAAGACCAAGGCCCCAGAGAGGGTGCAGAATCGCTATTGCTGTAGGTTTGACATGCAAGAAAACAAAATCCCGAAAAATTCAGTCCAAATTCAACATCAACCCAGTCCTGAGCAGGAGGCTGAGACACAAACAGAATGGAGAGGTCCCCTTCAAAAAGAATTGTTCTCTGAACATTTAGTACTTCACATCTAGTGTAGCAAGACAGTTCTGCTTTAAAAAAAAAATTTAAAAACCATCACAAATAATGTAAGATACATAAAACCAACAATTGATATCATGACAGAAATACCACAAGCACTGCAAATGCCAAAGCATTCTAATATATCTTGGATTACTGGCAATCACATACACCTTCTCTAAGCCTGCATTAATTTTCTTTGTTTGTGTATCTGTATCTATGCACACAAGAATTCCACAAGGCTAAAACACTCAAAACCATGGAAAAAAACAGTCCAGCTACTACCTTAAAAGTAGTTTAGCATCTGTCTTCCTTTGCAAAGGACAAAATATACCTCTACATCACCAAGGAGGGAGTCAGTTTAATTGATTGCAGTGTGATGGTTAGAATTAGCGTAATGCCACATATCTTGTAGCCTCTTACACAGCAAAGAGGTGTTAATATGCATCTCACTTACTTTGCAATCAGAAGGAAGACTGAATTCTTATATATCATTCATTTACACTAAGAAAAATTCGTAATTACTCTCACTTTTTTTTTTTTTAGCTGAGCATTTAGTGCCTTTAAGAATGTACACACTAAATGAACTCTTAATTTCTTTTAAATGTTAAGCCACAGAGTGGGTGATTGTGTGATGAAGTTTACAGACACCTTTGTTCACAAGCCCTGGTGTGATGACCCAATGCACCACATTACACAACACACTTTGGTTGTGACAAGGCTTTCAGGAACAGACCAGACACACAAGAGGGTGGCAGAAAGGCCCTTCTCCTTCACAGTCCTTTAGCACAGATCAGACAGGCAAACACAGCCCAGAACCACAGCCTCTCTCCCAAATCCAAATTATCACACAGCCTATGCAATTATGCTTCATGTCCTACATGGAGCAAAAGATGTACAGATCATGTGAGGAGGAGAACAATAAGCAGGGTTCAAATTTAAATGTTCTTTTTTCTGTTTACCGGCATTGGAAGGCATCCCTTTGCATAGCAGTGGGGTTGGAACTGTATGATTTTTAAGGTCTTTTCCAACCCAAATCATTTGATGATTTTAGGAAATACAGCTGAAAAAAAAAAATGCAACTTGTCAGACAACTTCTTCAGAGAATCTTCTTAAGTTTATCAATTTTCCTAATCAAGCATGAATCTTCAGGTTGCTTACTGACATAAATTACAAAACCTAGATTCATGAAGGCATAGTCAGTATATGTAATGAACAATATGAACACAAAGTGATCTGGACAATATCAAGGACTCCAAACCAGCAATCCATCCCTCTTTCTAGTATTAAGACTTGGTAGAACGGCATTGAACTCACGTGTAACACTTGACTTTGAGGGAGGCTCACAGCTGTTCTCCATCATAGATCTCAACTTGCACTCCACAGAACTCTATTCTATTAAGCCCTTTAACAGCACACAGGACCAACTCAGCTTCTCCACAGCCCTCCCATTCAGTTCCTCAGGCTCCCAGTACTTTGCAAGTCCAGGACAAGCAAAAAGCAGGGCCCCAAGCCCCTGACCTATTCTTTGCCCACAGCTTTCCATTTTGGCAAGACCTTCCTCCTCCTCTTCACCTCACTTTGGAGCAAAGGCAGGCTGTGAACTCCTGGAAAAACGGGGCAGCTTTTCTCCATATAGGTCTCAAAACAAGTCGAAGTGTCCACTATATAATTTTTTTAATCTAACATTTCACATAGCTCACACATAGCCAAGACACACAGGGGAAAAAAACAAAACAAACAAACAAAAAAAAAATCAACTTATGAAAACAAAAAGAAACCCACTCTGTTTAAAGTTTAAGGTATCTTGAATAGAGAAGCTCTTCTTTAATTAGCTCATTATTTACATATTAAATTATTGAGCAAAACAGGTAAGCACCTTTGAAGTATATATTTTGGCAGAGGCAAATGCCAGGAAACATGAATGACAATGAATATGACACAGTAATCTTTTACTAAAACAAACAGAATGCAAGGCCTAAACTTAAAAACTAAATCTTGTGTCATTGCTGGTGAGCTAGGTCTTTCTAGACCAAAATTTCAGCGTCAGGCACTCTCCATTTTTTCTTCAAGAAAAATTTCCAAGTAGCAACTAGTTGCCAAAGGGGTTTTGTTTGTGGGTTGTTTTTTTTTTTTTTTTCTGGTTGGTTGGGTTTTCGTTTGGTTTTGTAGGAGGGTGACAGAGAAGCAGCAGTTGCAGGGATGAATGCAATAGAAATGACCTCAGCCTACTTAATTATTGATTTCCTATTTTGTTTGTCCTCCCAGAAACAAAAATAAACCTAATACTAAGTTTAACTTGCATCAAGGACAGCTATTCTAGGACCATTCAGTGAACTTCAAACTTTGCTTACTCCTAGAGTTCTGAAAATACTCACTCCTTGGACAGCTCACAGCAAAATTCAGAAAGAAAAAAAAAAAACCAAAAAAACCCCACAAAACCCCACTCCCAAAAACTCAGAAAATACATACACACAAACAGTGTCCCCCATCAAATCCATGGATAACACAAAGTCTGTATATTTTACCCTTTCATAATACTTAAATTCAAGTATTTGAATACTCACAATCACAAGAGTTGTGCATTGTCAGAAATGTATTGATGCCTTGAGAGGCTACCTAGAACAGAGGCTAAACAGAGTTAAAGGAATAAAGTAGGTATTTATTAAAAATGCCTTCAAAGGATTCACTTAGGGCAGTACAAGAGCCTGGCTGTGGCTCCACACAAGATGGACTCCAAGCCAAGAGTTTTCACACTTTTATAAGTTTTTACATGTTGGGGTTAATTGTCCAATTACAGCCTCAGGTTCTGCAGTCCCATCCTCCCAAACTGCTCTCCTCAATTCCCGGTTGTTCGCACTTTTTGGGCCTGAAGCTGGAAAAGGTTCTCAGGCTGGAAAAGGATTGTTTTGTCCAACTAAACTGTGAGGAGAACTTGCTAACACTTTGTAGGAAGTTCAGAGTTATATACTAATGCAGTACAGAATCTGGAAAATATGCAAGCTAAAACTTAAGGCATGAGTATGATGACATGATTTTTGTTTGGCTGAGTTTTGGTAGAGTACAAACATTTCCTGTAACATACAGCATTCCCTGGAGTACTGACACAATCATATCCAATACAAATTGCATAATGAACAATGCAGAAGCTATTTTTAAAGATTTAATAGTTACTTGTATTTCCAAAAAATTAACAAAAAGCCCTTAAGTGATTCTATTTGCTAATGAAAATTTCTTAGTGATATCTAGTTAGGATATCAGAGCACCAAGAATTAGTGAAAACACACACTGAAATATCCCATTATTTCACCTGAAGGTTGATAGTCTTCTTGCTTCTTCTAGACACATGATACAGTGATGCAATTATTTAAGCTCCCTGCATTTGGCCATCTCCCTTGTCAGCTATCACAGCAGAGCATAAAGGAACAAGCAGACAGAAGTAATAATCCACCACAAAAGTTATTGAGATTTCATGTGATCTGCAATTACCATGTCACTGCAATAGCCATCATGAAAAGCAGCACTACAGGTTGCAATTACAACCTGTTTGCTCCTGTCATCTTATGAGCACCCTAATAGTTATTTAAAAATCCTACCCAGACAACTTCCATACCACACACTTCCCCTTCATAGCTGGAATACAGAGCAAAGCAGAGTCTGGACACTTTCTGAAAGAGATGTAGCCCAAGTTTTCATGACAACTTTTAGAGCTTGTCCACAAATCTGCATTTCCTATTTTCTTTTCCTTCTGCTCCCAAGTTTGCCTTGGCTCTCACAAACACCCATATCCTTTAATTTTATTTTTGTTGAGGCAATAGTTTTTAAAAGTTGCAGAGTGAAGTTATTAGACAAGACAGAAATTCAGATTTATATTACAGTAGCCACTTGGTGTGTACATGCATGTGGGTGTATGAAATCCCACTGCATTCATCCAGTCCCAAATTTGCTTTGGCTATATTATGAATGGCAAAAGCAGCAAAGTATATTAGAATCTTATGGTAGCATATACAACATTAATATTTTATCCTCATGTCACCACCTATCCAGGCTTCCAAATCAATTTAGTCTTTCAAAACTAAACCTATAATCTGATGTCCCACACTGCAACTGTAACAGATTAGCTTGTTTGCTGGGGACACACACAATTTTAGTATAGTTTAATAAATAACTCTGTCATTTAATTAACGTCAGACATGTAATCTGCATTTGGCAAGATCTATCACTGTAAAACCTCACCACTTTATTCCACATCACAAAGGAACCTTTCCTGAGTCCATCTGTCAAGACCACAATTTTTCTATTTGCTTCAATTTCCCCATGGTTTCTTTCATAATGTACAAGTGGATCAGTTGATGAAAGAGTATCAATAGAAACAGCAGGAAAAAAGAAAATCTTAAGCCAAAGCTTTTAGCCTTGGAAATGATACATTCATTACCAAAGCACATGTACAACAGCACTTCCATCTCTACTGTTTTCTAGATGCCGCTTTACATCTTACAGGCTATTAGATTTGTACTAGGTAAAAGCTCATACCCCACTGAATTTTGAGGTTTCTACAATGCCTCTTGTCTTCTAAAAGGGAAAGCAAACCACAGGAACACCACCTTGATGAAGCACAGCAAGACCCAGAGAACTCTCAACCAGCACTTTTCGACTCCTTCCTATTTTCTCCAACAGAGCTGTTCATGCAACCTCAGTCTTGGTCAGCCTATTCTGCACAAAGCTTTACAGAGCCAGAAAAGCAATTTACAAGCTGCAGGGGATGGAGTACTTTCTTTACACTGACATTTGAGACCCAAAAACTTCAGCAAAATAGATCCAGAAAGCTAATCTACCTTTTTAGATATTAAAAAAATAAATAAATAAAACCTCCAACCAAAAATACCTTCTAGTTAAAAATATAAATACCCATACATCTGAAAACATTTATGGTAATACACCACTGCAAAACATGCAAGACATTTTTAAAAAGCCACAAATTACTGTTCATGGCTATTTTTCTGTTGCAATTCCCCTGTCAGATGAATTATGATACTTGAAAAAAAAACCAAAACAAAACAACAACAAACAAAAAAAAAACCTTATCCTTATTCTTCTCCTACTCATCACCTATGTTTTTGCATCAAAGCTAGGGTTTGGAGCCATCAGATCAAAATTATATTTCTCTGTGCCAGGAAGAAGCAAGTGTCAGCTTCCAGCCACTAAAATGGTGGTAAACTAGCTAATTTAGGAATTTAAGGTTTTATACCATTATTTCTCTGATACATATCTGTCTTATCTTGTTCTAACTACCAATATTCACTGAAAATATCAGAAGTAATGCTACAAAAAAAAAAAATATCCCCTCAAACACAGCACAAGCTGCTTCTGGTCTTTATTCTCCTGCGTTTTTTCTCAGCTATTCATCACCACTATGGCAATTCATGGAAAACCAACGGATAAAACATATACCTGTTCAACTCAACAATATCTATGCACTGTAACAGACATGACTGTAAGCACCATGTTGTCTGACACCTATCATGGAGCTATATTGACAGGATGAATGCCAGAAAAGGTTCCAGAGGCTAAAAGCCTTCTCCCTTCTGACAAATCCCTGAATTTCCAATAGTTCCTATCAGACAATCCACACAGTCTAGGAAAGGGAACCAAGATAAACTTAAGAAACAGAATAAGGGAACAGCACACACATACACACAAAAATATTGACACATTTAGCACATCTGCTCTTTTGAACAAGCAAAGACTGGACAGACAAACTTTAGTTTAGAAAAAAATGTCAAAAAATAAATACAAAAACCACCACAGTTTACTACTATCACACTGCTTTTCTTCACACAGACTAAACATGGTTTGTATTAGACAAATGTCATGAAGCATTTAATAAAAACCTATCTGTGGAGAAATCTCAGTGGCATTTTTACAGTTATTTAAACAAGCAATTACATACAGAGGCTGCTGACAAAAGTCAACAATACCCAGAGCAGCCTTTGGAACTGATAACCCAGAGTAATCAGTGGAGTTAAACAGCTGAAGCTCAACCTGTTACCTCTTGGTAAAGTCCACAAGTTGCACAAACGTGGTGTCAGACCTTGTAATTCAGTCAGTGCCACCACCATCTAAAGGAATTATGCACGTGTACCCAGGAGCTGTCTCTAACCATTCCAACCGTGAAAACTGCTGTTCTAAAACCAGGTTTACATTAGAAATGCTTGCCAAGGTATTAGCAAACACCACTGGTAAGCAATGTCCTGGCTGCAAAAGTCCTCAATGGATGAAGACATTCATCAATACAGTTTTTGTAACAGGGTTGGACTGGGCACCAGCAATAATTTGAAAATATTATTATATATATTATTATGAAAAGCATGCTCTTGCACCATAAACTCTGTCAATATTGTACACTATATAGGTAATGTCTTTTTCTGGACATTTACTACTTTCTCTGGATTTTCTACTTGTATAACTCCCTCTTTTGGTTCGTTCCCCTGTCAAGGAGTGCAGTTATTATCTAACCTACATCCCAGAACTCACTATCCTTTTTTGAGGAAACACTGTTAAAATAAAATAACAGCAATTGACAGGTATGGGTTTGCAGCAAACTGTGCTGATCTCTACTGCATAAGGATAAACAAGCTCTTCAGTGAGATACCTGGAGAGGAATCAGATCTTTACAGACTTGGCACTTCCTGCATCTGTAAGGCTTGGGAGCTGTTTCTGTCAGAAGTCATTATGGTCAAAGTGGTCTACAATGACACTTACTGGACATAATTGCCACTTACAGTTACCTCCATTTTAAGCTGGAAATCACTCAAGTCAACCCTGACTGCTGCTGAAAGCTCAGTCTGATGACTACTTTGATGGAGATATTTATGATATTAGGGAAGGTCACGCCTTACTTCTTGTTCTGCAATGCAAAGGGCCCCATCTCAGATGAAGTATTTGCCTCTGCTGGAGAAGAAAGTCTGCTTATGTCATTGTTTATACTACTTACTGCTAAGCAAAAAGCCAAATCGCTTGGCCAAAATACAGAATGCCTGATAGTCACACTCAAAGACATCGTTTGTTATCTTGTAATACTCAGGCCATAACTTCATGGTCCAGAAGAGATCCCATTCACAATGCAAAGACACTTTAATCCAGTCATTGTTATTGTGCAGTAACAACATTCCTGCTTCACTGGCTGTGCTAAAGTAGTTGACATCCAAGCCCTATTTCAGTCCAAATTTAATAAAATTTCAAGTAAGAATGGTCATTAGTTATATTCAGCTACCTAATCTTTTTAGTAAAGCTTTTCCTGTCCTTCCCAAATTCACAAGTTGTAGCTGAAATACAAATATCTCCAAACACAAACTGAGTGTGTTAATTTTACTCATTTGGAACCCACAGACGCTTTCCACCAATTAAAGGTATAAAGGACTATGTTCACTTCTGTACTATGAGCACTTTTTCATTCTATTATCAGTACACAGAAAAAGCAGGAGATTGCTTTCCTCAGAAGAAAAAGTATATTTTTGGACAACCAGGTTTATAGACTGTCCTTCATTGGCATTAATGAACCTTATTTTTTTTTATTATCCACCTAAAGTTAACAGAAACAGTGTAAATTGAAGCAATAGATGCATGAAATCTGTTGAAACCCAATGTACTGGGAGCCTTTCAGGAAAGGAGCTGGTGACACCTGCTCTGCTTGGAGTTGTCATTAAGGCTTGAGCAGCTTGAATGTTCACCTGAGTAGCAGTCCCTGCCTGAAAGTGAAGATAAAGTGAATTTTAAACTAGCTTACGTGCTATCTTCAGTCCTAAAACATGTTCACACCTATCTCTGGAACAAAATACCCTCATATTGGAGAAAAGACAGCTCCTGCCATAAATCAGCACCCACTGCATGGCAAATTCTGAAGACTGAGGGGTAAAATTTATATACAGGTAACAAAGGAAATGTGCCCACATAGTATCAGTACACAGGAACATTAAGTCGGGCAGCTAACTCAGTTCTTGTCTCCTGCACATTTGAGCTTTTCAATCATCATCTACCACAGCAACATGAAAACAACATACATTTCATACATTACTTGGTTAGACAGTGACATGATCCAAAGACTCTTTCCAAAAAAAAAAAAAAAAAGTTAAAAAAAGAAGCACCATACTAATTATTAGAGCTTTGAATTTTTGAGGAAAGTTCTACATTTGCCTACACCACATATCAACTGTGGCATCTAAAACTGAGGGCACAGGAGGGAGATGAAGAGGGATTCTTTAGCTCTGAAGTGTTTCTAACTACATGAAATTACAGTGTTCAAGTGAAGTAGCAAATAATCTGATTTATGAACTCATACACTTATTTACTTTAAGACAAGTAGCAAATAGAAAAAGTTACTGTGTCCAGAATTTTTGATGAAACAAAGAAAATGCAAAGAAGTTTGGCAAATATCTCTAAATAGACACTTCTTATTTATAATTTTTTTTCTGAAAGAACTAATCACTGTAATCACATTCAAATTACACTGCAATAGCAAGGAGAGTTTTTAATAGCAATCTGCTATTTAAAGAAAAGGCTGCTACAAGCCTGATTTATTTTCCCTTAAATACTTTCCAATTGTTGTACTCAGGACTAAAATAAAGCAGCAATATTTTGAAAAAACCTTTCAGATGTTTATAAAATTAGGCATTAAGGAACTCTTATTAGAAAACATGTAACAAATATGCCATATATTAAGTCAAGGAATTCCATAAGCCATAGCTAGACTTGGCAATGAACTCTAGTGGAGCTGAATTTACACACACACCAACTAAAACTCCTCAAACAAAGCTGTGTCTATACACACTTATGCATTACACATATAAAATGCAATTAATAAAGATATTTTTATGGTCTTTAGGGAAAATACATTAAAAACTGTACAGCAAATAAAAGAAAAACAAGCATTTACACTCAAAACAAACGTAACCTAAGATATAACCACCTTGAATTTTGCACAGACTAAAAACAGCTATAGGGGTCCAATTTCTCCCCATTTTTAGCAGCAGAGGTTTGTGTTCAGGGGTTGCATGTGGAGGCAGAGAAGGGAGGAAAGAGTTAAAACACAGACCTTTCTGATACTCTTACCAATGCCAAACTCCTGCCTCAACTGACCTTTTTAATCCCTTTATCACTTTAGACTTTCCCCCTCACTGCCTGACAAAGCAGCCAGCAACGCCTCCTTGGATTTGCTTTCTCCAAGAAAAGGGAAAAGCTGCTTAGACAATGGACACAGACTGAAGTGTGTAACCCAAATGCTACACTTTGCTGCAGCCTCTCTCCCACCACTTTGGGGCTTGCCAATGAGGAGATTATTTTTCCACTCATGCTACATGCTGAAATTAGTTCAAAGTGCTGTTGCCCAAAACAATTGATAACCAGCACCAAGAAAGTAGCCAAGGGCTGGAGAAAAACAGAAGCACAAGACAGAGCATACTAACTAAAAAGAACATGGGCAAATTATTTAAGTCTCATAAAGGCTGGACCAAAGGAAGAAGAAAGTACAGCTACCATATTACGTGCAAGATGAAAGATTAAACAATATTCTGACAATGATATTTTTTTAAGCTGTATTTTTGCTAAATAACTTCCTCTAAGTGACAATAAAAAATGTACAGAAGACATCTGATCCCTATTGAAAGGGAAATCATAAACTTCTTCCAACAGACTATGTTTCACTGGAAAAAAAACTGACATACATGTTCAGAGAGGCCAATGCCATTGGCAGAACTAGACATGTACTGTTTACTTCCAGAAGTGAAATATTTTGTTAAAAACAATATCCATCTATTCAGCTTGAAAGAGATGATGATCCATGAGCTTTCCAAAGATTAAAGTTAAAGCCTGGGAGTTCACATCAACTGAGAGACAGGATTTGGTTGTTCAGACAGTAAATTTAAATCACCTGGCTCATTCAGCATGCAGCAGCATTACCTTGTTCTCTACTGTTTTAACATTCTCAAAAGAAGCTGTAGTCTAAACAGCCCCTGAAGTTGTAAAGCTTGTCTTTTTTCAGCTCTGTTCTTTCCTTTCTTACCAAGGAGGGATTTTTCCTCATTACTCTGTATTTCTTTTAGGGATGTCAAAGGTTTTCAGCGAGTGAGAAGGAAAACTGCAGAAGGGTGGGACACAGAAGATAACACAAGATGATAAATCCCATCAAAATATAGGCTGAGAAAGAGAGAGCCCATGTACTAGCTCCTGTCCCAAACCATCACATCTGCTATGTCACAAACGCTTCTCTGGAGTCATCACTACTGTTTGTGTAACAATACAAACCTATTGTGCAAGTATTTACATGCTGCCCAAATTTCCTCAAAAAAGCTGGCAACCAAAGCAGCATTGCAAACTCCCTATTTCTATAAAAGTTTCAACAATTTCCTAAAGGAGTAGCATTTTTAAGAAAGAAATGTGTATTCAGGTCAAATTAAACTTTGCTGAAAGTGATCAAAGTCATAGTTTCTTATGATGGAAATGGAACACTTTCTTAGACTGGAAAGCATCCATGATCTTGCACCTTACCAATCCCTATTATACCAGGAACATAACATTTATACAGGGGATATATCCTACAGTAGGCATCAAGCAATTATATTTACTATTAATAGGTGTCAGATAATAATGTTAACTTGCTTAAGCCTGACACAAAAGACAGAATTTATTAAACACTCTTTTCTTTTTTTTTTTTTTTTGCTGGGATTGCAGGTATGGTACAATCAGGATACCCCCTAAGCTGCTAAAATGAGCTGCTGACTCTTATGTTCATGCAGTGAATACATTCTAGATGGGCAATTTCCAAACAGCTGTGGTAGTGCAGCATGTTTTCATTTACAGCACACAGTAACTCAGCATCATTTTAATAACAGTTTTTCAGACAATTCCCCCTGGCCTTCCTGCCTGTCTTCTGAATCATCTTATCAAATGCTTACACAACAAAAAACTTGCATCTGATGATGACAGTGCATTCACATGTGACCACAGGGAATGCCTGGAGGTATATAAATATAGCCTGTCTCTCAGGGACACATTAGGAAAAAGAAAGTGCCCTCAAACCAGAAGTCTGACCCATACACAATCGGCACAATTTAGCCACCATCTAATACAAATGTTTTCACAATTAAAAAAAAAACCCACAAAACAGTCCCCAAAATAACTAATAAACTACCTACATCTGTGATCAGCAATAAGTTTATTTTTCACTTGTCCCAAGGCAATGTCTCCTAAAGAACCTCCTCTAGCAGCTCTCTCTTGAAGAGAAGGATGAGAACAAATGAAAATCAGACCCAACCAATGGCCAGAAATAGACAAGTAATTATCTTATAATCACACAGATTAGCAAGCACCCTTCAAGATCTATATAGCCTGTTTAGGTAAACCAGTTGATCTACACTTCCAGAAGCCTTCTCTTGACTGAAAAGTTAGGGTTTGAAGAAATACTGATAAGCTTGAAGTGCTCACTCTTCTAATAAAATACTTTGGCAGGGCTCCTCCACATGTCTATTCCTACCATAAAGGACGTTGGCATGTCATACCAAGTAAATGGGAGAATCCAGATCCCAACTTCCCTTTAAAGACTGTGAAACACACAGATTCACTCAATGAGCACAACACTATTTCAGGAAACAAAGACTGAAACTCACATTTTCTATTCCATGAACTATGGAAACTGACACATCTGTTTTGTGTGACTGAGCATCACTCCTTTTGTACACCTAGACTACATTTTTCTGAACTTGGCATAACCTTTTAGCAGTGGCACTCCTCTGGAGAATGTAGGCCCCCTCTTACTGGAACTTCATGGTCCACTTGGAAAATATTTTCTCTCTCCATCACTAAGCACAAGGGCAGGCATGCTAAGCACTAATGGAGGCAAAAAATAATACACCAGGACAGCAAGGATACAAAGGGAGTCAAGCATCTCATGCCAGAATAACAGCTTCAAAGAGAAAAGGAGGGCCTAACAGAAAGCATTAGAGCTGCCTCTACCTGCAAGCAATGCCAATCAATGGAATCACAGCTGAAGGACTAAAACTGTCAGTAAGGCTGTTTTGTTAAGTATATCAGAAGAATAAGCTCAGCCTTAGAATTTCCCAGATTCATGGAACAATTTTTTTCAACATGTTCACATAACAGAACTAATTGACCTGGGTTTTTTGACAGGTCCTCAGACATCTATTTTACCAAGGGCCTATACTAAATTTTAATTGCAAATAATGGCCCAGATAACATTTACTAATTGGGTGCTTCCAAGAGCAGCATCTTGGAGGCATATTCTTTGTAGAATCAACAGGACTCATCTCTAACAACTGGCCTTCAATTTCTAACATGAGGTGCTATAAGAACATCAAACTGTCAGATATTTGGGGAAGAGGTAGCCATATTCTAGGTAGAAACGATTTTTTTTGCTGAATGTTCTTTTTTCCAGAAGAAAACTTGTGCTTTAAACATTTTAAATACAAAGACCTGATCCTGTTGCACTAGACATTTTGCCTGAAGACATTATTTTCTTTTCAACTTGATGAATAACTGTATGAAACAAAGTTTTACAAAGTACAAAGCAAACGTAAGCGTGAGTGAGAGGTTTTAGATCTCTGACACTGCACAAGCCAAAAGGAGCTATCTTTTGTGGAAGGCAGAAAGTGAAGGAACAGGTAGCATTAGATATAGGGAGTAAATAAAAGGCAATAGGGAGCCTGAAAGAGAAGTGTCTACACATAAATATTGAAATTGAACAGGGAGAGAAAAGTATCTCCATGAGATACGATGTCAGTTTAAGATAGTCCTCCACAAGAATGCCTTCTTTACAGCTTTGAAGTGAAGAAACATGCATAAATACCTGAATATAAAGTATTCAGCAAGACAAAGCTTTTCCTCACTATTACAGTGAAACAATAATCAGATTCCTGGTCACGTAATAAATCGTTCTAGAATTCTAGGCAAATTCTCAGAGTCGATCCTACATGCTCAGATAAGTTGACACTACATAACAGAGCTTAGGGGGCCTCAATTAATTTTTTTCAGATAATACCAAGTTTTAATTTTCATACAGAGGCAACTGGTCTGCTAACAAAAAACAATACCTACAGAAATACCTTAATATTTCCCTGCCTTTTTATAAATCTGGCAGCTATTATCACAATTCCGATTTGAATCTTTTGATGAGGACTACACTACACACACTCACATACACTAGATGTACATTGGCCCAGGTAAGTACCTCCTCAAACACTTAAAAATTAGGGTCATCAGTGAGAGAGTCAACTATTCTTGTCACAGTTAGTAATCCAAATGCATGTGAGCTAGAGACTATGATAACGCAGAAAGACATTTTGCATTAAATTGGCAGGGTTCTACAATCAACAGAAGTCTACTGAACTTATGGGATGCCACCAAAACCAACAAAAATACAGCCATATATGACATTTAGTTCTATATACACTATTTAGTTCTGCCCACTCAATACAACATCTGTATGAGACAAAATGGAAAAGGAAAACCCAGTTTTTCTGATGATACATAATAGTTGTGTTAATTCTCTGACAGATCATACTCCAGTCCGTCTCCCCTTTCCATCTTCATCTAAAAACAGGATTCTAGCTTAGTCACCCTTCAACTGCCATTCCCAAACTTTCTAGACGCCAACAGGTGCCTTCCTACTCAGCCCTATCACACTCAACTTGACACCTCTTCATTTTCAATACCACAGTCAGGTACCCACTACTGTTCATCTTCAAAAAAGATTAAAAGAGACACAACCATAAAGCAGCATTAAGCTGACATTAAGGAGACAGAAAATGGGAGATGAAAATGGAAGAATGGCAAGTATTTCCTGTTTGTAAAAATGGAGGGATCTAAGAACACTACGAGAAAGCTATGAGCCAAGTGACAGGACATCTTGGTAATTGATACTGCTACAAAAGCCACTGAGTACATGTTCTCATCTGGACCAACTCACTTTATAAGGATTGGAACCCCTCTCTCTCAATTCATTCATACAGTCAAGCACTATCAACTGCATTTTATCTAGCTCAACACACCAATGTTTTTTTAAGACAAAGACTGAAGCTATGCATTGGTATTATTTTTCTTATTTCCTCTATAAATTGAACTATTCAAAAAAAGCTTTCACCAAAGACTACATAATCAGTAGGTTGCAGAGGTAGTTGCATGGTCTGGTAAAATATAATAAGCCATGCACATTGTTATAGCAGAAAATTCTAATAGGCAGCACTTTCTAATACCAGTTTGTAATTCCATAAAATGCAATTACACCACAGGCATTAATGGTTTTAATTGAACCAATTATGCTCTAAGAGGTAAAAGACTAACAATACATACTAAATTATACAAAGTCTTTAGTCTAAATAACACTTGAGACTTAACAAAATACTTGTGGGGAAACATCTTGCAGATGGTCAAACAATGTAGTACAGTGATACTCTACATAAACACCATCACTTGGGGTTTTTTTGTTTGTTTTTTAAGCAAACTCTTGTTTAGAGATCTGAATAATGTGTATTTGGGTCAAGGCTGAGCAGGTCACTATATAGACACTGATATCCCTTCATCCCAAAGATAATCCTTCCTTGTGTCAGGATCAAATTCAGGCATTCATCAAAAGAAAAAAAAAATACAGATTTCTATCTTCCCCATGAACACCATTTGCAACATGTCCAGGCATAAGAAAGTATTGAAAAGGGAATGTGACCAGTAATCTTTCTTCCTCCTTGTCACTCATTTAACTCTGTCAGTCCATCTTCCATGTTTAGGGCATTACTAGGTCCTACCATCATATTTTAGGCATTAGTTCTTTAGAGAAACCCTTTGCTCCTATCGAAGCACTCATCCAGTATTTCTCGAGGCTTTATGAAACAGAGGGAAAACAGTCAGTTGTCTAAAGCACAAAGTTACACTTTGCAAGAGGTTAAAGGAGACAGTCCTTGAAAGCAAGAGGAAAATTTTCAGAACTTGAGGCAACATCACGATTCATTTCATCTCGGATCTGGCAATTCTCAAGGTGAATCAGGATAATCATATTACACTGCAGAATCCAGTCTGATGTGACTAAAGCCTGTCTGTCCTTCAGCAAACCACTCCCACCGAGAGTAAGGAAAAACAAAAGAATGCACAAAGGTCTCAGCATTAGCTATGCTGCTGTGCAGACCTGGTTACTTGCTGAAGGAGCACAGCACTGGGCAGGAGAGGCAGATGTGAACCCCAGCAAGACAGGCATGCACTTGCTCAAGGCAGAAATGAGCAGGAACACACTACAGCCTCTCCAGAAAACAGCTTTTTGTACCTATGGCACACAGGTAGGGCCTGAGAGATGTGCAAAAACTAGTTTGAGGAGGCGTGGGTTGCCCATATACACTCAGTTTTAAGCTTTCTACAGGGACAAGTAGCTGTGAGTGTCTAAAGAAAAGAATGAGTCAGAATACACTCCTGGGGAACCGCAAGGAAAACAGACTAGAAGCAACAAGGTTGCATCACAGTATCAAAAAAGAAATTTCCACAATTTGAGTAGCCAAACACAGGGAGAGGCTGACCAAGGAGGCTCAGGAAGCCCATCCTGAGACACCCAGCCCAACCCAAGAAGGTCCTGAGCAGCCCAATCCAACATCAGAAATGGTCAGTCTTTGGGAATAACCAAGGCACCTGTGCAGTCCCTGACAGTCAAGGATACACAGCTACAAAGTTCTCTTCAAACAATCACCTGGCCATGCTAATACAGTGTCACAGATAAGAGAGCAGATAGACTCAAGCCCAAAGGGCAACTCAGCAACTTGCTGGGGCCACTGCCAAGATTAGGCTCCAAGTTTTTTTATTTCCCAACACTTCTACAAAAGAACTTTTACTGACCAAGATAAAGGGAGGACTATTTCACACCATACTGCACAAGGCATAATACAAGTAAGGATCTTCACCAACAAATGTTTAAAAGCTTTGTTTCTCAAGCATCCTTAATCTCTGTCAAAAGCCCCAATTTTTATTTCTTTAGGCAATACACGGTATGATAACTATAAGATATAAAATTTCCATCACTCCATGATGATTTGGTTTAATATTAAGGTCAATATCATTGCAAACTCTAAGAAGAGATTCAGACTACTAAAAGAAATGCATCCATATATATTGTATTTGATCAAGTCACCTTCACTTCTGTTTTTTCACAAAGCTTTCTAATCCAAGCAAGTAAAATACTTCCAGAGCTACAGCGTGCCAGCCACTAGATCTGCTTCCCATTGCCTTTATCAGGAAAAACTCGACCTTCTGAACCGAGAGACTACATGTACTTTTGTTGTCTGAAGTATTCAAATGGGGAAAAAAAAGTCACTGGGCAGGGGTATCCAGAGTAAAATTAGAGAAAGTCAGTGAACAGTACAGAAGGAATAATGAACAGACTGTCACTGGCTCAGCAGTTGAGTAGTATCATTTCTACTTAGTTTTCCACTCTACAAAACTAAATTCATTGCTAATATAATCCTCCTGTCCTGCCTATGATGAGGCCATGGCAAGCAGCTGACAAACAATCAACTCTTAAAACAAAGATTTGCTTAATAGCACATATTTCTGTCAACTTCATCACAGCCTTTTCCTGCACAACCTATGATGTAGGAAACCAGATCCACTGAGTTATTAAATAAGTCCCACACCACAGTCCTGGGTCATACAACCACCAGTTAAATGCATCAGGATCCTTCAGCCTGGAACAAAGATCACGTAGTTCCACACTGCTGAGGATTTCTGACACAGTGCACACAGTTGTGCAGGGCTGCCCACTGCCTCCCCCAGCAAAGAAACTGGACACAAAGTAAGCAAATCCCATATACTGAAAGCCCTGAGAATTGCTTCTTCACACAAACAGCAATTAGGCTGCAAAACTCCTTTCTCTTGGGTACTCTTGATAAAACACACCTGAACCTATTAAACACAGACTGAATCGTAATTCACAGAAACCACCCTGGCACTCTCCACATACACAGGATGGGCTGCTTCTTTGGGCTTGGAATAACTCACCCAGTTTATCACAGATTGCCACCAAAGTTTTGCTTCATTCTTTTAAATTCATTAATGGGATACATGCTTCCAGAGTAATTCTATGGAAAGCGACCAATGAAAGTTTCAGGAGCCAGAAAGTGACAAGAAAGAGACAGGACCATGTGAAGCTCTGTGCTCCAGATGCACAAACCTCAGAAATGCACTGAAGTTTTGCAAACTCACTGTATTCAGCAAGCCATGCTGTCCTCAGAAATACAAACAGCACTATCCACAATACGAGTGTTTTGATGGCAGGCACATTTGGAAAACCTAAATGCTTTTATGAATACCTTTATTTAAGAACCAGATCTGCCCTTTATTAATTCCTACACCCTGGCTCCCTAGTGAAAAAATTAGATGTTTTACAGCACTGCATGCATGACCAGGAGCTTGCCAGGAACCACTGTAGTAAACTCTCAGTTGTTCTATCATTAAGAGATTAATTTGAGAAAAAGCTCTGCAAGTCAGCCTAATAGTTTACTCAATCCTTAATCCTATTTTACAAGATCTAGATTTACCACTATTCATTACCAGAACCCAACAGGACACCTAGTAATGTTAAATACATAGACATTAGGAATAGAAAAAAAAAATGAAATACTCTTAAAAAATATTAAATTAAATTCTTACATCCCTCACACACAGTGACTTTTCCAGACTTCTAGAACACAGGGCATTGGTCAGTACTACAATTATTTTGATTGCCAGAGGACCACTGGTGAAACACAACATAAATGTGCAACATAAAAGCTCCCAGCGGCTGTGTTCAATCGGCGGGTGAGGTTTCAGCAGCTTTTCCAGGCCAGCAGCCTGGCTCTGCGGGATGCAGGCCTCCTCTTGCCCAGGCTGCTATTGCAGGCTCTCACCCAGGCCCTGGACAGAGTTGGTGTCACAGCTCCCAGCGAGAGGCACAAAAAAAGGGATGCTCAGACCGGCAACCTGGCACCAACCTAGCGCACATTCTGCTACTTCATGCATGGCAGGTCTGCCGAACAGCTGAGCTGGCGGTTCAGGGACACCTCAAAACATGCGCCCGCAGGAAAATTCTCCAGAAAGACGAGATTTGGGAGCAGTTTATTTACAGATTATTGCAGCTAAACGCTTTTTTTAGTGATAATAGCTCAGCGCATCACTCTCACGTCCTGACTGCATCTCTGGGATCCCCAACACAGGAAGGGCACTGACCTTTTGGAACGAGTCCAGAGGAGGCCACCAAGCTGATGAAGCATTTCTCCAATGAGGAAAGGCTGAGAGAATTGGAATTGTGCAGCCAGTGAAAGAGATGGCTTAGGGGTGACCTAATGGCAGCCTTACAGTACCTGAAGGGAACTTACAGGAAAGATGGGCTAGATGACTTTCATGTAGTGACAGTTCAAGGGGAAACAGGTTCACACTAGGAGTAGGTTTACATTAGATATTCGGAAAAAATTCTTTATTGTAAAGGTGGCGATGCACTGGAACAGGATAGCCAGTGAAGTTGTGCTTGTGCCTTCCCTGCAAGTGTCCAAAGCCAGGTTGGATTCAGCTCTAAGCAAACTGAACAAGTGCGGGGTGTCCCCGCCCACGGCAGGAACCAGGCGATCTTGCAGGTCCCTTCCAACCCCAACCCTTCTACGATGCCGTGACTCTCGCAAGCCGTCCCCGGCTGCGCCCCACGGCCCGGCCGCCCTGCCGGGAGGGCCCCGGGGGCAGCGCTGCCGCCCGAGGCGCCGCAGAGCCCGGGGGGTGCCGGCTCCGGACGGGCCGGCAGGACAGGCCTCCCCGCATGGCCCCGGCCCGGCAGGCCTCACCGAGCCCCGGCCGCGGCTCCGCCCGCGCTGGCGGCGCCTCCGCCGGAAAGGAAGCGGAGCCGCCCCGGCCGAGGGGAGGGGAGAGCGGCGCGGGGGAGGGGACACGGCCCAGCCCCGGCGCCCCCGCAGGCGGGCGGGCGGGCGGCAGCTCCGCGCGGCGGTACCTGCGCTGGAAGTCGGTCCGGAAGGGCGCCAGGTAAGGGTCCCGCTCCAGCAGCTGCTGCAGCCTCGGCGGCTCCGTGCTGGCGGCGGCCATGTCGCCGCCGCGGGCTCCGCTTGATCCGCGCCGCCGCTAAATACAGCGGGGAGGGGGCCGGGCGGGCGGCCGGGCGCCCCTGCCTCTCCCCGCCCACCGCCCGGGGCCGCCTCCGCCGCCTCTCCCCGCCCGCGGTGCGGCGGGGCCGGGGCGCCGGGCTGCGGGAGGGGAGCCGGGGGTGCCCGGCACGGCCTCCCCGCGGTGATGGGCCCGGCCCGGTATCCCCGGCTCGCTGCCCGCGGGCAGCTCCGCTCTCGGTCTCCGAACGGCGTGCGGTGATGGCAGAGGCAATTAAAAAAAAACTTGCGGCAAAACAATAAGCATTGCGGGAGTCGAGCCGCCCGGCAGGAGGGGGATGTCTGCCTGTCGTGGCTCGGCGGTACCCCAGTTTGTTTTCTTAGTGGCTCTTTGATGTCTTTTTCAGCGTGTCAGCTGCCGGGTTGAACTCTGTTCCCACACACATAAAGCCCACTGCACGTCCCAGCCAACATTAACTCCCCCCAAAGCAGATTTGGCATCATCCTGAGTGCTGGAATAAAATTCTCCACTGTTTGATAGGGTGCTGGCGTGCTCACAGACAGCTCAGCAAAATAAGATTCTGGGGACATCCATGAGTTGTCATAAACACCGTCTCTGTACAGCAGAACGTTGCTTTATCAGACACATAAATTCCAAACGTGGTAAGATTAGTTCAGCTGATCCTGGTGCAGCTCGAAATGCTGAATAGCACAGGTAGATTGCTGTGGAAGTTTTTGAGCTAATATCAACATGTCTCGGTTTTGGATAGGCCACCAAATATCCAAGGCAACTAATCACAGCCTGACCATGCCTCTAGGCCAGCATTGAGCACTTTTATTTAAGGTCCAGCAATTTTGCTTTGTTTTGATATGTAGTGAGAAAGTTTATTTAGAGGCCTCTTTTGAATGCTTTTCAGCCACAGTTTATAAACTTGTCAGTGTCTAGATACCTTAACTGGTTCCCACAGCCATCTCCAAAATTGTTGTCCTCAGTTTGAGACTCATCCCCCCTATCTTGGCTTCCTCTGAATTGAAGTGCTGTTTCTCCTTCCTGTCTGCCAGATGACTAACAGCACCGTGTGTGATGAACACTAACAGCTCATTTATTACTTCTCCCAAAACTGGCTACAGTGAAAGTTTCCGTAATGATTTGTTTCATCAACAGTGCATGTACACTTAACTACATTGTATTTCCTTCCTTGTAGCAGTTTCTAACCACACAGGCAAAAGTCCAAGTACCTTTGTTCTTTTTCTCCTTATGGAGTGCAACAAATATTCTGTCCAAAGACTGTAGGGCTGTAGTCAGACTGTTTGCTAGAGCAGTTGCCCTAATAGAAGGCCCAAGGAGTTTTGGTTTAGTTATTGAAAGAAGCAGCATCTATGCTGTAGCAGAACTACTCATCATACCCTGCTCTGATAGATCAAGATTTCCTTTTTTCACAGTGGCCACAATTTCTTCAGTCACTGGAGACTGAAAAACGGTTTTTGAAACTACCCAGGCTTCTCAAGACTTTCTGTGGTGCAGTGATTTCGGTGCCTGTGCTCAACTAACATTTAACAATTCTTACTATCTTATTTTTGCTTCTTTCCTCACACTGTGTGCATCGTATTCTTCTGGAAATGGGTCACCCAGACTGTCACACTTAACTAGCCTGGTCAATCAAAAGGGGAAGAGAAATTCCAGCTTATTATCACGAGCCAGGAAATTGAGTTTTTTACAATAGCTGCATGTTCCATATGCTGCTGCTTTGGGGCTTGCAGGTGTTTGGCACTGGAGAGGGCACCTGCTGTTTGAATTGGGGTAGCAAAGCAATTCCTATAGCTTGTGATGCATGAGCATTGGAAACAGGAGCTTCAGTCCTAGCACAGTTTCTTTGGCTTTATTCATTGTCAGGAAGCCCAAGCAAGTTCACAGCGTTGTTACTAGCTTTTCAGCATAAACACAAGATAAATGAGCATTAGCAATTTGTTTAGGAGTGTAGCTGTGACTTGCACCTCCCTGGAGACAGGGATCCCTTCGTAACATTCATTTTAAGTAGAAATGACACAGCATCCAGCCTCATACATAAGAAACCATGAACTTGAGGAAGTTAAATTCTGCAGCTAGCCCCTGTCCTTAAAGCCCCAATGATATATTTAACACTCTGAAACAGGATTTTAATGAGCATGCTATTTGTATCTACTCATGTTTCATTTTACAACTTGGGCATGATTTTATCTGCCTGCTTTGTCACAAGTAACTGCAAGATACTATGGCATATGTTATTTTGATCATTGATTACACCATGATCCTGGTGTTCCCGCCACGAGCCGAGGCTGGCTCTTAGGACCCTGCCATTTAATCCCCTACCTGGAGGCAAAACTGGCAGTTCAGACAATGAATATTGTCCCAACAGCTGAATGTGTCTTTGTGCATTTGTCAGGGATGGATACAAAACTGCCAGCTGCTGCTGCCGGTAGAAACAGAAAGAGGAGGACTTTTGGGAATAACTGCTCTTTCATGGGGACAGCAGTGGATCGTATTAGAATGGTGTCTAAGGTGTGTAGCACCCTGTTACCAGTGAGGCTGGAGTATATCAATTACTCCAAAGTAGTCTTTCAAAGGATGTTCATGCTTAAATTACATATATATTATAAAATTTTGCAGTGGTACTGAGCAGTAACTATAGTTAAATTTATAAAATAGATTTAGATAGGGGTTTTTTTAATATGCAAATTTCAAAGGTAAACTAAAATTTTGAAGAGAAAAATGGCTACTCCTGTCATGCAGCACCTCCATTTTGATTCACTAATATATTGCACTTACTTTGCAAAAGATGACAGACATGATAGACTGTAGGAACTAATTCAGGAAGAAAACTTTTTCTTCACTAAGGCACTGGTTCAGAGTCTCCCTCATCAATAGTTTATTTTCTTATTTTAGCCAGAATGGATCTGTGAGGTCTCTGGCCTTGACTGGCTCTTACAGAGCAAATTCCTGAGCTCCAGGTTCTTCTAAACCTAGTGGCTTAGAGCAGGCCTGGGCTGTGAACCTGGTCTGGCTCTGTAAGATGCTTCAGTCCTGTCCGAGTTGTCTTTGGGGTCTAGGCTTCTGCTCTGCAACTAATACAGAGACTGCCCAATCCCAGTTTAACCTGTCTGAGAAGAGAGGGCAGGTACCAAAGGCAGCAGGACATTTTTTAAACCCTGTTCCGAGAACATGTAAGAGTTGCTGATCTCTCAAAGTCACAGGGCAAATCCTTTGTATGGTTCAGTTGAACACTTAAAGGCTATATCAAGACTTGCTATCATTTTAGTCTGGGCAGAACTCCTCCCAACTTCTTTTCCTGAAAGTCTTTTCACATCTAGGTATGGTCGGCCCACTGTGCTTGTTTTAATGTGGGGAGATGTATTTTTTATTGCCATTGCACTGACCCATCACTTAAAGATAAGAGATAGTCCATGAGCAAGAACTGTGACTTGTGCCTGCACTGGATCTCATAATGCAAACTACCAAGAAAAGGTGTTCCTGTGGACAGAGACAGCTGTTCAAAAAGATTTGTGCTTCGGTATTCCAGAAGATTGGATTCTTGAAGGCTCCCCTATCCTTCACAGATATTTCAGATGCCTGAGCATGTTACAGTACTTATTGCATCCTCCCACTTTTGGACTGGTTTCTTCACATTTAGTACCTAATGCAAAGTGGAGTTCAAAGTTTGAATGAAAATTAGCATATTCTGGCACATTGGCCAGCCAGTCTTCCCCATGTTATTTGTTCAAGGATCCATAAGAAATTAACTGCACAGTTGTCATCCAGATCCAGATCCAAAGCAAATGCTCCCTTAAAAAATAACTACCCTCTATCTCAGTATCTTTCCAGAGAGGTCAAACATCGGGCATGGAGCTGTAGATCTTCGCGGGGTGGTTGTAGTAGGTGACCTTTAAAGGTCCCTTCCAACACAAGCTATTCTATGATCCCATGACACTTATCCCTATCTTTGGATTGACTAAGGTG